>NC_052163.1:36947369-37247369 GCF_902713615.1 Scyliorhinus canicula
TTACAACTCTAACTTGACAGTGACCCACAACAGCCCTTCAAACTGCCCCATCAAGCTTTATCCAAAACATTCAATGAGTGCACCATGAGCAAATCCCTCATCTTAGTGTTGTAGTGGGTTAAACTGCACTTTGGCTTCTCAATACTCGAACCCCTACTGAGAGCGAGAGAGAGAGAGACAGACAGAACACAAACTCAAACGCTATTGAAAATAGTAAAAGTATGTGAAAGATATGCTGGCATGGAAAGATAAACAGAAAGAGACGACCAAAGAAAGAGAATGAAAATAAATAAGAGGCACACAGTTAAGAGGCTCTTCCAGAATTTTCAAAGTTGTGTGCAGCAGTGATAGCACCAGATATCAACTCTCACTAAGGCCGACTTTGTGCGGTAACATTTTCCAAGCTATCTCATCCACTTTAGCTTATTTTCCAAAGTCTCAATTACAGGATATACTTCAATCATCAACATTTCCAAACCAGTATTAACCCTATTGAGCATTTTAAAATAGGCATGTTTTTTTTGAATTTAAAAAAAAAAATTTTTTATTCAAATTTTCACATTTTCACAAAAAAGAAAACAATAACAGAAAATTCTAAGAACAAAAAAAAACAGAACCCCCCCGCCGTAAATACAAAAGAGAAACAATAAATTAATGCCCAACATTGGCAAAAAAGATATTCAACCCAAAACAAAAACAAAGAGACAAACCTCCCCCCCCCCCCCCCCCCCCCCAGTTGCTGCTGCTGGCTGACCTTTTGTTTTTACCGTTCTGCCAGGAGATCTAGGAATGGTTGCCACCTCCTGAAAAACCCATGCACTGACCCCCTTAGGGCAAATTTCACCATCTCCAATTTAATAAACCCCGCCATATCGTTGACCCAGGCCTCCACGCTTGGGGGCCTCGCATCCTTCCACTGAAGAAGAATCCTCCGCCGGGCTACTAGGGGCGCAATAAAATCAGCATGTTTTAAAACACCCAGCTCTCATGGCCTCCTGAACTTTCAAGGAAGTTCCCCAGCTGAACAGGAGCAACTGGGCACACAGTCAGCAAGTACTTTGCTCACCGGCTGTTTATGACTCACATTTGGATTGAATTGCAAGTAACCGATGCATGAGCAGTTGTCACAGCAACCAGCAGGAAGGTCCCTTTACTCTTGATCAGGTTAAGAGAGAGGCAAAACACTAATGCTTAAAAATACTTGACCAAGTGCTTATGAAAATTGAAAGAGACACGCATTAAAGTGGAAAGTTGCACTTTAAAAAGGATTTGCCACAGGTCACTGAAGCCCAACAAATCACTGTCTTTACTATAATACTTCCTGGGGCTCATAGTTTGATTCCATTGTCTTATTATGAACTATACCGGGGTGGGTGGGGTGTGATTGGCAAGGCAAGGAAATGTGATATTTTAATGTAACAGATGAACAAGAGAGTTACGTTACAAAATGTTGAACAAGAAAGAAAGGCAGTTATTGTTGTATTATGCTTTTAAGGGATAGCAGCGTTCCATCACAGGAAGTGCATCAAGCAATGTCACTTTTGACTCTTGAGCAGAGAACAGCGCACACAGCTCTGCTTTCTATCACTCTATGTATGAATATACGACAGGCGGAAATTGCTGGCATCAGGATTCTCTGGTCCCACTGGCAGTGCACTCCCACCCACAGGTTTCCTGGTGCTGAGGGGTAGCTTCAATAGGAATTACCATTGACAGCTGTGGGAGCAAAGAATCCCGCAATCAGCAAACAGCACGCCGCCTTCCGCCGCTGAGAAACAGGTGTCTGGGAGGCAGGGGAAACCTGCTCAATATGTTTACATACAATCCCTGAAGAGTGGTTGGTGCCTTTATACGAGGCTCGAGCAAACCAAATGGAAGCAGAGTCCCAGAGCGAGCGCATTTGGCCACATGTTTTCCGGCACTCGCAACGCCGAGAAACAACGCTATCTAACGATACTCCGGTGAAATACGGGGCCTCAGTGGTGAACATGTGGCCGAAGCCGCAATTAGTCCCGATTCCTGCACTGAGGGGCCCCGCTCGCCAGAACCCGTCAGTGCAGGGAGAGATCGGGACGAGATCCCTGAACCTGCCCCAAGTCCGAACTCACCTTAAGGGGGTCCTCAGGCTCCCCGCACCCCATCTCATGTGCACTTGGCACCCCAACTCGATCCCCATCAGTAAAAATAATAGTAAGAAGTCTTACAACACCAGGTTAAAGTCCAACAGGTTTGATTCAAACACGAGCTTTCGGAGCGCAGCTCCTTCCTCAGGTGAATACCTCGCCATTCACCTGAGGAAGGAGCTGCGCTCCGAAAGCTCGTGTTTGAATCAAACCTGTTGGTCAGTAAAAATAATGGCAGCTTGTCACCCAGGCAGTGCTAGCCTGGCATCCAGATGACACTGCCAAGGTGCCATGCTGGCAGTGCTAGGGTGCCCAGGCCGCACCAGCAGTGCCAGAGTACCACCCCGTCCTGAGGCATGCACCTGGTGGCCTCCAATCCCCTGGGAGACCCCCACGTATGCCGTTCTATCTGGTCCCATTTATGGGGACAGTACTGAACGGCACTCGCCCAGGCA
This sequence comes from Scyliorhinus canicula, assembly GCF_902713615.1. Taxonomy (NCBI): domain Eukaryota; kingdom Metazoa; phylum Chordata; class Chondrichthyes; order Carcharhiniformes; family Scyliorhinidae; genus Scyliorhinus; species Scyliorhinus canicula. Next base: position 36,949,948 of record NC_052163.1, read on the forward strand.
CTCCCAGGAGAAGGGTGAGACACCAATACCTCGGTTACATCCGGGAACTGCATACTAGAATGAGACTAGCTACCTCATTCTAATATACAGAATTGCTAAAAAGTGACCCTGCCCATAATGGGCAGGATTCACTCTGCGGCGTCTTGTGAGATTGCGTTAGATCTCGCGAGCACTGTTAATCTTTTTCTCCCCTTTCTTATTTCTCAATGAAATGTGCATGTTGCTGGCAAGGCTTGCATTTATTGTGCATCCCCAATTGCCCTTGAGAAAGAAATGTTGAGATGGCTTTCTGAAACCCTCCAGTCCACGTGGTACCTTCACCACCCCCATGGGACATGTTTGGGAGAGATCATGATTTGAAACCAATTACAGTTACGAGTCAGGAAGATATGAAGCTTGGAGGCACTTGCAGGTGATATTGTTCCCACGTGCTTGCTTGTCATTCTTGGTGGTAGAGATAGCAGGTTTGAAAGATACTTTTGAAGGAGGCTTGGCGAGTTGCTGCAGTGCCTCTTGTTAATTTTGCCGTTGCTACCATCTCATGGAGGGCCGGTTGATCATATGGGCTGTTTTGTCCTGGACGGTGAGTATTGTGGCAGCTGCACTGGTCTATGCAAGTGGAGAGTATTCCATCACGTACGTAGCTTGTGTCTTGCAGATGGCGGATTTGTGACATTTGCCAGCATGTCTTGTAATGTATTGATGCCTCGAAGCAAAATGGTTAACATGGGCCTGGGAATTAGCATTTCGCGTGGTATGATGTATCGTGTATCATGGTCAGAGAGTTTGGGAGAGAACAGTCCAAGACCAGAACTTGGGAAATAATCAGCCTACCTGCATCAAGACCATGGGCGGGATTCTCTGGTCGCTGATGCCGAAATCGCGTTCGGTGATTGGCCGGAAAATCCCCATTTCCCACAAAATCTGCAGCGGTGATGCTTTCATGATCCCCCGTTCCCTCCAAAGCGACGTACACCAGGAGTACACCGCACGCCGTATCTACGGCCTCAGGACCGCTGAGTTCCCGACAGTGTGGGTCGCTTATGGACTTACCTGTTGGGAACTCTGTGTGGCAGCTGCGACTCAATCCAGCGGCGCCACAGTCAGGGGAGGGCCGATCCGCAGGCAGGGCTGGGGGCATTGTTGAGGGGTGGTCCGGGGCTCGCAATCCAGCCAAAGAGAGGGGTGGGGGTGGGGGCACCAATTTGTAGACCGGGTCTGCGTACGGCTGGCAACATGTTGCATGGCGCGGTGCAGGCAGCCACGGACCCGGTAATGCTCCGGGCCGTATCGGCAGCTAGGGCCGGATGCTCTACGCTGCTCGACTGTCAGCCACCAGCCAAATGGAGAATCGGTGGCCGTTATGCGACAAATTTTCAGTCATAAAACAGCACCGTTCCAACACCGGTGGTCAGGACATCGTCTCAAAACCGGAGAATCCAGCCCATTAACTTCATGCATGACCATGCCCATGATCTGTGAATAGTTAAAGTCTTGTAATAAAAGGCTTGTGTTTAAATATACAAGTTAAGATCTGAGGTACCTTCGCAGCAGTGAAACACAATATTATGACTCGCTGGGTAGCAGTTCTATTGGCAGTGATGACCAACAGCGAGAGTACCATGGAGATCGTGATCAACGCAAGAAAATGGCAGCTAAATGCGTGAACCCAGAACAGTATTCCAAGGTAGAAAAACTGACGCTAGACTAGAGAGACATGCACCTCTAGCCTGCAGACTTTGAAGTTGAGGAATCAAACAGAGTGAGTGAAATTCATTGCAACACCCCTCTGCGAAGCAGAGAAAAAGCTGCCCAGCTCACAAGGTGGGTGAGGAAAACAACAGAAAACTGCAAAATCCCAAGTGACATAGTCCACAACATGGCGAATAAAAATATTTTAAAAATCTAAACTTACTTTTTAGAACAGGTGGTACTCCCAGGGCTCAGCAGAGGGCATTTGAAAGAGAACTACAAGTAACAATAAAGGTATTAAAAAACCAAAAGCCTGCAGAAAAAAGGCTGGCTGAAATAAATTCAGAAACCTGCATAGCACGTTTAAAAAGAGGGAAAAGCTCCGCAGAGGTACAATACTCTCCGAATAAAATTTTTCCAAGCATTTTGGAAATACCAAAATCTTCATTCTGAAAGGCACTCTGAACCAAAAGAAAGTGGTTTCAATCATTTTTATACAAGGGAAGCAAATTTTCCCCCGAAAACTAACAGTGGCATAAATGTTCAAAGCACAGCGCAGTACAAAGAGGTAGAAAGCTCTGTACCTTAATTGACACATTTCTTGCAAAATAGAACACCTGCAAAGCCTTTTCCAAGATCTGCCCAACAACAAGACTTCAAATACAAGGGACAGTGAGAAGCCAACTACAACCTTGTGGTGATATGCATCACTGTAAATACACAAGGGGTTAATGCAAGTACACGTAGACTAGCTAGACACTAGAGGGAGCACCAGAGACATGACACACAGACACTCAACCAATAGGTCAGTAAGATAGGACACAACCAATGGCATTCACGTTACACACAGAGGTGACACTACCACAGGGGGCATTACACCAACCCATATATAAAGGACACAGCACACATGATCTTCCTCTTTCCAGTGGAGACACTCAGTGAATACTGACACAGGGTTGATTCAACATCACACCCACCAGACTGGATTGTAGCAGACTGGTTTGTCAGTCTGAGTAGCTATAGAAGGATTAACAGTAGAGGCGAATCAGAGTAGGAAAATTGTTAATAGTTTAATAAACGTGTTGAAGTTATCTCCAGGTCTGAACCTTCCTTTGTCAGAGTGAACATCAAGGAAGCAGCTTATGCAACGCCAAGAGCATAACAAGATGAACCTGGGTGAAAAAAATGGCAACTACACTCATTCTTGAAGAGGTCATGAAAACAAAAGCCACAACTACAAAGCAAATGACTACGGACAAAAAATTAGAAGAGATCCCTGAGAGAGGAATCCCCTTCACAATCGAATGCAAAAAGGACGCATGACCCCTTCAGCAACATGAAGAAATGAAGACGGTCTGAAGCAGTAAAATGGAAGCACACGGGAAGAAATGTGTGTGGAGGCCGCTGAATTATTGGAAAGCTCAAGAGGAAGCACATGAGCTTCTCAAACAAGCGGAAAGCTTGTTGAAACAAGAATTCCTGCGGTCAAAGTTTCTTCCTCTGGAAGATTATGAAGAGAAGCAAAATGACTTTACCATCACTCAGAACCAACTGATGAACCTAGTGGCAGAGAAGACTCAGCAAACGCTCCATGTTGCAGGGGGAAGCCAGAGATACGAGAAGCAGGCTGCAGAGCTGAAGAAGCACTTGGATGAAAACAAGGAGGTATTGAAAGAAAAACCGTAGAACTTTCCATGCTGCAAGCAGATAACCCAGCCATGGGTAGCACATTTGCAGAACTGAAACAAGTGACAGACTTGGCCAACAGGGAAACCAAAATAAAGGACTAAGTTATACTGTGACCAGAGAAACAAAAGACAGAATTAAGATGTAAAATGTATATCCAACACTGAGGCGTAAGGAACTAGAAGAAAAAGCACTGTCTGTCTCCGACATGCTGAGAACCATTAAGCTGAATTTTTAAATTCATACGCTTGCAAAAAGGATTTTGAGCAATAAATGGTTCATATTTAAATGTACAAGTCTCAAGATCTCCTCATTGAGGAGTAGCAGTGAGAAACAATATTGTCACTGTGGACAGACTTGGGGAGTTAGAAGGTGAGTTATCTGCCAAAGAATTCCCAGCCTCTGACCCCTGCTCAGTATTTTATATTTGTGGTGAATGTATTCAACAGATAGGTGATATGCCTTTAAGGTTTGGTGTGATATGGAATCCAATCCAAATCCAATATGCCTTCAAGGCTCGGGTTGGAATCCTGGTGGGCTCCGCCTCTGGCTCCGCCTCCCCGGGGCTGTATATAATGTTGCGTCCAGTGGATGGCGCTCAGTTTGTACTGAAGTCTCTGGCTCGCTAAGTTCTTTGCGTATTAAAGCCTTCACTCACTTGATCTCACTCTCATGTCGTAATTGATGCTATATCAATATTGCTAGGCTAGTTAAGTTTCTGGTGGATGGTAATGACAGGTGTTAAGAGCAGGACAGATCCTGGTCAGCCGTGTGATGGGAAGAACTTCATCACTACCCATTGCTGTGACTATAATATGCGTGTAAAAATTAATATTGTCACAGCAATGTGGACTCATTTTGGGTGAGCTGGATGTCTCAGTTAGCTGCACAGCTGGTCTGGATCCGATTGATGCTAACGGTATGGGGTTCCCCATTCTGTATGACGTGGATTCAAGACCAGCCCCATTTCCCGACCTGTGGTGCTCTGGCTAAAACTTGCTTTCAGGCAGAGAACTCGAAGTCTGTCTTGATGCAGATCACCTCAGGATACCACACCGCGAATGATTATTATAGCAGACTGTCACCTGCTGGTCATTTGTATCCTTTAGAGCTGAAAATAATCATTTGTTTTGAAGTGATCACTTAAATGAGTAAGGGATGATTAATGATTCTTATGATTTAAATGTGTAAAAAAAAAAGAGCCATAAAAAGGGGAAAGGAGTATAAGGAAAAGAGAAAAACAAAAGTAAAATAAAAAAGAAACTATATGCAGAAAGATAGATAATGATAATGAATATTAACAAATCATACAGGCCTACTATTGGATGGGTGAAAGAGGCAGAATATATGGTTAGAGGTCTAGTTGCAGAGGTATATTTTAAGGTGGCTTCAGATGGTGGGCAGATACAAAAGCTGAATAGTTCAGGGAGTTCATTGGAGAGTAGAACCAGCATGACAAAGTTCTATAGCCAATGGTGGACCTGAGATCACGGGTATAAAATCTTCAGGAGACCCGAGAAGGTGATATAAACGTAGGTTTATTCTTGAGGTAAAAGTAAAGGCCGCATTGCTACATATAGCACATAGGGCTGAGCCGAGACGATCAATCATGCCAGTCCCAATCCGGGACGGTATTAAGTGTTCGTTGCACGAGCCCCAGTTGCTAGGCTTTTACTCCTCACTGGGGGAGCTCATATTCCACGAGCCCATGGGTAGATAATTGGGTCGTCCCCTTAGATCTCCCCGCCCCCCCAACCCGAAGTCCGTCGGCCCCTCTATTGTTGGAGGCAAAGGAGGTCTCCTTCACAGCTTAGTTCGTGCCTTCACTTCCAATGGCTGTGGGGATGGGTCACGTGCTGGGGAGCATCGCTTCTGTGTAGAACGTCGGCGGGGCCCTGTCAGTGGTCTCTCCATAACCAAACAGTCATCTGAGATTAGGGAGGATTCCATCTCCATATCTGAACCAGAATCTTCCATCTTTTGTAGACCTGTGTTCTGGTTCTTGGAGAATAGTGCTCCCTGGCTCATGGATGGTGGACAAAGGACTGATTCAACTTGTGGTGCTGTATCTGGTGTAGGCTCCCTGCCTTTGAGATGGTCCACATATTTGAGTATAGGCTAAGACTGTGCAAGAGGCTGGCCCTGCCGTATCTACTATGGTCCCATCACCGGTACCAGAATCGGTGAGCTGTTTGCGCTGATTTTTCTGTTGTGAACCCCCCGCGGATTCTCGCTTGCGCCGGCACTTAGCCTCAGAAACTGAGAATCCAGCCCCATAACTTTTACTTCATTTTTAGAAAATGTGGAGCAATAGTGTCACAGGAATGCTAATTAGTTTTAACAAAAAGGAACAGAAGCAATTATTAAACATGAAAAGTTTGATTATGGTACAATACTCCTTCCCTCCCCCTTTAGCTTCAAAAATATACAAAGATTTTAAAGTTTAAATGGGTTACAAGGCTGGTTTAACACACTGGGCTAAATCGCTGGCTTTGAAAGCAGACCAATGAGGGCCAGCAGCACTGTTCAGTTCCCGTACCAGCCTCCCCGATCAGGCGCCGGAATGTGGCGACTAGGTGCTTTTCACAGTAACTTCATTGAAGCCTACTTGTGACAATAAGCCATTTTCATTTCATTTTCATATCTTAAGCTATAATGGTCTCAATAACACAAAGTCCCTTGAATCACACAGCAGGCTGTGGTAAGACACACCCTCTACTCTGAACCCGAGTGAAGTTCTTTGTATTTCTCCTCAAAATCTCCCCAGATGATTGTCATACAAGAGTTTCCAAACTCTATTCCCAAAAGAGACATGCTTTAAAATCTTATTTCACATCAATGCTTTCCATCAGCAGTATGCATGACTAATCCATTCCAGCTATACTGTCAAACAAGTCTCCACTTTCAACAAGGAATCTAACACCCAGATTTTACACCTCCCCCTTCAGGATTTCTTTGTTTTGACTGTTGTACAAACTGTTCACAATTGCTTTAACTCTCGATTCCCAGACTATATTAAGGTGGCACCAAATGTTTGATTGACCTCTGAAGTCTACTTCCCCACTTTAAATCTGGTTACCGATGCTGTCTTTTTAACTCAGAACACCATATCTGCTTTTCCCTCAAATTCTTCTGACCAGTGGATAAAAGCAAATTACTGTGGATGCTGGAATCTGAAACTAAAAGAGAAAATGCTGGAAAATATCAGCAAGTCTGGCAGCATCTGTGAGGAGAGAAAAGAGCTCATGTTTTGGTCCAGGTGACCCTTTGTCAAAGGTAAAAGGCATAGGAAGGTGATATTTATACTGTAGGGTGAGGGACTGAAAGAGGAGCCATAGCCACAGAAACCAAGGGAAAAGAGTGCTAATGGCAGTCCTCAGAGAGAGTAAAAGGCGTGAAAGGCTAATCAGCAGAGAAACCAAAATCAGAGGGCAAGCTGTGACAGCTGTAGATGTGGGGGGAGGGGGGACATGGGTAGGAGAGAGTTAACATGAGAAAAAGAGGTGGGGAGGGGGAAGGCCTTTGTTGAGTACCTTCAGTATGTGTGCATTCAGGACCCTGACCTTCCTGTTGCTTGCTATTTGACCAGAAGACCTTGCTCCCATGTCTTTGGCCTGCTACAATGTCCCAGTGAAGCTTAACACAAACTGGAGAAACGGCATCTCATCTTTCGGTTAGGCACGCTACAGCTTTCTGGTCTCAATATTGAATTCAGCAACTTAAGATGATTAGCTCTATCCCACCTCAACCCCTTTGTTTTCTTTCCATTTCATTTTAACTGTCTTTTACCTTTTATTTATTTCTCGTCTTTCTTTATATATATTTCCCCCACTCTTTCCCTCTATCTTGTCCCCCCTTTCCTTACCTTTTCTCCTCTTTGCTTCCCCCTTCTCCCCCCCCCCCCCCCCCCCCTTTTGCTCATTTTAACTCTCTCCCACCCACATCCTTCCTCCACCCACATCTACATCATAAGAAGTCTTACAACACCAGGTTAAAGTCCAACAGGTCTGTTTCGAATCACTAGCTTTCGGAGCACTGCTCCTTCCTCAGGTGAATTAAGAGGGGGGGGGGGTTCCAGAAACATATATATATATATATATATATATATAGACAAAGTCAATGATGCATGACGATACTTTAAATCCAAGTCTTTGCAGGTAATTAAGTTTTTACAGGTCTAGAAGGAGCAACTGGAGAGAGATATAATCACAGGTTAAAGAGGTGTGAATTGTCTCAAGCCAGAACAGTTAGTAGGATTTTTCAAGCCCAGGCCAGTTGGTGGGGGGGTGAATGTAATGGGACATGAATCCAAGGTCCCGGATGAGGCCGTACTCATGTGTGCGAAACTTGGCTATAAGTTTCTGCTCAGCGATTCCGTGTTGTCGCGCATTTTGAAGGCCGCCTTGCAGAACGCTTTTCAGAAGATCAGAGGCTGAATGCACATCTACATTATTCACAGCTTACCCTCGGATTTTTGTTTCTCTGCTGTTTGGTCTTTCACACCTTTTATTCTCTCTGGGGACTGACATTAGCACTCTTTTCCCTTGGTTTCTGTGGCTATGACTCATCTTTCATTCCCTCACCCTACAGTATAAATATCTCCCACTTTCTGTACCTTTTAGCTTTGACAATGGGCCACCTGGACTCGAAAGGTAACTTTTCTCTCCTTACAGATGCTGCAAGACCCGCTGAGAGTTTCTAGCATTTTCTCTCTTATTTTCTCTCTCCGGTTGCTCCTTCTAGACCTGTAAAGACTTAATTACCTGCAGTTTCTCCTGACCAGATACTTGTTCATCTTCTTTGTCTCAGTTCCTTTAACTTCAGTCTTCCTAAAACATTCTTTCTGTACCAATTCCTTGGTTGTCTGTACTTGATATGGTTATTTGGGAAGTCTGCCTCTTTGTCCTGTCCAGTCTTTCTTCTGGCAGAATGGAGATATGTTAACTCCTCAGCATCCTATCTCCAACTGCAAATGAATTCAGCTAAAACTAAACTGAACTCAAAAGCCTTTCTAATTTAACAGGGCCCCTGGTTACTAAGCAATGACCTTATTGGCCAGATTTTATTTACTTTTCATGCTTTAACCTTTCTGAGCACAGTTCGAATTGAAACTAAAACCCGCACACATACAAACACCATTGTCCAGCATGAATCTCTTGGAAAGAGCACCCTACCCAAGGTCAACATCTCCACCCTATCCCCATAACCCAGTAACCCCACCCAACACCAAGGCCAATTTTAGACACTGAGGGAAATTTAGCATGGCCAATTCACCTAACCTGCACATCTTTGGACTGTGGGAGGAGACCGGAGCACCCGGAGGAAATCCACGCACACACGGGGAGAATGAGCAGACTCCGCACAGACAGTGACCAAAGCCGGAATCGAACCTGGGACCCTGGAGCTGTGAAGAAATTGTGCTAACCACTATGCTACCATGCTGCAAATCCCTGCCAGAATTCCAATTTCAGACATGCCCAAAACATATGAAGATGTTTGGCCAGGCTACCCCCCACACCGCCCACATCTGTCCTCCACCTCCTCGAAGAACCTACTCATTTGAGCAATGGTCATGTGGGCCCTGTGGACTACCTTGAACTGAATCAAGCTGAGTCCAGTACTGGACAAGGATGCATTTACCCTTTACAAGGCTTTTTTCCCCCCACAGTTCAATTTCCAGCTCCCCTCCTAGCTCCTCTTCTATCCAGTGTGGTGCATGATCGGAGGCCACAATTGCTGAGTACTCGGTGTCCTCAACTCCTGCAAACAGTGTTTTATCTAGCACAGAGAACTCTGTTCTGGAGTATGTCTTATATACATGGGAGTAGAATTAATATTCCCTGCTCCTTGGTCTCTCAAATCACCACGGATCTACCCCTCCCATGCACTCCATGATTCCCCGCAGTTCATAGAACATAGAACAGTACAGCACAGAACAGGCCCTTCGGCCCTCGATGTTGTGCCAAGCAATGATCACCCTACTCAAACCCACGTATCCACCCTCTACCCGTAACCCAACAACCCCCCCCTTAACCTTACTTTTTAGGACACTACGGGCAATTTAGCATGGCCAATCCACCTAACCCGCACATCTTTGGACTGTGGGAGGAAACCGGAGCACCCGGAGGAAACCCACGCACACACGGGGAGGACGTGCAGACTCCACACAGACAGTGACCCAGCCGGGAATCGAACCTGGGACCCTGGAGCTGTGAAGCATTTATGCTAACCACCATGCTACCGTGCTGCCCTTTGCTAGTTCCTTTGCCATTGCTGATCGTTTCCCTGACCTAGCACTCGACCAGTTCAATCTCGGGTCCAGGAGCGTATTAAAGTCACCTCCCATGATCAGCCGGTGCGAGCCAAGGTCTGGGATCTTTCCCAGCACCTTCCTGATAAACGCGACATCATCCCATTTTGGGGCATATATATTCACCAGCACCACTGCCATTCCCTCTAGCTTCCAGCTAACCATAATAAATCTGCCTCCTGGGTCTACCTGTATCATCACCACCTCAAAGGTCACCCTTTTGTTAATCAGGATAGCCATCCCCCTTGTTTCATTCTTTGATCTGTGGGAGGAAACCAGAGCTCCTAAAGAAAACCACAGACACAGGGAGAATGTGTAAACTCCACACAGGTTGAAATCAAACCCGAGTCTCGGGTACTGTTAGGTAACAGTGTTAAGCACTGGGCCACGGTGCCACCGTTAAATAAATGGAAATCATTTTAACCTCATTCATATACTATATCTCAAAATTATCTTGTGCGAGAAATAGAATTGTGAGATGGCTAGTACTTCAACTAATTTTCCATAAATGACATTCCGTGTATGTTGGTGTATTTCTTGGAAATAGCTCGTTGCAATCGCAACACAGTTTCATAGCAGCATAACATGAAATTAATTCCAGGAATAAAGTCATAAATATTCTGGAGGCATTGAAAAATGGTGGTCAGACCAGAATCCAGGCTTTCTGTGCACATTCCCAATGCCTCCAAATATTAGTGGTGTGGGATAAGGGTGCAGGTAGTGAGCTTCCACCCAACACTCCTGACCTGGACAGCTTCACTGCAGAGGTACGCATCTTCGAGATCCTCCACAGTTTCTGTGGAGTCGGGCCCGCTTCTCCATGACTCGCGATTTGTGGCCCCTCAGGAGAAGTCATAAACTATGGTCTGGATTCAAGAATGTTTCAAAAGATATCAAAAAATCTTATCCGTGCCATCATGTTCCCTCCAGGCAAATTCATGGCCCCACACAATCTCAACGGCCCCTCGTACCCTCAATGTGAGCTCATGGCATTTGCATGCCCATTCACTCTGTACAGAACCAATGAACCTCATTAGTAAAAATGGCATGCGTAGAACTACTTTTAAAATACCCATTCATAATTTTCTCTAAAAGAAATCTACTATTGGCACAACCTATAATTGCTACAACCTATAATAAATGTCAATGAACCAAACCTCTAAAGTATCAATAACAGAAGTTAGAAGCACTTGACCCTGGTTTATCTTGTGCAAATAAACATTGAACCATTGATAAAAGAGATCACATAGAAAAGCTTATTAGATCATAAAGCTGTCAAACGTCTCAGCTCCAATAGGCGGTCCTGTGTCTAGCACAGCTGCCACACAGCTCCAGGGACCCAGGTTCAATTCCGGCCTTGGGTGACTGTGTGGGGTTTGCACTTTCTCCCATTTCTGTGTGGGTTTCCTCCGGGTGCTCCGGTTTCCTCCCACAGTCCAAAGATGCATAGGATAGGTGGATTGACCATGCTAAATTTCCTCTTAAGTGTTCAAATGTTAGAAGGGGTAAAGGGGATAGGGTGGAAGTGTGGGCTTAAGTAGGGGTGCTCTTTCCAAGGACTGGTACATAATTGATTGGCCACATGGCCTCCTTCTGCACAGTAAATTTTATGATCTATGAACAAGCGCATGATGCAATCCTTTTATGGGCGTTTGGTCAATATTTATTTACACGCACTACTATAGGGTTCTGCATGTATTGTATAGAGTGAATGGACATGAAGTACTACGAGTTAAAATTAAGGTATAAGTGTAATGGGGAGTGGGCGGGGGGGGGGGGGTGCAAGAGATGAGGACCAGAGGGTCTAAAATATAAACAAACTATCAGGATGATGTCCTACAGAACTGAGGCAGGCCTTTTAAACAGCCCCCATCTTGACACATTGAATCTGCTTTTGGGGGAAGCAAGTATATTCGCACCCCATCCGTCTCTTCCCCCCCCCCCCACCCCCGACATCCTAAGAGCGAAAATTATGTCTGACAGGATACTTTCAACTGAGGCTAGTCTGCTCAGTTGGAAAATTTCCCGACTTAACTTACTTACCTTTGGAGATAGAGTTGATATTTTGATTGGCAGTTACAGTAGGCTATTAAAGAATTAATTGTTTTTGACGTGGTGACTGAAGTATGTTTGTTTTTACAATGGATAGCCACTCAAGGGATTTAAAATATTTGAACATATTTCATGAAAGATATATTTTTCAGCTTTAAGTATACATGTGAGAGAGCTCGGTCAGACTCTCCATCTCTGCATGGCTTTTGAAGGCTGCCCACCGTAGATACTGGGTAAGTGGCAATGGAGGTGGTGTAGGAGTGGTGAGAGGGCCTAATAGCCTTTTATAAATAAAAGCAAATTATTGCGGATGCTGGAATCTTGAAACAAAAACATGCTGGAAAATCTCAGCAGGTTTGGCAGCGCCTGTGGAGAGAGGACAGAAACTAACGTTTCGAGTCTGGATGACTCTTCATCAAAACCTTGTGTAAAACTTGGCTAAAAGCAGGCCTTCTAACCAGCCCACCTCAGCACTCGTACAACTCTGAACTGCCTCTGGAGGTGGCAGGGCTGGCTTAATCAGGCCCTCCCCTTCTCCAGAGAATTGTGCATGATGGAAATAATATAAAGGTTCAAAAGATGGATATGCTACCGTATGGCATGAATGATGATGTCCAACTGACAGTCAGTCAGGAGTTAGACTCTTGAAAGAGAGGATGAAATCATGCCGAGGAATAACATGCTTAATCCGTAACGTGTTTAGAGGCAGTCATTAATAAATAATTGTTAAAATTGATGCCCATGTACATCTACAGTCGATCTACTAACCAAGTCCCATGCTAAAAATCCAAGATAGGACTATCGAAGAATAGGCTGCAGCAGTGGAGATGCTGGTGTTATCATAGAACATACAGTGCAGAAGGAGGCCATTTGGCCCATCGAGTCCACACCGTCCCACTTAAGCCCTCACTTCCACCCTAACCCGTAACCCAATAGCCCCTCCTAACCTTTTTGGTCACTAAGGGCAATTTATCATGGCCAATCCACCCAATCTGCACATCTTTGGACCACAGGAACCACATCAAAAGGACCACAGAGTGAAGAGACCTTTGATAGCAACTCGCAAAAAAATAAATTGGCAGAAATAGGAGTCACACAGGAAAGGGGTAACAAGGACGATGCCTAATGAGCAGTCCATGCCCTTGCCCTGCCCCAAGGACCTGCGAAGTGACCAGCAATGGGAATTACAGAAACACCATTTTCTCTGGAACTGAGCAGCATCAGGTCTTCATGAAAAAGAGCAAAAGCTCGAAGTCAATTCCTTTCTTTATGCACAGGAGAACATAATCCGCTATTGGACTCAAGGCAAGGAGTGCAAGAATCCACCGTGGACTTTGAGTCAATTCTTAAAGCCTTTAGCTTAGTCTTAACCCAAAGCACAACTTAATAATTAAACAAGGACATTTTAACCAGCGGTCACAGTACCCTGGGGAAAAGATTAAATTATTCTTGGACTTTCTGCAGACCAAGGATTATCTTACATTGGATGAAGTAGCACAGCATGTGAGATAGGTCAAGCTTAGAGCATTTAACTGTGGTATAAATTGGGGTAACGGAGTCCTAAGAGAATCCGTAGAATGGGTAGGCCCACTGATTGCGGCTCCATCCATAAGAAAGCTCAACAAACCAGTTGAAAATGGTAGCAAATGTCACGCCAGTAACCATTTTAGGATGCTCTCAGTGTGTCATGTAGGCCCAGCAGGGATGCCAGAACTGCTCAGCCATGGATGCAGGAAAATTGGACATTTCAGATATTTCTCCTAATCGAACAATTTTAATCAAAGTCAAAGACAAGAAGGTATTAATGAAACATATCCCATCCAAGAAAAGAAAAAAATGAAATTACACGGTTCCTCAGTCCAGATTTTTAGTCATTTACAGTCCAAATTCAAGGCTTTGATGATAGTTTTAAAATTGATACTCGAGTTGTTGTTAACTTATCAGTGGATGACCTCCACTGGTTTCAGTCAATGACACTTCATCCATCAGACATCGAATTACAAGGTCCAGTTGGCATAGAACATCCAATCAAAAGGCAGGATTATTGTTCCTATTAGCTAAAAAGGTGTTAGATCGTTTATTCTCTCCATCCGGTTCATATTAATAATAATAATCTTTATTGTCACAAGCAGGTTTACATTAACATTGCAATGAAGTTACTGTGAAAAGCCTCTAGTCGCCATATTCCGGCGCCTGTTCGGGTACACAGAGGGAGAATTCAGAATGTCTAAATTACCTAACAGCACATCTTTCACCTCTTCCAGGAGGAAACTGGAGCACCCGGAGAACATTCAGACTCCACACCGACAGTGACCCATGCCGGGAATCAAACCTGGGACCCTGGAGCTATGAAGCAACAGTGCTACCCACTGTGCTATCATTCTGCCCAAGGGAATCTCTGAAGAGAATCCTGAACTAGGACTCCTAAGTCCCTTTGTGCTTCTGATTTCCGAAGCCTTTTCCCCATTCAGAAAATAGTCTATGCCTCCATTCTTCCTACCAAAATGCATAACCTCACACTTTTCTACATTTCATACTGGGCAGAAGTTCAGAACCTCAAACACCCGATCTTTTTAAGACTTTAATTTGATATATTCGTAACTCACATTCTGGCCTGAACCACTGGTGGGATATCTAAATGGGGAACTGTAAAAGAGAAATTACCAGAACTCATCTTACCCTTTGGTCGAAGCTAATGTGCCTTCAAAAATCTGATTATGTTTGCCATTAAAAATAAACAACTGATTAAGCTTCAAGTTGTACATTGATACTGGCCAACAGTTGATTTTCTGTGCCAAAGGTGTGGTTCTGAACACCCAGTTCTGCAGTTTCCTGAAGTACGAAACTATTTTTGAACTTTTGCTTTGTTAGAAACAAATACTCTGCTCTGGGAATCGACATGAACTGTGATCACAAGAAAAGAAAATCATTATGTTTTGCTTTCCCCTCCCCTTCAGTTAAAACAAATGAATGGAGGGAATCTGTCAGTAATTATACTGAAATTCATCAAAACAAGCTTCTCCAAAAGTTGCCATGACCGGTCATCTGTTATTTTGAAGCACAGATCCAGTTAGAATTTAAACCCTCCTCATGCAAAACATCTGCTGTCCAAATGCATTTAAAAAAAGCATTACAGGCTGCACTTCCCCTCAGGGAAGTAGGGAATAATCAAGAGTGAGTCAACCCAAACTGCTTTTATTTCTCTCCTGGAGGTCAGACACAGATCAATATTGGTGGAGGCTCAGCAATAGGTCCGTTGCTCAACATCTTGGCTCGAGAATAGCATCAGGGAGTGGAGGAAGGAAAGAAATGAAGAGAAATAGAACATGATTGATCTCGATCTTATCTCTATTCACCTGGCTGGATTCCATGTCCTTTCGTTCTTTCGGCTGCCCACATTAATTCACTCTCAGACGAAAAATTATTAATTGAGCCAGCATCTAACGCTTTTTGAGTGAAAGTTCCACACCCACACCCTCCGCTAATCTGATGCAAGCATCTTCTAACTTGACTCGCGAATGACCTGGCTCAGATTTTAAGGTTTTTGCCTCCTGGTCCTGATTCCTCCAAGAGTAAGGGAGCTTGTCAGAGTGGAATAAAGAGGAAAATAGGAAATGGAAGGATTTGGGCAGGGAGGTAAGAAGGGGGGAAATAAAAAAGAGAAACAGAAGGGAAGTGAACAGGGGAAAGGGAAAAGTCTCAATATGGATTTGAGGAAGTACCTCTAAAAGTTGACATTGCTCAGGCAAGAGCTTGCTTAGAGTGATGAATTTAAGGAGTGTCTAAAAGGGATGAGTAGAGGGGGATGAGGCTGAGGGAAAGATATCTAGCTGGCTGAAGGCACAATCCTCAAATTTACTTCTTCTATTCAATTCCATGATTTTACACAGGTGGTTGATTTACCCTTTTTTGACACCAGTTTCCAGCAACTCCCTCAATAATCAATGTTTTTAATCTCCTCCGATCCAACTCAGCACAGATCAGGGATCAAATTTGGAACCTATTCCACACCAAACCAAACACCTCTTATTGAATCATCGGGGAATGTTGGTATTGCTGGAATCATTGTTTAATCCTGCAGCAGTTATGGTAGTGGTAGGGAATTTTGGAAGCATCAGCCATAGCTCAGTTGATTGCACTCTGACCTCGGAGGCAGAAGATAGTGGGGACAATTTTGAGCCCACGTTAGCCAGGTTGTGTTCTTCGTTTTAGTTCTTTTGGACGGTGAAGTTTGCAGGGCTAACAAAGAACAGCAAGCTGTGTTTAATAAACAAAGCCAATTTATTACACTATACTGAATTAGATTTGAACATATTACTAAGAAATTAGCTAAGTAAAGATTACACTACATATCTACACTATTAGTTTAACTATCTCACAACTATTCTGTCTTGCTCGCTCTACCTCTCTCCATTTATCTCCCAGAAGTCAAGGAGGCACGTGGGGCGGGATTCTCCGACGCCCGCCAGGTCAGAGATTCGCCGGGGGCGGCATTGCCGAATTCTCCGGCGCCGGTGATTTGGCGGGGGTGGGAATTGCACCACGCCGGTCAGAAGCCGCGAGCAGCGGCCCCACCAGCGATTCTCCAGCCTGTGATGGGCCGAGTGGCCACCCGTTAACGGCCGGTCCTGTCGGCGTAAATTACAACAGGTACTTACCGGCCCACGATCGGAGCACGGCGATCCGCGGGCGGGCCTGTGCCGTGGGGGCACTCTATTCCTCCGCGCCGGCCGGTGTAACAGTCCACGATTGTCGACGTGGAGAAGACCCCTCCTGCGCATGCGCTGGGATGATGCCAACAGACACTGGCGCTCCCGCGCATGCGCCAACTCACGCCGGCCGGTGGAGGCCCTTCGACGCTGGTTGGCGTGGTGCCGAGCCCCTTCCTCGCTGGCCGGCCCGTCGCAAACCACTCCAGTGTCCAGTAGCCTCTGAAGGCGCGGAGGATTCCCTACAGGTTCCCCCAGGCCTTTCAACTCCTCCCTGGAATAGAGGTGTAAATTGAGTGAGATGCAGAAGCTCCGACATCCTCTGATGCTGCCAATTGTAGATTCCCACTGGTGCCTGCACTTCTCTGTTGAAGATCTGCACCATGGAGTTCATGTTCTGAGCCATGGAGGTCATGAGCTGAACCATCGAGTGGACATCCCCAGCCATCCAGTGCATTTCCTGAGCCAGGGTCTCCACTGCGGACGCCACCCTCACAGTGCTGGCCTCGCTGTGCAGGAGTAACGGAACCATCTACTCAGACAGCACGCCTTGGGACTCCTCCTGTCTGTATTCTCTGAGGTTGGAGGCTGTCATCCCTTCCGGATACTTGCGACTCTGACTTTGTAGTTCCTGCAGCTTTGGGATGACTGAGGCACATCGTTGGCCAGGGCCTCAGCAGAGTCTTGGGCTACAGCATCCCTCAAGAGTGTCGGTTCCCTGGGACATCCTTGCCTCCATCTGCTGTGGATCTTCAATTAGGAGATGCTCACAGTGAATGATGCAGAAACCTTCCAACTGCTGAATCCCACTACGGTGCGCGTACCTGTACTGGTGGAGGGCGAGTGTGACAGATGTGATGCTTCTTCTATGCTAGTCTCCAATAAGCCGCCCTTAGAGCTGTAGGTCCACGGTGAGAGTCTACGGTGCCCAGAGGGTGCGAGGATGGTCTGGGCTGGTCAACTAATTTCCCTACAAGGAAAGTGAGATGACTTGAACATACAGGGGGTAACTGATGGGAGAAAGGCTTAAACTATGATTACATGCGTTGGAGGTTCTCACTTTTGTCTGCTGCCCCCACTCAAGGGCTCTTTCCTCAATGGGCGTGTGGCATCTCAGCCAGGGTATGACTCCAGCTGGCTGTGCCCGTTCATGCTGGGTTTGCTCGGGTTTATCCTGCATTGAAACAAATAGGGAGAGTTTAGGTGGCAGTCCTGTCATTTCCAATAGTGATGAGGTCTGGCATGTGTGGGACTCGAGTGGAAGCGGGGGTATGAGGTACAGATTAGCTACTGGGGGTGGGGGGGGGGGGGGGGAGATGGGGAATGGGAGGGTGTGGTTTGTAAAAAGACACCTGCATGATAGGTGTTTGGAGCCCTTGAGGTGACTGGGTGAGAGGTTGGTGTGAAGGGTGTGCGAAGGGGGAGAAATGAGGAGAATTACTTACCCTGTCTGCACTCAGGTCATTCTCCTCTTGAGGCACTGTTGCCCTGTTCTCATAGAATCAGAGTTTTACGGAAAGAGGCCCTTCAGCCCATGCATCCGCGCCAACCATTAAGCACCAACTACATTGACCAGCACTTGGTGCATAGACTTGTATGCAAAGGCAATCCAAGTGCTGATCTAAATACTTCTTAAAAGTTGTGAAGGTTCCTGCCTCTACCACCCTTTCAAGCTGTGAGTTCCAGATTTCAACCACCTTCTGGGCGAAGATGTTTCCCCTCACACCTCTTCTAAACTGCCTGCCCATTACCATAAATCGATGCCCCCTGGTTATTGACCCATCCAATAAGGGAAAGTACCTTCCTGCCCACCCGCTGTCCCTCATAATTTTATACATCTCAATCAGGTACCCACTCAGCCTTCTCTGCTGCAGGGAGAACTACCCCAGCCTATCCAGTCTCTCATGTTTGCTGAAATGATACAGCCCAGGCAACATCCTGGCGAATCTCCTCTGCACCCTCTCCAGTCCAATCACTTCCTTTCTATAGTGTGGTGACTTGAATTGCACACAGTATTCCAGCTGGGGCCAAACCAGAGTTTTATACAGCTCTAGCATAACCTCCCTGCTCTTATATACAATGCCTTGGTTCATAATAGCGACAGTCCCATAGGCCTTCTTACCCACCTTATAGATTTCATAGAATTTACAGTGCAGAAGGAGGCCATTCGGCCCATCAAGTCTGCACCGGCTCCTGGAAAGAGCACCCTACCCAAGGTCAACACCTCCACCCTATCCCCATAACCCAGTAACCCCACCCAACACGAAGGGCAATTTTGAACACTAAGGGCAATTTATCATGGCCAATCCACCTAACCCGCACATCTTTGGACTGTGGGAGGAAACCGGAGCACCCGGAGGAAACCCACGCACACACGGGGAGGATGTGCAGACTCCGCACAGACAGTGACCCAAGCCAGAATCGAACCTGGGACCCTGGAGCTGTGAAGCAATTGTGCTATCCACAATGCTACCGTGCTGCCCTTATCTACCTGCCCTGCTGTCTCCAGAGATCTGTGAACATGCACACCCCGATCCTCTGTACTTCCTCGAGTCTGACCATTCATTATATCTTCCTTAGCCTGGTCAGTCCTCCCAAAATGCATTACCTCATACTTTCTATGTTTAAATTCCATTTGCCACTCTTCTACCCATCTAACCAGCCCACCTATATCATCCTGTAATCTAAGGCCTTGCTCCTCATTTTTTAAAGACATAATTTGTGTCATTTGTGAACTTGCTCATCATACTTCCTTCATTCACATCCAGATCATTAATATATACTACAGACAAGGGAGCTGGTACTCATTAAGGTTGCCATTGCCTTCCAGAGGGGGGTGGTGACCTTAGTGGATAGATGCCTGTGGGAACGCAGGTATAGGACTTCCTGCCTCTGCTGCAGCAGTGATGGGTCAGGACTCCCTTGGAGAATCTTGATGCTGTCTTCCTGGCAACCAGCCCTCTGACTGGAGCTGGGACAAATGCTGGGGAGGTGTTTCTAAAGAGCGTCTCATTCATTGCAGAGATCGAACTGTAGCAGAGTGAGCAAATCAGTGGCAGGCCGCCACAAGCATGGTGTGATTCACATGGCAAAAAAATTATTTTATTAAAGAGGCTCATTAATCCGTGAGTTTCCTGCTGCCAGCGGGATTCATGCTGGTTCTCTGACCGGAGTCGACAATGACAAACTATGGTAAGATTCCACCCAGTGGGTCCAAGTCCCGCTCCAGAGAGATGAGAATACTGATGCTTTGGTGCAGTAGTGAGGGAATACTGCATGGTTAGAAATGTTGGCTATTGGAGATGTTAAACGGAGATCCCAGGTGAAATTTTCCATCTCGCGCTGCTGGTGGTGGAGTTCCCAGTGAAACGGAGAATCTCGCGTTAGTGAAGAAAATGGGATCGGCAATGCTCCAGGCCCTTGCTGCTGGCATCGGGATCGAGATTGGTGCCCCACACCAGCGGGAGGATGTAACTGGGTCATTAAGCACCATTTGCATCCACTTAGCGGGCAGGACACCATATTCTCCAGACCCGCGTGATTTTCCACTCCTCTGCGCCGGGATTCACGTGGGCGAGAAATACTACTACTATTGACAAGCATGGCCCTGACGCAGTCGGTAAAACGGGTAACTCTTTTGAGAGAGTTTTCCCAAAATTCCATCAGAGGGTCACTCTCTGCCCCACAATGCAAGACTTGCCCACCCCCACCAGATCCACCCCCACTGCACCCCTACAGAGACCGACTAAATAAAGGGAGCGCCACAGAGACTAACTATGTACAGTGAACCCCCACAGAGACTCCCTAAATAAAGAGATTGACAGGTCCTGGACCACTTTAAACAGATTTAAGTGCTTTCAAATTACCTCACATCATGGGGCAGCACAGTAGCATGGTGGTTAGCATAAATGCTTCACAGCTCCAGGGCCCAAGGTTCGATTCCCGGCTGGGTCACCGTCTGTGCGGAGTCTGCATGTCCTCCCCGTGTGTGCGTGGGTTTCCTCCGCGTGCTCCGGTTTCCTCCCACAGTCCAAAGATGTGCGGGTTAGGTGGATTGGCCATGCTAAATTGCCCGTAGTGTCCTTAAAAGTAAGGTTAAGGGAGGGGGGGGGGGTTGTTGGGTTACGGGTATAGGGTGGATACGTGGGTTTGAGTAGGGTGATCATTGCACGGCACAACATCAAGGGCCGAAGGGCCTGTTCTGGGCTGTACTGTTCTATGTTCTATGTTCTATCATGCTCGAGTGGTCAGCTGGAAATTGGCAGCACTTAACTGTGCTTTAAGTGGTCCAGGAGCTGTCAGTCAAAGCTTGACATTTATAAACATTGTGGTTAGAGCACTTGAGAGTTAATCGTGAAGGGAGACGAATGGAGCAATGGTGACAGCTGTGTGTATGTGAAAGCTGTCAATTACAGCCTAACAAAATGAGTATCACAGAGAAATGAATGAACAGCTTGCAGCTCAAAGATCCAAGGGGGTTTAAACACAGGTGTCTGATTTTCTCTTCCCAGGAATTGACTGCAGGTGTATTGCCCAGGTGAGAGTTAAAGCTGTAATCTTTTTCACTGCCTCTGCCTGGACTGCTTTCTCATTTCCAGACTGGGGTTTCTCTTCTGTCGGGCTTCCTGACAGGGGGCTCCTTTCTATGGGGGTGGGGATAGGGTCTCTTTATTTAGGGAGTCTCACGAGGCTTCCTAAATTTAGGAAGTATCTGGGGTGAGGGTGGGGAAGGAGGGAACAGCTTGGATCACCTCGTATTGGGGACCTCACGGGCCACCCACAAAATAGCGTCCCAATAGCGAGATTTCCTAGGGAATCCCATGCAATCCTCGCCATGCGGATTGGGAATCGCTTCCTCTGGGAGGGCATATCAGGTGCAATTCAGCTCTGGAGGAAGAATATATATCTTCTCCCAAATGAAGAATTTTGTCTCCCGTCTGGTGTTCTCAGGTGGATGTAAAGGATTCCATGTTGCTGTATGAAGAAGAACAGTTCTCCCAGTGTCTGGGCCAACGTTTACCCCTCAATCAACATCAAAACCACTGATCTGGTCATGATCACATTGTCTGGTGTGGGTTCTTTCTACATTACAATAGCGGGTACATGTCAGAAGATACCTCACTGACTGTCAAGCAGTGTGGGATTCTCGAGGCTGTGAAAAGCAATTTTATAAACACAAGTTCTTGCATTTTGTTCTATTTCATGCAACTGATCCAGTTTGACTGATTTACTCAGTTTTCTTCTTCATTTCATAAATGGTGAAAGACCTCATCCAAGCTACTCAAAACGAGTTTTAGCTACAAATCAGCCTGGAAAGTAAGACACAATAAAGAATGAGCATTTTGACCAGCGGAAATGTGGGGAGCAGAATATTATGCCGGCAGCATTTTACGCTCCCGCCAAAGTCAACAGGTTTCTGAACGGCTTTCTATTGCCGACAGAAATTCACTTGGAAACCTTCAGGCCAAACAAATGCCCCAAACTTTGGAAATAGATCTCAATACAGAAAAATATAAGTGTTTAGTATTTTTCATTGTGAAATACTAACAAAAGAGAAAATGAAACAAACGGAACCCAGTTAGGCAGCTGATATATTTTCAAAAGCTTCAAAGGCGAATATTGAGCAATAATTAAAGCATGAAAAAAAGCATCAGCCGAGGAAGATTCTTTGAGAAATTAGAACTTTAGAAGTTATGGAATGTTTCTGTCGCTCTGCTTCCACTCTGATCAAGATTTTACAAGCAGCTAAGATGTTGTCTGCTTCATGTCGGATTCTGATTGCCAAAAACGAACAAGAGTATAAAATCTGGATCCAAATTCTCAGGACCCCTGAAAAAGGTTTGATAATCAAATAAATGTTTGGAATCCAGTGCTATAAACAGATCTACACATTTGCCTTGATGCAGGGGGGCATATTTCCACATGAAGCTCTTCCAAAATCTCTGATGATATTTGTTACAATCCATTAAAAATCTGATGCTGCATCAAGATTGTCTGGCATCTGACCTCAAAGACTTCTGGTGGAAGCTTATTTGGTTCATAGAGGAATGTTGTTCCAACAAGTCCAACAGCCTACAGGGACGAGCGATATTACTGATGGGCAACAGAGGCAAGTGAACGGGCCGCACGAGTGGCCCCCCTTCATCTCAGTGGGCCGCAAAATTGAAATTGGGCATGTTCACTATGAGCCTTGAGGAAGATTGCATACATTTAATACATGCTGAATATTTCATAACTTATAGAAAACCAGGGGCTGGTTTAGCTCACTGAGCTAAATCGCTGGCTTTTAAAGCAGACCAAGCAGGCCAGCAGCACGGTTCGATTCCCGTACCAGCCTCCCCGAACAGGCGCCGGAATGTGGCGACTAGGGGCTTTTCACAGTAACTTCATTGAAGCCTACTCGTGACAATAAGCGATTTTCATTTCATTTTCAAAATGCTTAATCATTCAAATATAAATAGAATTGCCATCAACTTCAAGTGGTAAAAACAAAATAAATATTTACACTTTGGACGCAGAGGAAGTGCACGGCTCTCACAGTCAATGTTGTGAGCAATCAGCATGCAACTCAATTCACTTGCCCTTGCTTTACGTCCTTACCACCTCAGTCATACCGGCAGGAAAAAAGCTACTTGGATGGAAACCAGGGGAATGTGGCAAGCCTACATGTGGGCAACGGTCAACAAAATGTCTCGTGGGCCGCACTCAGAACCCTGATGGGGGCCGCATATGACCAGTGGGCCGCAGGTTGCCCACTGCAGAGCTATATGCGTATCACAAACAGATCAAATTAATTCCTGTTGTGTTAATCACCCTGGGGTAACACGGATTGCAACTGGATGCAGTTTTACTTGAAAATAGACTCCAAACTTTGATGTTAGTTCAATACGCTTTATTGAACTTGTTAAGCAGTGCACACAGTTCGTTGTGGGTTTGACACTTTACTAATCCAAGAGTGCTTACTATAACTAACTAGACCAGACTAGTTCTGAGCCACGTGTAGAAGGTGCTGACTAATATATACACCCTGACTGTCACTAGTTGTCACCAGTAGAAAGAGGCAGAGTGCTGATGCCTCGTGTGTTTTATAGTGAGAAACCACCTTCTCGTGTTCTGCCTGGTGATTGGTTGTGTTCTGTCCTGTGTGTTGATTGGCTGTACTGGGTGTCTGTCACTGCCTGTCTGTATCTCATTATGTGCATGAGTGCATATCATGACAATTCCTTTCCTCCCCAGTGAATAATTCTTCAAGATTAAGAGATAGTCTTATTGAGGTGTTCAAAATTTTGAACAAATTTGACAGGGTAAAGAAGGATATTCTGTATCCACTAGTTGGTAAGTCAGTGACGCGAGGTTCACAATTTTGAGATGGCCAGCAAATGAGCCAAAAGAGGTTTTGAAAGAGAGCTGGATATATATTTGAAAGTGATTAATTTAGAGGGCTACGGAGATAAGGCTGGGGAATGGGACCAGCTAGGTAGCTATTTTGCGAGCTGGTGCAGACACGATGGAATGAATGGCCTCCTTCTGTGCTGTAAAATTCTATAATTCTATGATTCCACATGCACCACTGGTTACATAGAACATACAGTGCAGAAGGAGGCCATTCGGCCCATCGAGTCTGTACCAACCCACTTAAGCCCTCACTTCCACCCTATCCCCGTAACCCAATAACCCCTCCTAAACGTTTTGGATACAAAGGGCAATTTAGCATGGCCAAACCACCTAACCTGTACATCGTTGGACTGTGGGAGGAAACCGGAGCACCCGGAGGAAAGCCACACAAACACGGGGAGAACGTGCAGACTCCGCACAGACAGTGACCCAGTGGGGAAATCGAACCTGGGACCCTGGCGCTGTGAAGCCACAATGCTATCCACTGTGCTACCGTGCTGGTTATTTGGGATAATGGTGAAGCAACCATTTATCATCTGTGTCAACAAGTTATTTGAAAACGCCTGGGACTGGATTCTCCAAAAATGAGACTGTCTACACGCCGGCGTAAAAACAGTGGACTTTTACTCCCCAAATTCCTGGGAAAAACATAAACGAATTGTTAGCCCTGCAGGGGGCTACCAGGAACCTGGAGTGTTTCTCGCAGCTTTAGCTGCGGATAGAGGCCTCCGCACATCCAGTTCAGAGAGTGTGCATGCGCACGGCAGCGGCCTCCAGCGGCCGCACCGAGCTCCATGGCGGACCCGGACCGCGGAGCCACACAGAGACCCCCCCCCCCCCCCCCGATCGGCTGCGTGCCCAAGCCTGAAACCATGCAGATTTAATCCCCAGCCTCGTATAATGCACCCACTGGCCTCCGATCCTCCCACCCAGGCCAGGACGGCCACAGACTGAGTCCGCAGCCGCCACGCCAGCATCCCGACCAGCAATAGGCGGTTAGTTCCACGCCATCAGGAACTTGGCCAGTCGGGAGCAGAGGATTGCTGGGCAAGCCTATGGCAATGGCTCCCCGGCAGCACGGCGTACTCCGCGGTCAAACCTATTTTCCGGGCCCGGAGAATTGCCGGACCGGCACCGGGCACGATTACGGCGTGAAAGTGGATTCTCCGCTCCTGCGCCGGCTGCGATTTTGGTGCGAAGCTGCGGAGAATCCAGCCCCAGAAGTTCAATGATCTCCATTGGTACTTCAAGATTTTGGAGTATTAGTTTGATGCAATAGGCCATATCCTTATCTCTGGGTCAAAAGATTTTTTTTTTTTTTTTAAAAAGGGCCGGATGTTATGGATTGTGGAAGGCCCATGTCAACAGAAGAGGGAAGTGGTGTGCCTGCACCTGTCGCAATTAACCATGATTGGCCAATTAGCAGCTGATTGGTAGAACTTACAGTGAATTGGTGGCCAAGGGCAGGATGTCCTGTGGGAATGGGGCTGGGTCATATACTGGAAAGAGGTTCTGGCACTAGGTTTAAAGGGTTGCCATAGGATTTCCATAAGCCCTCCCAGCACTCTGTGGGGTAGCATCTAGCATTTTTCCAGACATCAGATGGGAGGTGGAGCAGCGGTGTATGGAAAGAGTTAAAGGGAGCCTGAAGAGTTTGGGCATAAACATCTGACATTGCTTTGGCAGCTGCAATCTCTGCCACTCCACCAGGGCACCCCATCCCCCACCACCTGATCAGAATTCCGCTCCACCAGGGCACCCCATCCCCCACCACCTGATCAGAATTCCACTCCACCAGGGCACCCCATCCCCCACCACCTGATCAGAATTCAAGGGGCCATTGCTCAGCCTGGTGAGGTGCGGCTGTGTTGATCAGGTGATGAAGGACAGACAGCATCTTATCTAAAGGATCGGAGAGCTTTACTCATAGCTTAAATGGTGAAGTTATGTGTTCAAGATGCAGCAATCTCTTTTCAAACATCATCTGCATCGTTGAGCAGTGCGGTCTTCTCCAAGAAGTCAGTCATCAGCCCCAGAAACTGCTATCTCCGATGAGCAGGCGTCAACCTCTGAACAAGAGAAAGAGGACCTTCAGAGAATGCACTTTTTCATTCCAGTTCCTCACCTTCCACCAGCTCAGATACCCACACTTGAGCGCATCGGCTGAAAGGGTGGCACCAATTAATTTGACCACTACACAAACACCAGACCAGCTGTTGGAGGCTGTGACACTCGGCGGAAAGGACTCCAGGTTAATGTTGAGCCTCAGGGCGATTATGAACCTCTGGAGGTGTGTAAAGATCTGGTAGGACAGTTGAAGAGTCTAGTCAGCTTTTGAGCAATGCGATTTCCCTCTCATTTCCATGCTCGTCTTCCATCATTGGCAACTCTCATTTGAGAGCCAGCTCATTCAGGGCATCTAGGGTTTAGAAATAGTTCTACAAGCCATTGCCACTGAGCTCAACCAGGCAATGCCAATGTTGGTGGGGTGAGGGGGAGGCATGAAGGATAAGGCACTTTGGGGCCTTAAGCAGATGCTCATCTCTCATGTGGACCCCATTTTTGTATTAGCATCAGATATATATATTAGGGGGTTCTCTCATGGGACTCCTTCTCCTCTCTACAAGTCGCACCAGAATCTCAGGGTGACAGTGGAGGCTCCTGTCAATGTCCAGGAGTGCTTCAGAATTCTGCAGCCCTCATAGCCTTAGGTAACCAGAGGAAGTCTGCTAAGGTCATCACAGGCAAAGGGGTGCAAAGGTCAGCTGAATGGCTCTAGCATGGTTGGCAGCGAAAGGGAAGTGAAGGACGTAGAAAGACTTAAGAAGTCACAATAGTGTAAGGATCCTCCTATTTAATCCCTGTCTGTTCTCCTGTCCTCCTTTTAACTTCCGCTAACCTGTTCGTTGTTGCCATTTTTTGTCCATGGATGGTTAATGCCTTTAAAACTTACCTTTAATTTAAAAACAGGGAACTCCAGCAGGATGTGCTGTTTGGTCTGTCATCAGTGATGACCTGGGCTGACTGGCTTGTCTGGTAGCCAATGAGGTATTCCAAGAGCTGGGTTCTTCATGAGAACGAGGCAGTGATTGGTGCTGCTGTCTCTGAAATGTTCCTCAGGGAGACCAGGTTTTACTTTTGTTTTGGTCAGAAGCTGGAGGGTCACAGCTCTGATCTCTCTCATCTATTGAATTCTTCCTGAAGACCCAAAGTAAAGACCTTTCTCTCGGCATAGCCAGATTGAACTGTAGGAAGATTCATCCCAGCCACTGGCTTCAGGGAGGGTCAGTCATTTAAAGACCCATTTAAAATCTCGCGTAGGGAACTGTGTTCTTCTCTCAGTAAGGTAGTTGGTCATTCTGGTTGAGTTAGAAACAAGAAATAAACAGGCCTGAAGTGGATTATCTGAGTGAAGGCCCAGTTTAATAAAAGTTAAAGTGACTCTCCAGAGGGAATTCTGCATGCTGGGAGTTCTGACTGAATGCCCCCTGCCAGAAGATCCTCGTTAGCAATCCAACCAATGGTTTCAATCACTCCCCGTCCAGGGTGGACAGCCAGATGCAACAACCTCAACATCAGAAACAAGGACACTCATCTCTCTCTTCTCATCTTAATCCTCCTTATTTTTATCCCTCACCCTCCCTGTGTGTGTGTCAGGGTAGAGGATGGGATGATAATAGGGGGGGGGGGGGGGGGTAGCAGATTAGCTGGCCGTTATTCGATTATAATTATTGCATATTTCAACTTTATTCCCTTTATAAATTAACAGTTATTGTGTTCAACTTTCAAACCTGGTAGCTATAACATATTGAGCAGTCAAGGGGCCAAAGATTCTGCAAACTTTATGAGTTATTGGTTAATTTGCTTGTGTTGCGTCTCTGGGGCCTGTGGGGCTGGAAATAACCAGGCACTAGCCCAGGGTGTCGTAACAATAAACACACATGGGTCACCACAGGTGTTCCTTTACTTTGGATTTCTGTGAGAACCAGATTGTCTTGAGGATCCTTATTAAATGTTTGTAATTGAGAACAAAGTTGTTCTTGTGAAGGATCTCTCAGTTAGATGAGATAAAACGGTAACTAACCCATGACTGTTTGGTAATGTCCATGGCAGCAAGTATCCAAACAGGTCTAATCACTGAAGAAATATGCAGTGCTGGTCTGGGTGCTATAGGCTTGAATTAGCAAGGTTTCAGAGCACTGATCTTGGTACTGTTAGGCCTCCACAGCCTGAGCAAAAATGCCCCATTATTAAAGACCATTTGGCCCTCAGGTGGAACAGTTGGCCAGTCTTGATCCTCTTGATCATCTGACGATGCAGGCCAATCAACTAGGTCCTCTTCTGCAAGTGCCTTCCCCCTCTGGAGCACAGGGTTATGAAGGACACATCAGACTACAATCAAGGAGAACTGAGTGAGTGTATCCTGCAGTGCACCACCAGCCCTTTCCACCCAATGGAACCATCAATCTGCTCAACGGTTGCCCTGGTGAATCATTAGTTCAGATTGTAACACTGCTTGGCATTTGTATTTAGATTCCTTACTATGGTCAAGAACCATCTCTTTGGTGAATCGTCCTTGTACCAAAATCATCTTTGTCTTCCAAGGCAGTCCCTCGGGATCGAGGAGACTGGTATCACTCTAGCTCAATTGGTACTGAGAGGGTTGATTATCCACTGAACAATCTGCAGATTCTGTCCTATGCGGGTCATGTGGTGCTTGAAGGACCAGGCAGATGGGATGTTTGGAGGTTTTGTGCACTCTCCAGTATCTCAATGTTGCCTCTGCATGCTCCCAAAGGAGTCTCTCTATGTGTTTAGTACCTTCCCCAATGAGCCTTCTCCATTTTGGTCGGTCCCATGGGTCTGAGATGTTTGACCTCTTCAGGGATGTTTTCAGTACATTCCTAAGTGTTTTATTCCACTGTCCTCCTCGTAGTCTCCTGCCACAATGGAGTTCCAAGTAGAAAGATTGCTTCAAGAGTTTGGTGTCAGACCCATGGACAATATGTCTCACCTTGTCGAGCTGGCTTTGAGTAATTAGTACCTCAATGCTGGACATATTAGCTTAGGAGAGGATTCTGCTGATGGATTGTCTTTCCAAGGATCTTACCAATGTACCACAAATAATACCTCGCAAGGGCTCCAAGGTGTCTGCTGGAGTTGGCAAGTCTCCGAAGTACATAGGAGCATATGGATCAATGTTGCTCAGTAGGCCTTGACCATAGTCTTTCTTTGAGATACTGGTCGACCAAATCCATTCCTCCAATCATATTGCTGGGGAGTACAACTGTGGCACCTGGGAGTCCCCGAAGATAGTGGCACCATGGCTTCTGCCAGTATAGTGAAATGGTGTTTTGGTGATGGTCACATATATATCACAGAAATTATTATATATCTTTTTTTAAAAACAGAATCCCTACAATGCAGAAAGAGGTCATTTGGCCCATCGAGTCTGCACCGACCATTTGGAAAGACCACCCTAACAGACCCAACCTCTGTAACCTCACATAACCTTTGGACACTTAAATGTTGGACATTCAAGAGTTAAACACCTTGTGGTTCATTAATGCCACTGGCTGTTTCATGCATCCTTTGATAACATCCTGTGCAGTCAATGACTTCCTGCACTTTAGGAAGTCCCCTTATAGCAGGGTTTTTCAAACTTAAGGTTGCAACCTGCAAGTGTGCGTTGGGAACGTCGCGGAGCAATCAGTCAAGACATTCCAGATCGCTGGAGAAGCATCCAATGGCCCCGGTCTGCTTTTAAGAATGCTAGCCGTGGCTGGTCTTTAAATACAAACGATGGAGTCTTCCTGACAGAAGTGATGGCGTGGAGCAAGTCATGGGCGCGGCACATACACTGACACCACGCGCCCTATACGTCCATGATTTGGGAGCAAAATCATGAAGGAGAGATTCTTCCATTTGTGGCTGTCAGCAAGCAAGCAACATGACTGTGTAAAGAACTGAAGATGGGTCCTTTTGTAATAAGGAAAAGAGGGACAGTGGTACAAACAGGCCAGGATCTCTCAACTGAATCTGCGGGAGAGAGCTTCTCAGGAGAGTCCAGGGAAGGCCAAAGCAGTGCTGGTGTGAACTGTATGCAGATCTCAAGGACTTCTGGTGAAAACCAAACACAGAAAAAACTGAAGTCGGGTAGAAAACAGCCTAAAAATAATTTATTAAGGTGTAGCTTTCTTAATTGTGCCAATGCAAATCAAGATGCAAAGCCCTTGTATGTCATATGCAGGGAGGTCCTGGCAAATGAAAGTTTAAAACCCTCAAAACTTCAAAGGCATGACAGTTTTGAGGACAAACCTCTTGTTTTTTTCAAAGGATGCAGCAACTTAAATCATCAGCTGAAGTCCTTCGCAGAAATATAACATTGAATGACAAAGCAAGTGGGATGTGAGGATCGAGCAGGTTCATTTGTTGCATTAAAGGTAAGAAATAATGATGGGCCACGAAGGTCAGCCCGTGTGGGCTGCCAAGATCGGCTGGCCTGGGTTGCAAAGGTCAACCGGCATTGATCGTGAATGTCGACCGAGATGGGTCCCGAAGATTAGCCAGTTGGTAAAAGTGGGTCTCGAGGGGGGGGGGGGGGGGGGGGGGGGGGGAGAGCTTGAAAAAGCACTGCATTATGGCATCATACTCTCTTGGCCCTACTACACTTGTCTGTTCTGTCGGTGATTAATTTATCCATGCTACTAAAATATGCATCAGAAACCACCTGGATACAGTGATGTTCCAACACCTGCAAGATGCCACTCATATCTTCAGCTAGGTGCCTGGAAGGAGCCTGAGGCCTAAATTTTCGAGGCTACAATCAACTTCAGAGCTAGGGCAGCACGATGGCACAGTGGGTTAGCCCTGCTGTCTCACGGTGCCGAGGTCCAGGTTCGATCCTGGCTCTGGGTCACTGTCCGTGTGGAGTTTGCACATTCTCCCTATATTTGCATGGGTTTCACCCCCACAACCCAAAGATGTGCAGGCTAGGTAGACTGGCCACGCTAAATTGCCCCTTAATTGGAAAAAATGAATTGGGTACTCTAAAATTTAAAAAAAACTTCAGAGCCACAGACACTGGGCAGATACCATCATCATTTGAATTAATCTCCCCTCCAGCATCTCACATAGGGATGCTATTTTCTCCCAGAAGGGAGGCAGGTGGCAAGGATATTGACACTCTGATCGCCTCAGGTAGTTTGATTGCTGCCATTCAACAGTCTTCCCACAGGATGGCCTTGGTGACAGTGATCTCTGCAGCCTTCTATCCCTTCAATAACAGGCATTTCATGTGCCTGGTTAGCAGAGTGCATCTGTCCCTGGAATCGTGCCTTCCTCTTCCCACCTCCTCACTGGAGGAATGCACAATGTCCACGGGGACAGTAATTGTGACTTCATAGTTTGACCCCTCGTTCCTTTGTGGTTCCAGGTCCTCTGAACTATGACTCCTTTCTGGAGCCAGCTTTGCAAAGTACCACCATGGAAAATTGCTCCCAAGATCCAAAATTCAAAACCTTTTGCAGCTGCCTCCCCCTTCTCAGAGCGGGTCCCTCTCCATCGCTTATATTGTGCCCATGTGCCACCCATGCTAACCTGACAAGACTCACTCCCACATTTGACGCAGCACACAGGTCATGTAATATTTCAATCGATTTCCACTTTAATTTGGTTAAAGACCAGATAATTTCTTCTTTTCAGAACGTGGTGGAGGGGTGAATAGAAAGTGTGATGGGGGTGGGCCTGTGTTGGTGCTGGGCTTTGAGTTTTATGCCTTTCATATTATTACAGCTAGGCATCATAATGTTGGATTTCCAGACTCCAATGCGCCCAGTTTTATAGAGCCGCCCAATTTATTGCCGTAAATACCCGTCCCAAGTTTCATTCCAACACATCAGCATATAACCTGGCCAGTGCAATGCTGAGCGAGTGCTCCATTCTTGGAGATGGAGACTCTCAAATTACATGTGGTGAGAAGACCAGATGTATATAAATCGATTCCAGTGAGTGGAATTATTATTCATCACTACTGATACTGGTGTTTTAGTTTCTCTTGCCTTCAAATCAATAACACGTATTTATATGCATGTCTAATGTTATAAAGTGTCTCAAGGCATTCATAGGAGAATTAGAAAGCAAAGTTTGACATCTAGCCAAATAAGATGATATTAAGACAAATAACAAAAGCTTGGTGAAAGAGATGTTATAAGGGACCATTTTTTTTTTTAAATGTAGGGAAGTGGTGGAAAGATTTCCGAGCTGCTTATTAGCCGTTGATCCGCGTGATGAATGTTCCTTCTGTGACCAACAAGTCCTGGCATTAGACTCGAACCCTGAGCTTCTGGTCGAGACGGAAGGCTGATACCACTGTGCCAAAAGACCTTCAGGGACATCATGAAAGGAGGAAAAAGAGGCAGAGAAGCAGAGAGGTTTAGAGACTGTGGTAACTTGAGACCAGATAGGAGATAGTTGAATGCGTTGTTTAAAATAAGAAACTTCTTTGTATAAATTAATAACGAAGTTTAACAAAAACGCAGTAGAACATTTGTATGAGCAATAACTATGAAAACAAGAGCTCTAGTAAATCAGGTCTTGCTTACAAGCCACCCTCAGACTGAAAAAGCCCGCCCAAAGCTTGCACATGCTCAGAACCCTCAATGGACGCCAGTAAAACAATTACACAGGAGAAATGCTCTGTACTCAAATGACACTGTAACAGGGAG
Organism: Scyliorhinus canicula; assembly: GCF_902713615.1. Classification (NCBI taxonomy): domain Eukaryota; kingdom Metazoa; phylum Chordata; class Chondrichthyes; order Carcharhiniformes; family Scyliorhinidae; genus Scyliorhinus; species Scyliorhinus canicula. Next base: position 36,982,518 of record NC_052163.1, read on the forward strand.
GGATTTCCAGAGCACATATCCAAGACAGCTAAGGGGAGATGGAGTGATTGAAATTGGAGGATGTTCAAGGAGGCTAGAATTAGATGAGCGCATATATCAGGAGGTTGCGAGGATGGAGGAGATTATGGAGATAGGAGGGACTGATGCTGTATTGAAAACAAATATGACAATTTTAAGCAATAGAGGCATTACTTGACCAGGTGTAGCTCAGCGAGCTCAGCTGCAATAGTGGAAAGAGATCTGGGAATAGATTTGAAAGCTAGCAGGCTTCCATTGTAAACCCGATCTTGAACGCTACATATGAACTCAAGTTAACTCCGCCCATAAATAGTCAGTATAATGCAGTATCCCCACTCTGTCAGCAAAGGGAAGCACAGTGGATTGGAAAAATATGTATGATGTGGGCATTTGCCTGCAAAGATTGACCAGTGCGCATTCTTCCCAATGTATGATTGTGCTGTCCATTTCCTTTGACCTTTTCCAGCACCATTTGATGACTGAAGGTTCAATCCTCCTCCTCCTTCCCCCGCTCCCAGTGAGACTACCAGAGGCAAATCAGACCACCATGCAACGGTGTGGGAAGGCCTGCAAGAAAGCGCCATACATTTCTCGTCCCCAAAATGCTGACGGCATCCCCCTCATTAACTACTGATGTGAAATCACGTGCCTCGAGAGAGAAGCCACCTGAAACACTTCAGATGGTTCGCTCCTCGTTTTTAAGTCCAAGATTACACGATGTTGCAAAACAGACTGCGGCTCCTCACAAACAATGATCATATCTGCTTACTCATCATATGATTCCTATTTTAAAGTTGGCAAAGGCTACAACCCCACAAAAGAAATTGTTTCCATATGCTTGAGGAAGTGCTTTTTTTCCAGCCTAAGAAATCCTCAAGGGCTTCACATTTCAAGCTATTTACAGACAAATCGTTTAGTCCTCATCAGGAAGCGTTCTTTTCAATAATCAATTCTGCTAAAATTCTCAGCATCGAATTGAACATGACGAATGCGCAACAATTGCAACTTTTGTTATTAAAAATGTTTTTCTTTGGGTACCTGGTTTGGACTATTTTTTTTTAATGGATCTGTAAATGTAACATTGCATTTAAATCGATCTTTCAGACCAACAAACACCATCTCCGACAATAAAATAAATGTGCCAAGATGAATTTCCAGCCGCATCACCAAATTAATATGATCATTATAAATGCTCGTTTGTAAAGATGGGAAATTGAAGACTTTGAAATACAATTGACAAATGCCATTTCGTCCTTTAATTTATGCTGAGCGTTTCAGAGAAATCAAGAGGCAATTCTGGAAGTTTTGAAAAAAAAAATGAAAGTTGATGCTTACTTTTACAGGTCAGCTGAGGAGTTAAACTTTTAAAATCTCTTTGGACTCGGGTCTAGTGGAAGACATGCCCATTTTTCACACAAGAGGTCTTACTGGGGATATTGTGGTTTGTTGGACTGAAAAATTGAGTTCCATCTCCTGTTACGCCATTCTCAGCTGAATGGATTATACAACTAGAGCTGGCAACGCTGAACAACTGATGTCAAATGCCATCTAGTGGATATTGAAATAATGCCCATTTTATTTGTCAGCTTGCAGCCCAGTTTTATTCTAATAAAGGTAAAGTCGCCATCGTCCCACATGACCATAGGCTGCTTTCCCCTTTTGATTGGGGGGGGGGGGGGGGGGGGGGGAGCTGACAGGTGGTGGTTTAACCGGAGGATCACCATACCTCAGGCGAGAGGCAAAGTTGAGAAGGCAGGGCCTTCATGAATAACGATGTATCAAATATACAAATCAAACATTGTACGGGAACTGGATCAGGTTCACTGGGAGTTGTGAAGTGAAGTGAAGGGGCAGAACGGTAGCATGGTGGTTAGCATAAATGCTTCACAGCTCCAGGGTCCCAGGTTCGATTCCCGGCTGGGTCACTGTCTGTGCGGAGTCTGCACGTCCTCCCCGTGTGTGCGTGGGTTTCCTCCGGGTGCTCCGGTTTCCTCCCACAGTCCAAAGATGTGCAGGTTAGGTGGATTGGCCATGCTAAATTGCCCGTAGTGTCCTAAAAAGTAAGGTGAAGGGGGGGGTTACGGGTATAGGGTGGATACGTGGGTTTGAGTAGGGTGATCATTGCTCGGCACAACATCGAGGGCTGAAGGGCCTGTTCTGTGCTGTACTGTTCTAATACTTCTAATACTTCACCATGGTGAGCACTGAAATTCTTTCACAGCCTTCCAATTATTGTTGACCATGTACCTTTAGAAAATTAATTCTGCTTGTTTTTGTTCCTTCTAGGGTGGCATAAAATAGGATTAGAAGCAAAGCAACTCAGCGAGCATTCTTTGTCAGCATCTTCCAAAACCCACGACCTCGATACTCTGAAGGAAAAAGGGCAGCTAAATGACTGGTAACTTGGCAATTGTCTGCTTTTCCAGCTGCCTTTGAGGCAACGTGGCAACCCAAGGGATGACTATTGGGCAATAAGGATTTGTGCTGACAATATGACTTAGGCAGGCAACATGTTTACACTTGGCCACAATGCAAAAATAAAAATCACCACTATGTAAACATTTCAAACAGAGTTTATAAACCAAATTATTCTAGATTTCACATAAATATCAAATAATCACCATTGTGCATTTCCTTGACACCTGCCTTCTGGATGCCTTTGCCTGTCTTAGTGCCCCTGGATTGTGTTGCCCTACTGGCTCCAGCACAATGTTGGGAGGCTGCTGAATTTGAACAGAGGAGATTTCAGATGACCCAGGAGGATGACCAGAAACAGCTCTGTCCTTTGGAAACCTGGCTGACCACTGTATCATCTGGTACGGGGTTTGATGGCAGGCTAACAGGTAATAGCAAGGGTCCTGGCGGAGGGATTTCGGTAAGAGGATGAATGTTGCCTTCCCGAGTCAGGACAACATGATTGTGCAAGTTCCAGATTGCGACATCTCGCGAGATTCCGTTAAATCCCGCGAGATATTTTGAGCAACGCAAATTATGCAAGAGAGCTCGCATTAAATCATCGTGCCACCAAGTCGGGCGCGATGAGGCCATTAAATTGTGCCCCTACGGCAGCACAGTGATTAACACTGCTGCCTCACAGCGCCAAGGTCCCAGTATCGATACCGGCTCTGGGTCACTGTTCGTGTTGAGTTTGCACATTCTCTTCAGTATTTACGTGAGCTTTGCTCCCACAACCCAAAGATGTGAAGGGTAGGTGGATTGGCCATGCTAAATTGCCCCTTAATTGGAAAAGAAAAAGAAAAAGAAAAAGAAAAATGAATCGGTTACTCCAAATTTATTTATTTTTAAAAAAATTGCGTCCCTGGCTTCTTTACAGAATCTCCTTTTTAAAATTAATTTATGGGGTGTATGTGTCGCTGGTTAGGCCAGCATTTATTGCTCACCCCTAGTTGCCCTCTGACTACAGCACTGTGATGGTTAGGTTGAGGTGCATGCAGCCTTTTGGTTCATATAACTGCCATGGTTGAATAGCTGGCAGCATAGGTATGAGGCTAAGATGGAATATATGAATGTCAGGTACGATACCAGATTGACAGAGATTCATGGCTGTGGCAAATTGAGCAGTGGCTGAGGATAATGGCAACATAAAATACTGCAGATGTTGGAAATAAAAACAGGAAATGCTCAACTGGGCTGGCAGCATCTATGGAGAGAGAAACAGATTTAACGTTTCAGGTGGAGGGAAATAGACTTGCCAGACCAGCTGACGATAATACTCAGTAGGATGCGAATTTGAAGATGTATTCACTGATCTTGACCACACACATAGCAGAAATCATGATCTTTGTGCCATTTTTGGAGGTTATCAAACTTGCCCCCTATTATGTCCAACGAATTCGGGCATGATTCTCCCGGGATGCCCAGAATTCATTCCTTGATGGAATAGAGAATTAGACTGAGGCTGGAATTGGAGATCACTCCAACCTCCCACTGGGTGTGTGAATGAGTTCCACAATACATGCTGGCCGGGGGGGGGTCCAAAAGGCTCCATTTGACCTATTTGTATCTATTAAGCCCGGCGCCTCATGCTTGTGCGATTGGAATGCACTTACCTCTGTTTGATGTGGTCAATGTTTACAAACATTGGGGTTTCACCATTTAGGCCACTGAACCATGAAGGAAGATTAATGAATGAAAGCTGCATGGTGTGTACAAGCTGTCGAAGCACAGACCAGGATTCGAAAGCTCTGAATTACTTGCAGCTAATGGATCTGTGGGAACCAGACACAGACACAGCTGCTCTCCTTCCAGGAATGGATATGTGGAACTTCAAGGTAAGTATTACAGCTATAAAGCTTTCCATTGCATCTGTCTGAACTGCTCTCTCTAGGTTCCAGACAAAGGACCCTTTTCTGGGTGGGGGGGGTCTGTGGAGGGGATTCCTTTAGATAGTGGGTCCCTTTGAGGGTCCCCCTATTACTGGAGTCCCAGGGGGTCTCTCTATAGCATAGGTCCCTGGAGGGAGCTCCCCTTATGACAGGGATCCCTGGGCAGAGGTCGCCCTATTACAGGGGTTCCTAGGGATCTCCCTATTGCAGAGACCTTGTGAGGGTTCCCCCTATATACATGGGTCCCTTGTGGAGGGGGGGGGGACTATTACAGGGGGGCTTAGGGGTACCTGTGGAGGCTCCCCCTATTACAGGAGTGCCTGTGGAGGGTCGCCCTATGACAGGGATGCTTGAGGGGGGGTTGCCCTATTCCAGGTTTCCCTGGGAGGTCCCCTATTGCGAGGGACCTTGTGGGAAGTCACCCCCCCCCTCCCCCCCCCGTACCTGGAGGTAGGTGGGGCACCCAGGCAATCAAGGGTGGAGGGTTGTTGTGCAGTGTGGGGGGTTTGGGGGCCGATTTACAGTGTGGGGGGGGGGGGGTGGGGGGATGTGGACGGCCACGGGACCTCACTATCAGGCTGCCCACTCAAGATGGCGACCCAGCAGGATTCTCTGGGAATCTCTATTTTATGCCACACGTAAATTTGCATGGAATGGAACACTGAATTGCATTCCCAAGGGGATCGTAAAACTGGTGCAATTCAGTTCCAGGGAGAGCACATTGTCTGCTAAACAGAGAATCCAGCCCTTCATCTTTCATCGCACTATGAACTCTTATTGACTCCATCCATTGCCCTGACCCTCGTCTCGGATTGAACCAGACTAGCTGTAGTCTCAGCATACTGTTCAAGTCCAAACTCGACATGGTCTACCTCAAACCCCAACATCACCTTGATTCTCTGGCCCTGTCTGAGGCCATCAGCTATTGGGTCTCACCCGAAACAAGTTACTCCAACTTCTTTCATGGTCACCTTCTATATTTCTGCTCATTCAAACACATGCCTTATTTCATAAGCCACTCACAGTCATGCTTGCCGTTCTAGACCTATATTGATTCATCATCTCTCAATCCTTCGTATTGAAGATTCTCAGCATTATATTTGGATTCCGACCCTGAACTTTCCCTTTCCTGCATCTGACACCTCCTTCATCCCTACACCCACTCGCATTTCTGTCAATCCCCAAGGAAAATCTGTTCACCATTGATAGACATGCTTTCAGCTGTTAAAGTTGCATGCTGGAATTAATTCCCTACAACCCTCTCTGCTGCTCTCCTTGTTAAGGCCTTCTTTAAAAGGTAATGCTTTGACCGAACCTTTGGTCATGCTTCCTAGATTTGACACCTCTTCTGTCTTCCACCTCTGAAGCATTTCTGTGGGGCATTTCTCATATGTTGAAGATCCCCCCAAAAAATCTAAGTTGTGTTCAACTTCAACTTGGCAGTTGCCCTGTTACTTGAGTTCAGCTTTCTAACTTCAGACAGCAACATAGCGAAGGCAGAAAAGGCATTTACATTGTCTGAAATCGTAACACAGAGACACCTTGACATGACTGGAATGGAAGCAAATCCATCTACATTCTACACACGTCTATTTTACATTACCCAAGCTGCAGAATGCTTAAAATTTATGGATTGAATTTAATGATCTTCCCCATGGCAAGTTTGGTAGCGTTAAATCAGGTGGGAGATAGGCAGGTGGGGACATTACTATCTTCCCAACTCGGCCCCGATTAAGTCTAAAGTGGGATGACTTGTAGATGGCCTTCCCACTCCGCCACCGGTTGCGGCCCCAAAATGGGAAATTAATCCCCACTAAAAGGCTTCATTCTGCCACCCTTGCATTCACCAATCAGCCGGCAAAGGGACTTGCCAGGCCGGTAACCCAAAATGTGAACCCTGTTGGGGTTGCAACACGAGGAAAGGGAGCCTGCTCACAGCCACTCCACTGCCTTTTCTATCGATTCCCCCCCCCCTCCCACCATTACTCACTTGCGTGATCCTGGGCACCAGGTGGGTGCCTTTCAGGCAGCAAGCATTGCCTTGCCAGTGACCCTGTTGAGCAATGAAATGTTGCTGGACTCTGATTGGACAGCAATTCTCAACAGTGGAACTTCTGCCCCTGGGGTCCTCAATCCCAGACAAAAAACACCAGTGCCCAGTCAAGTGCTTGACCAGCACTTCATACGGTTGGCCTTCTTGTAGGCCAGTGGGCAAGAACTCCATTTTCTACATTAAATTCCTGATGGTATCGGAGGTATTCAATAAACTCATTTACATGATTAAGTCTCAATTCTCAAAAGTAGTTTTTAATAATTAATTGTGATCCAACTCTCTTGGGACAATTTGAGATTCCCATTCACAATCTTTACAGATGATTTTATGAACAGCGTAAAATATATTCATTAAAAAAAACTCTTCACGAGAGCAATGTTTGACCGTGCAGACCAGTGGTGGACAGCCTGCAGCCTGGGGGCCACATCCGAGTGCGGCCCATGAAACATTTTGTTGACCATTGCCCACTTACGGGGTTGTTTCCGCTGATTTCCATCCATGGAATTTTTTTCCTGCCAGTATGACTGAAGCGATACACACATAAAGCAAGGGCAAGTGAAGTGATGCACGTGCTCATTGCTCACAACATTGACTGTGAGAGACGGGTGCTCCCTCTTTCATTCAAAGTTCAATATTTATTTTGTTTATGCCATATGACGTTGATGATAGTTCTATTAATATGCAACTGAGTAAGTATTTTCTATAACTCGTTCATAAATATTTGGTGTGTATTAAATGTGCATGGGGTCATGGTTAGTGAACAAGCCCGATTTCAATCTAAAGTCCATTTAAATGAATGGCCCATCATGTGGCTCACTCACTAGCCTAAGTTGCCCATCACTGATGTAGGCTTTTCGAACATTGCAATACACATAACGTTCCAAAGTGTTCTGTTCTGTTTCTTCTGATATATTTGACTGTGCATGAGAATTTAGAATAAAAGTGATCTAGATCTGTGTTTTTACTCCTGTAGAAATGAGGCAGCATTGAATTTTGAAAGACTCCAGGGAGACTCCAGGGGTTGGATTTTTGTGGAGTTGGGATGACTCCATCCATCTTTAAAAATGGCAGGAAGGACCGGATCTGAAAAACCTGCCCCCATTTCTGGCATTAACACAGCTGGAAAACTCCACAGGGCCATTTGAATTGAGTGCAGAGTTCAAACAGACCCCATTTTGGATGTTCCAACCTGCAGTATGGAAGTGACAAATTGATGGAGTAAACATAAACACAGTAACTTCATTGTTTGATTGGATTTATTGTCACATGTAACAAAGTACAGTGAAAAGTATTATTCTGCGGCCAAGGGAACGAATACAGTATGTACATAGTAGACAAAAATAAAAGATTAATCAACAGAGTACATTTACAAATGGTACATCGACAGTCAGTGATTGGTTACAGTGTGTAACAAATGGCCAAACAAAGCAAATACATGAGCCAGAGCAGCGTAGGGCGTCGTGAATATAGTGTTCTTCCAGGGAGCTTCCAGGATGCTTGAGGGGGGTTACCCTATTCCAGGTTTCCCTGGGAGGTCCCCCTATTGCAAGGGACCTTGTGGGAAGTTCCCACCCCTTGTACCTGGAGGTAGGTGGGGCACCCAGGCAATCAAGGGTGGAGGGTTGTTGTGCGGTGTCGGGGGTTTGGGGGCCGATTTACAGTGTGGGGGGGGAGATGTGGACGGCCACGGGACCTCACTATCAGGCTGCCCACTCAAGATGGCGACCCAGCAGGATTCTCTGGGAATTTATTTTATTTTATGCCACACGTAAATTTGCATGGAATGGAACACTGAATTGCATTCCCAAGGGGATCGTAAAACTGGTGCAATTCAGTTGCAGGGAGAGCACATTGTCTGCTAAACAGAGAATCCAGCCCTTCATCTTTCATCGCACTATGAACTCTTATTGACTCCATCCATTGCCCTGACCCTCGTCTCGGATTGAACCAGACTAGCTGTAGTCTCAGCATACTGTTCAAGTCCAAACTCGACATGGTCTACCTCAAACCCCAACATCTCCTTGATTCTCTGGCCCTGTCTGAAGCCATCAGCTATTGGGTCTCACCCGAAACAAGTTACTCCAACTTCTTTCATGGTCACCTTCTATATTTCTGCTCATTCAAACACTTGCCTTATTTCATAAGACACTCGCCGTCATGCTTGCCGTTCTAGACCTATATTGATTCATCATCTCTCAATCCTTCGTATTGAAGATTCTCAGCATTATATTTGGATTCCCACCCTGAACTTTCCCTTTCCCGCATCTGACACCTCCTTCATCCCTACACCCACTCGCATTTCTGTCAATCCCCAAGGAATATCTGTTCACCATTGATAGACATGCTTTCAGCTGTTAAAGTTGCATGCTGGAATTAATTCCCTACAACCCTCTCTGCTGCTCTCCTTGTTAAGGCCTTCTTTAAAAGGTAATGCTTTGACCGAACATAGAACATACAACAGTACAGCACAGAACAGGCCCTTCGGACCTCGATGTTGTGCCGAGCAATGATCACCCTACTCAAACCCACGTATCCACCCTATACCCGTAACCCAACAACCCCCCCCCCCCCTTAACCTTACTTTTTAGGACACTACGGGCAATTTAGCATGGCCAATCCACCTAACCCGCACATCTTTGGACTTTTGAACCTTTGGTCATCCTTCCTAGATTTGACACCCCTTCTGTCTTCCACTCTGAAGCATTTCTGTGTGGCATTTCTCATATGTTGAAGATCCCCCCAAAAAATCTAAGTTGTGTTCAACTTCAACTTGGCAGTTGCCCTGTTACTTGAGTTCAGCTTTCTAACTTCAGACAGCAACATAGCGAAGGCAGAAAAGGCATTTACATTGTCTGAAATCGTACACAGAAACTCCTTGACATGACTGGAATGGAAGTAACTCCATCTACATTCTACACACGTCTATTTTACATTACCCAAGCTGCAGAATGCTTAAAATTTATGGATTGAATTTAATGATCTTCCCCATGGCAAGTTTGGTAGCGTTAAATCAGGTGGGAGATAGGCAGGTGGGGACATTACTATCTTCCCAACTCGGCCCCGATTAAGTCTAAAGTGGGACGACTTGTAGATGGCCTTCCCACTCCGCCACCGGTTGCGGCCCCAAAATGGGAAATTAATCCCCACTAAAAGGCTTCATTCTGCCACCCTTGCATTCACCAATCAACCGGCAAAGGGACTTGCCAGGCCGGTAACCCAAAATGCGAACCCTGTTGGGGTTGCAACACGAGGAAAGGGAGCCTGCTCACAGCCACTCCACTGCCTTTTCTATCGATTCCCCCCCCTCCCACCATTACTCACTTGCGTGATCCTGGGCACCAGGTGGGTGCCTTTCAGGCAGCAAGCATTGCCTTGCCAGTGACCCTGTTGAGCAATGAAATGTTGCTGGACTCTGATTGGTCAGCAATTCTCAACAGTGGAACTTCTGCCCCTGGGGTCCTCAATCCCAGACAAAAAACACCAGTGCCCAGTCAAGTGCTTGACCAGCACTTCATGCGGTTGGCCTTCTTGTAGGCCAGTGGGCAAGCACGGTAGCATTGTGGATAGCACAATCGCTTCACAGCTCCAGAGTCCCAGGTTCGATTCCGGCTTGGGTCACTGTCTGTGCGGAGTCTGCACATCCTCCCCGTGTGTGCGTGGGTTTCCTCCGGGTGCTCCGGTTTCCTCCCACAGTCCAAAGATGTGCGGGTTAGGTGGATTAGCCATGATAAATTGCCCTTAGTGTCCAAAATTGCCCTTCGTATTGGGTGGGGTTACTGAGTTATGGGGATAGGGTGGAGGTGTTGACCTTGGTAGGGGTAGGGTGCTCTTTCCAAGAGCCAGTGCAGACTCGATGGGCCGAAAGGCCTCCTTCTGCACTGTAAATTCTATCTATGTAACTCCATTTTCTACATTAAATTCCTGATGGTATCGGAGGTATTCAATAAACTCATTTACATGATTAAGTCTCAATTCTCAAAAGTAGTTTTTAATAATTAATTGTGACCCAACTCTCTTGGGACAATTTGAGATTCCCATTCACAATCTTTACAGATGATTTTATGAACAGCGTAAAATATATTCATTAAAAAAAACTCTTCACGAGAGCAATGTTTGACCGTGCAGACCAGTGGTGGACAGCCTGCAGCCTGGGGGCCACATCCGAGTGCGGCCCATGAAACATTTTGTTGACCATTGCCCACTTACGGGGTTGATTCCGCTGATTTCCATCCATGGAATTTTTTTCCTGCCAGTATGACTGAAGCGATACACACGTAAAGCAAGGGCAAGTGAAGTGATGCGCGTGCTCATTGCTCACAACATTGACTGTGAGAGGCGGGTGCTCCCTCTTTCATTCAAAGTTCAAATATTTATTTTGTTTATGCCACATGAAGTTGATGATAGTTCTATTAATATGTAACTGAGTAAGTATTTTCTATAACTCGTTCAGAAATATTTGGTGTGTATTAAATGTGCATGGGGTCATGGTTCGTGAACAAGCCCGATTTCAATCTCACGACCCATTTAAATGAATGGCCCATCATGTGGCTCACTCACTAGCCTAAGTTGCCCATCACTGATGTAGGCTTTTCGAACATTGCAATACACATAACGTTCCAAAGTGTTCTGTTCTGTTTCTTCTGATATATTTGACTGTGCATGAGAATTTAGAAGAAAAGTGATCTAGATCTGTGTTTTTACTCCTGTAGAAATGAGGCAGCATTGAATTTTGAAAGACTCCAGGGAGACTCCAGGGGTTGGATTTTTGTGGAGTTGGGATGACTCCATCCACCTTTAAAAATGGCAGGAAGGACCGGATCTGAAAAACCTGCCCCCATTTCTGGCATTAACACAGCTGGAAAACTCCACAGGGCCATTTGAATTGAGTGCCGAGTTCAAACAGACCCCATTTTGGATGTTCCAACCTGCAGTATGGAAGTGACAAATTGATGGAGTAAACATAAACACAGTAACTTCATTGTTTGATTGGATTTGTCACATGTAACAAAGTACAGTGAAAAGTATTTTTCTGCAGCCAAGGGAACGTATACAGTATGTACATAGTAGCCAAATATAAAAGATTAATCAACAGAGAACATTTACAAATGGTACATGAACAATCAGTGATTGGTTACAGTGCGGAACAAGGGGCCAAACAAAGCAAATACATGAGCAAGAGTAGCGTAGGGTGTCATGAATAGTGTTCTTACAGGGAGCAGATGAGTCCGAGGGAGAGTTGTTGGAGTTGAGTAACTGTGGGGAAGAAGCTGTTTCTATGTCTGGATGTGCGGGTCTTCAGACTTCTGTATCTTCTGCCTGATGGAAGGGTCTGGTAGAAGGCAAAGTCTGGGTGGGAGGGGTCTCTGATAATGCTGTCTGCCTTCCTGAGGCAGCAGGAGGTGTAGACAGATCAATGCGAGGGTGGCAAGCCTGTGTAATTGTTGGGCTGAGTTCACCACACTCTGCAGTTTCTTGCGATCTTGGGCCGAGCAGTTGCCATACCCAGCTGTGATGCAGCCGGATAGGATGCTCTCTATGGCGCATCTGTAGACGTTTGTAGTGTTAATGCAAGCCTACTTGCGACACGAATAAAGATTATTAGTATTAAACATTCTTGAAGGGTGGATGAAGTCTGTTCAAGTGGCATGATCGAAGTTTAAATCCACTTAATTGCAAATTTGGGGACGGGGGGAAAACTGACAGCGAGAGTTTAAACAAATGGTCTGCTGGGCTGTTTTGATTGACAGATCATCAGGTATAGGTTAGAGAAAACTCCTGAGCATCTGTTCCACAGTCTCAATAGACTTCAATGCAGGGCTCAGAGAATTGCATTTAGCCACTGTGGAAGTCATTGCTTGGATTGGTGATTATTGCAAATGTTAAAAAACAAGTTTTTTGTTAACATTTTCCAAATGTTATTACAGTCATTATGAATATTTGCCCGAGTTTTAAAAGCTCAAATTAGCCCAATAATGTATTCTGAGTTCACAGTTCAATTGACTGTTTAAGGAGGCTATTTAAGGATTAGTTTTGATGTGGTTATTGAATAGCTGCATGTTATTTTAAGAACAGATCGATTAATTAAGTGATTTAAAAGCTTTGAATGGGACTTCTTCACCACCATGTTTGAGCGAGAGCTGTTTTAGATTACTAGAAATTTATTTTTTTCCATTTCCACATGGCAGCCGAGGTGGATATTGGGTGAATGACTATGGAAGTGGTATGGCAGGGTAGGAGACAGTACGCAGGAGGGGTGAGGGCAAGAGGGCATAACCATTTCTAAAATAACTGGGACACATTTAATAGAATTGAGGCGGGCCTTCTATTTGGCCTCTCTTGGCACTCATCCACCTCAGTGGCTGTCGACAATCCGCTTCCAGGATCAGCCATCCCAACTCAACCCGCCCCACTTCCCCGAGCCAAAATTGAGTCTAATGGGACCCTTTACAACAAAGGGAGTCTGCCAAGTCGGGAAATCTCTGAACTCGAGCTACCCACTTTCCCAACAAAAAAAATCAGACCCCAGATCTTTGAGGGAACGATGACGTTTAAATAACTAATGATTAGATATTAGTCACTTCTGACTAGCAGCATTCTGTTACATCCACATAAAGGGCCACTTTATAGTCTTTGTAAAATGAATCAACTCTTAGTGGCTAGAACACTGCCAGCATGGAATGTCTGTCCCTGGCCAACAGTATTGCATCATTTCAATCTCCACCACAGACCTTTCTTTTCATGTTAATTTAACTCTTTGGTGTTAAAGGCAGCTTGCATTAATACTTTTCTTCCCGTCTTCCTTGAAGCAGTCACATCTTAACTGCAGAGTCATTTTAAAACAATGATATGCTAGTGGTGAGAGGAAGAAAAGTTTACATCTAGAAGTTTGTATCAGATAATTTAGGAGACACTGGGCTCTGTTGAATAAATGTGGCTGGTTACAAGCTCAAGTGAGTCTCGAGTCAGCAGTAATATTCTTTAAAAAAAAAACTTATAAAATGGCATTCCCTGCTCTCAGGAGTTGCCCGACAGCATGGGTCTAGGTAGCAAGTGTGACTACACAGGATAAAAATAAAGTCTATTTTTATTTTAAAAGTTGGCATGTAATTTTCAGGTGGAAAATCTGAAAATCCATTGAACAGCACAAAAGCCACTATTTCAGTCCCGTCGTATACTGAGCTTGCTGGCATAGGGCAAACGGCACTGCAAGAAGCCTCAAAATTTCCTGCACACAGTGTCATTATTCATTATCCCACATTATCACACTTTGAAATGTGTATGAGGAGTCAGTGGTGATATTGGACAGGATAAAAATCAATAAAGCAGAGGGCCCGATCGAATTACCTTGTCGCGCTGGGCTCAAGACGCGACGAGGCCAGTAAATCTCACAAGATTTTGTGATGTTCGGGACACCTCACGGGCGAGATCGAATGAGATCTCGTGAGACACAAGATTTGCGATTCAAGTGAGCCTCACTTAAACCATTTCTGCGCTGGGGTCTCCCAAGGCCTGGGATCGAAGGTCTCTGCTTGGGAGATCTCACCAAGGTGCCATTTAGTACTAGTCCACACAAACATGGACCAGGTATAACAGCACTTGGGGTGGGGGTGTGGGGGGTTCCCAGGCCATCATAAGCCCCTGGTTGGTCAGGCTCTGGGTAAGGTGGTACCCTGGCACTCCTGCTGCCACCTGGGCACCTTGGTACTGCCAGCCTGGCATTGCCACCTGGGCACCCTGGCAGTCCTACCCTGGCCCTGCCAGGATGACCAGGTGACACTTCCAGGCAGGAAGGGCATTGCTAGGATGCAGTGCCAAGGGATCAGGCCCATTGGAGGGGGGCCCTGACAGTGCAGGATCGCATTTGAAAATGGTGCCCGATCTCTTCCTGCACTGATGAGCTCAGTTTGTCAGTGCAGGAAATGAAGGCAAGTGCAACCTCGGCGGGGCAAGGTTGAGAGAGAGCTGATTGGTGGTGATTTAATTGGAGGATCACACCTCAGACAAGGGGCAAGGTTGAGAAGGCGAGGCCTTCATGAATAACCTTGGCAGGTGTCTGGAAAACCCCTCTAATTGCACCCAAAACAGGATTCTATTTTTTTCCTGTTAACCAATCATGCATTTACCAGTCAGCTGCCAGGGTTCTTGGGGTCTTCAGCATGAGGATCCTGCTTCCAAGAGCTGCTGGAAAATCAGGGGGCCAGCAGCTTCTCAGTCTAGCAGTGCTGCCACTGCTGGGACTGCAGGAAGCCCGGGACAAGGCACAGTATTAAATTCAAAACTTTAAAACGCTATTTCTTGGTTTCGGACAATGCTTGGCACAACATCGAGGGCCGAAGGGCCTGTTCTGTGCTGTACTGTTCTATATTCTATGTTCTCTCCCCAAGGATGTGCTGCCAGATATGGTCAGCATTTCCAGCACTTTCTGTTTGTATTACAGTCATGGAGGCCCTGCAGGAGGCACAATCAGATAGGCCCATCAAAAGGTGAGAGAGTGCAGTTGGTGTAGAGGGCAGAGGTGGGATCTTCCTGTGGGGATGGCCTTCATCACAGGCAGGGCTGTCCACGGGGCATACAGTGACCAAACAGGAAAGAATCCCCCAATTCCACAAGCAGACCGCCAGGGCAGGCCATGGTGTAGGCATTCCCCAGTGCCATTCATACAGCGGGGCAGAGTTTGTAAGGAACATACAGGAGGGCTTCTTAAAACAATATGTAGATGGTACAACTGGAGAAGGGACTGTACTGGACCTGGTTTTGGGGAATGAGCCCGGCCAGGTGGTAGAAGTTTCAGTAGGGGAGCATTTCGGGAACAGTGACCACAATTCAGTAAGTTTTAAAGTGCTGGTGGACAAGGATAAGAGTGGTCCTAGAGTGAATGTGCTAAATTGGGGGAAGGCTAATTATAACAATATTAGGTGGGAACTGAAGAACCTAGATTGGGGGCGGATGTTTGAGGGTTAATCAACATCTGACATGTGGGAGGCTTTCAGATGTCAGTTGAAAGGAATTCAGGACTGGCATGTTCCTGTGCAGAAGAAAGATAAATACGGCAAATTTCGGGAACCTTGGATAATGAGAGATATTGTAGGCCTCGTCAAAAAGAAAAAGGAGGCATTTGTCAGGGTTAGAAGGCTGGGAACAGATGAAGCCCGTGTGGAATATAAGGAAAGTAGGAAGGAACTTAAGCAAGGAGTCAGGAGGGGTAAAAGGGGTCGCAAAAAGTCATTGGCAAATAGGGTTAAGGAAAATCCCAAGTGTTTTTACACGTACATAAAAAGCAAGAGGGTAGCCAGGGAAATGGTTGGCCCACTGAAGGACAGCAGAGGGAACATGTGTGTGGAGCCAAAGGAAATGGGTGAGGTACTAAATGAATACTTTGCATCAGTATTCACCAAAGAGAAGGAATTGGTGGATGTTGGGTCTGGTGAAGGGCGTGTAGATAGCTTGGGTCACATGGAGGTCCAAAAAGACGAGGTGTTGGGCGCCTTGAAAAATATTAAGGTGGATAAGTCCCCAGGGCCTGATGGAATCTACCCCAGAATACTGAAGGATGCAAGAGAGGAAATTGCTGAGGCCTTGACAGAAAACTTTGGATCCTCACTGTCTTCAGGTGATGTCCCAGAGGACTGGAGAATAACCAATGTTGTTCATTTGTTTAAGAAGGGTAGAAAGGATAATCCAGGGAACTACAGGCCGATGAGCCTTACGTCAGTGGTAGGGAAATTACTGGAGAGAATTATTTGAGACAGGATCTACTCCCATTTGGAAGCAAGTGGATGTATTAGTGAAGGGGAGGTTGTGTCTCACCAACTTGATAGAGCTTTTCGAGGAGGTCACAAAGATGATTGATGCAGGTGAGGCATTGGATGTTGTCTATATGGACTTCAGTAAGGCCTTTGACAAGGTCCCCCATGGCAGACTGGCACAAAAGGTGAAGTCACACGGGATCAGAGGTGAGCTGGCAGGATGAATATAGAATTGGCTAGGTCACAGAAGGCAGAGAGTAGCAATGGAAGGGTGCTTTTCTGATTGGAGGGCTATGACTAGTGGTGTTCCACAGGGTTCAGTGGTGGGACCTTTGCTGTTCATGGTATATATATATATATATATATATATATATATATATATATATATATATATATATATAAATAAATGATTGGGAGGAAAATGTAACTGGTCTGATTGGTAAGTTTGCAGACGACACAAAGGTTGGTGGAATTGCGGATAGCGATGAGGACTGTCAGAGGATACAGCAGGATTTTGATCGTTTGGAGACTTGGGTGGAGAGGTGGCAGATGGAGTTTAATCTGGACAAATGTAAGGTAATGCATTTTGGAAGATCTAATACAGGTAGGGAATATACAGTGAATGGTAGAACCCTCAAGAGTATTGACAGTCAGAGAAATCTAGGTGTACAGGTCCACAGGTCACTGAAAGGAGCAACACAGGTGGAGAAGGTGGTCATTAAGGCATACGGCATGCTTGCCTTCATTGGCCGGGGCAGTGAGTATAAAAATTGGCAAATCATGTTGCAGCTGCATAGAACCTTAGTTAGGCCACACTTGGAGTATAGGGTTCAATTCTGGTCGCCACACTATCAGAAGGATCTGGAGGCTTTAGAGAGGGTGCAGAAGTGATTTACCAGGATGTTGCCTGGTATGGAGGGCATTAGCTGTGAGGAGAGTTTGAATAAACTTGGTTTGTTCTCACTGGAATGAAGGAGGTAAAGTGGCGATTTGATAGAGGTCTACAAAATTATGAGGAGCATAGACAGAGTGGAGAGTCAGAGACTTTTCCCCAGGGTAGAGGGGTCAATTACTAGGGGGCATAGGTTTAAGGTGCGAGGGGCAAGGTTTAGAGGAGATGTACGAGGAAAGTGTTTTTTTTTTTTTTACACAGAGGGTAGTGGGTGCCTGGAACTCGCTGCCGGAGGAGGTGGTGGAAGCAGGGACGATAGTGATGTTTAAAGGGCATCTTGACAAATACATGAATAGGATGGGAATAGAGGGATACGGACCCCGGAAGTGTAGAATACATTAGTTTAGACGGGCAGCATGGTCGGCACAGACTTGGAGGGCCGAAGGGCCTGTTCCTGTGCTGTACTTTTCTTTGTTCTTTGTTCAATTCAAGCAACAGTTGAAGATGCTTTTAAGTGGTCACTTAACAGTCTTCGCTGGCACAGGGGCAATAAGCTGACCTTCCCCACTCCTGACTAAATTGGGGGTGGTGGGGGAGGCGAGTTGGTAAGGCAACAGGCTCTCCACCCCACACCATCCTGCCTGATTGGATGGAGCAACCTCCACCTCCAAGTCTACTCCCTGAGGGGGGGCAGAGGGAGGGGGCATTAAATTCTGCCCTGGAATACTGAGAGAAGTAAAGATGGAAATTGCAGAGGATCTAGCCACAATCTTTTAATCCACCTTGAATATGAGGATGGGGCAGGAACTGTTGCATTGTGACAAATGTTACATTCTTTTCAAATAGAGAGAGAGAATGTGAGAGAGAGAGATTGAAATCTGGAATCTACAGCCCAGTCAGTGATAGGTGTGGTCTTTGTGAACATTACGCCAACCATCTTAAATTTAGCAACACAAAGAACAGCACAATAGGGCAATCATAGGAGACAATCTAAAGACAATCATAGGAGACAAGATTAATTGAAATTGAGAAAAGTATGGGCCAATCAATGAAATATATCACATATTTGTAAAAGGCAAATCATGTTTAATGAACTTGATTCAAGTCTTTTGATGAAGTCATGGGGAAGGCAATGATGATTGATGTTGTCTCTGTAGACTTTCAAAAGTTGATCAACAAAGTACCAAGTAATAGACTAGTTAGTGAAATTAAAACTCATGACATTAAAAGGGATAGAGACAGGACCCCATCAAATTAGCTAAGGGACAGAAAACAAAATAGTTGTCAATAGTTGTGCTGTCATTTCAGATTGGAAGTCATGGAGCTCTTTGTCAATATGTTGGAGACCATTTGAACAGTCATTTCCCACCCTTTCCCTATCTTAACAGGCCAAACTTCCTGTCCCTGCACTAACCCTGAACTTGTACATTTTTGTAGCTTCTCTCCTAACCTATCTCACTCTTTCTCCAACTCTACTTTCTATCCTTTCCATCCTCTTCCCACTAAACTACTGACCTTCCAACTTCCATTCCTGGCTTCAAACTAGCTCAGTAAGAAGTCTTACAACACCAGGTTAAAGTCCAACAGGTTTGTTTCAAACACGAGCTTTCGGAGCACGGCTCCTTCTTCAGGATGGAAACAGTGCCTCAGTTCATGCACTGGTTACCTATTCTGATGCCCTGTTGGCCAGCTTTCCACCTTCTACTCTCTGTAAACTTGAGGTCATCAGCAACACTGCTGCACCTTCTTCATTCACCTGAAGAAGGAGCCGTGCTCCGAAAGCTCGTGTTTGAAACAAACCTGTTGGACTTTAACCTGGTGTTGTAAGACTTCTTACTGTGCTCACCCCAGTCCAACGCCGGCATCTCCACATCAAACTAGCTGACATTGTAAACAATTTTCTCTTCTTCAGATCTGCTGTCTCCATCCCTCTCTCAAAAGAAAGCTCTTTGCAAATGACTGTCCCATCTCCAACCACCCTTTCCTCTCCAAAGTCTTTCAATGCATTCACACCTTTCAAGTCTGTATCCATCTTTACCCAAATTCCATGTTTGAATCGTTCCAATAAGGTTTCCATCCCTGCCACAGAACCAAAACGCCTGTCCACGTCCGAAAATGACATCCCATATGACCGTGACAAAGTTAAACAATTCCTCCTTGACCTTTCCACCTGCTTTCAATCCTCGATATGGTTGTAGTAATAATAATAATAATAATAATAACTATTGTTATTATTATAAATCACTTATTGTCACAAGTCGGCTTCAATGAAGTTGCTGTGAAAAGCCTCTACTTGCCACAATGCGGTGCCTGTTCGGGGAGGCTGGTGTTGTCCACACCATCCTTTTTCAGCGCCTCTCCATTGTTGTATAAATGGGTGGGATTGATACTCGTCTGTTTCCATTATTACACTCTAAACTTGGCCATGGCTTATTTTCCTTCTTCCACACAGGTACTTCTAGTGATCCCTGCCTCGCTCTTCAAAAAGCTGACATCATCTGAATACATAATACCAGTTTCCGCATGTACATTGACACCCTCTTGATTCATCCACTATCTCTTACTTTTCAGACTACTTGCCTCACATGCAGCAAGGGATGAACACATATTTCTTCTGTTTAAATATTGGGAGGAGTGGAGCCATTGCTTTTAGACATAATGCGGAATTTACCAGCAGTTCACACCAGCGGGATATTCCGGTCCCACCGATGACGTATCCCCACCTCGGGGATCCCATTGACAACAGCGGGAACAGAAGATCCTGCTGGCGGGCTGCCTCCGCCGCCTAAAAACACACGGCGGGTTGTGCAGGAAATCCAATTCATAGTCACAAATTCCGCTCTGTAGCCATCAACTCCAACCCTCTTCCTGACAACTGGCTAGAGTCTTAAAGTGACCTTGTCCAACCTTGGCCTCGTTTTTGACCCAGAGATCTGCTTCTGACCACACATCCATGTCACCACTACGACTGCATACTTCCACGTCCAAAACAGTGCCTCAGTTCATGCACTGGTTACCTATTCTGATGCCCTGTTGGCCAGCTTTCCACCTTCTACTCTCTGTAAACTTGAGGTCATCAGCAACACTGCTGCACCTTTCTCTTTTTACACGCAGGTCAATTCACCCATCACCCCTGCCCTACATTATGCTGACGAATCACACACAAGTGCACACATGTCAAACAGAGAGCTGCCCAATGTAATTTTATGGTGCTGTCATTTTTCCCCAAGCTCCGCACACGAGTCTCAGCAAATGTTGAATGAACAATGGAATCTAGGAGGTGCTAACTATTAAAAGATATTTTTCACATCAATGTACGATTATTTTTAAACATCATTGACTGCAGGACTTTAATACAGCGAAATAAAACGCACACTTCTGAAGGTCACTATTATTGCAGAAACGTGCAGGACATTTTGAGTTCCACAAGTCGTTTTGGCTGTAAATCACATATAATTAAAACAAAAGTATTTCACTTTTAGTAATGTGCATTAATGGTGCAAACCTTGACTCAGACATTGTCTAGCCACAGGCCTTTGGCTTAATAATTGGCACCGAATTGCCAAAATACATCAGTACAGAAGTAATTATAGTTAAATGCTCGCAAACCTTTTCATTTATTCTAAGGACATGGCCAACCTTCCTAAACAATAAAATATGTTTTGCATGTTTTAAACCCTTTACATGCTGAATCAACAAAACTTTACAACAGCAACTACACTTGGACAAAAGAAAAACACTGTTCTTGAGAAAGCACTAAAATGTGTCTAAACAAGTCCATATTTAACTCTCTTACCCGTCTCCATTATAGATAAAGCCACCTACATTCTTCAGTTCAAATTCATACCACACAGGAACAAGTATGATCAGAAGAAGCTGCTGACTCCAGAGACAAATCTTGCTTTGGGCCTCACAACAGCTCACACTGTTTGTAAATTTATGTCGGCAATGAAAATCACGGAAAAACAAATCATCACCACCACCAAACTTGCCCAAGGTATCACAAAGGAATTTGCGCACAGTTGGGTTTGGATTCCTGTGTACCTCTACACCTCTCCCTCACTCTACCCCCATCACTGCAAGTTTCAAGTGAAGTTTTTTTGTTTGCATGTCCATGGAGGACAGAAAGATATGTACTGGTGTCAGATCTGTGACAGAAAAAAATGAACAGTTTGATTTAAGTGCAATGGGTGAAACAGGCTTACAGCTGGCAGGTGACATTAAATGTAAATATATGCAGTAGGATTCATGTGTGCAGGACTGACACCAAGCATCGGTTTGGAATACTGGTTTCTGTATTAAGATACTTGGGTTTTAGACTGCACAATGACAACAACAATGAACCATGCAAAGGTGATTCACGAGGAGAATGATAAAACAAAGCATGACAACGATCACATCATGTCAGATGACCAAAAGCTGGCTCAAAAAGATAGGTTTTGAGACGTGTCCAAAAGGAGGAAAGTGAGGTCGAGATGATACCCAGTTTGGTGCCTAGGCAACTGAAGGCCTGGCTGCCAATCGTAGAGTGATCAAAATTAGAGATGCACAGAAGGTCAGAATTAGACAAGCGCAGATATCTGGGAAGATTATGGGGTTGGAGGAGATTTAAAAAACAGTGAGGGCCAAGGCCAGGGGTAGATTTGAAAATAAGGATGAAAATGTTAAAATCAAAATGCTGTTTGTAATGCCACAAAGCTGTGGTGGAAGTAAATAGAGTGTCAGAATGATCCAAAATAAAATATAGAGCACCATCTTATCCCTATACAAGAATGCAGTATCTGGAATATCATATCACACATTTTGTGTGTTGGGCTCATGGCCGTACTTATATAGGGAAGGGTCCCCTCTTACCATGAAAAATTTTGATATACCTCAAGTTATTTATGCAAGATACATGAGCTACAAGATGGGCACAATCTCTCTTGGGTACAGACTGTTCCATCTGCTCCACAGAGTCCCTAGCACATGAGCATACATCATGTTATGGATGGCTGGCCAGCCCTCAACAATGGCTAAGATACTGAACCAGTCGTGACTGTTTTTAGGTTTTTTTAATGTGGTACAGAAAGATCAATTCGTTTCGGGATTGATAATATAAGAAATAGGGGTTGGTTATTAAAACAAAAGAAAACAATATTTTAACTTTTACTTCATGCTCTAACACAGATTACATGCAGTTTATTACCCTTAACACACTGGTTTCCATAAACGACACGTCCAATAGATAAACAGCTCTCATTCCACTTATAAAGACAGGCAAAGGTGATATTTGTCTTATAAAGCAGTCAAGTTCCTCGAGAACCCTTTTCAAAAGACTGTAATCTGGAACAGCTTCCTTCGACCTGCCTGGGTGACCTCCAGAGGACGTCAACAAGATCAATACCTCATTGAGAAACCCTTAGTTATCACAATAGGCTCAAGAAGAAACATCATCCCATCCTCAAAACAAAGTGCTTGAGACCTGATTGAATCATTGAAATTGACCATTTACATGGACAGGTTATTCGAATTTATGGGTAAATTAGGAAGAATGAAGGGACATGTATTCAAGTTAGATAAGTACAAGAATTAAGTTAGCCATCTGGAGCACTTTTTTCTCAGAGCGCCATTGACCTTTTGAAATAAGTTGTCAGCTTGTGCAGATGCACAGCAAACATTTCAAATTTTCTGGGGGAGGCAGATGGGAGGAGGCAGATATTGCTGCATATGGGAGTTTGGCGAATCGGCCTTGGACTTTTTAAAAAATATAAATTTTGCCTCTCCCAGAATATCAGAAGTATTGGAGTTCTCTTACCGGGTTGCAGCATAACTGAAATGGGATTGATATTGCTGGATCAGCTGCTGGTGTCAGCCTTATTAATGTACTTGCCCTTAACCAGTGAAACTTTTTCCACTTCCTCCATCAGATTTGGTTCGTGGACTGTAAGCAAGATTACAGATTTACCACTAATTATGATTTAATTACTTGTCAGCTTCGTGTCCCTGATACAGGCTTGATAGAATTAGATTGTGATGGTTCCCACTAGAATCAAAACATTCGAAGAAAGGAACATTCACAATTCATCAACCCAGTTTGGAATCTACAAATCCGTGTTCGTCAACCGATCAGGAATCATTCACTTTTTTTGCGAAACATTAAAGTGTTTATTTTTAATATCTACCATTTAATAAAATATTAATGTGAATTAATAATGCAAGATTTGCTGAATTAATAATGTTTAAGATGATTTTTAGAATGCGTGTCATCACTGGCAAATTAGGGAATTGCAACAATTACAGCCACATTATTTATTATCAATTAGGTAGAGATTAATTTATAGTAATCAGATTTTTAATGCATTATCCATTGCACAAGGTCGTATTAGCCCAATTAAAAATAAATATCATACATTCAACAAAGCTTTGTTCATACACGGAACTGACTTAGGAACTAACAGTTCAGTTAAAGGTGGGCTGCAAATGATGATGAAAATCGAGAGCAAGTAATTTCAGAATAAGGAAATATTCAATTGGTTATACTTTTCAACATTGGAAACAAAATGAAAATGAAAATCGCTTATTGTCACGAGTAGGCTTCAATGAAGTTACTGTGAAATGCCCCTAGTCGCCACATTCCGGCGCCTGTCCGGGGAGGCTGGTACGGGAATCGAACCGTGCTGCTGGCCTGCTTTAAAAGCCAGCGATTTAGCTCAGTGAGCTAACCCAAAAGGTTTGGCATCAAAAGGTTTTGCAAAATGGAGTGTAACTTTAATGACTTCTAATACGTCTTCTTGAAAGACGTGTTCATCAGAACTAGTACTGATTTAGATCAGCGTTCCCAGGCAGCAGCTTGAAAATCTATCCCCAGTTCAACATTTATGATTTTAATAAATAGGTAATTAATGATTGAAGGGGACAAAAGAGATACAAAATGGAGGTGCATGCATATTGCATTAGGATAACGACACAGGTAAAATTATCTATTTCTATGTTGTCATTTTATGGGCTGGTGGGGTATTGGAGCTGGATTAGTAATCCAGAATCCCCAGGGCAATGCTTTGGGAACCCATTGCAACCATACCTGGAATTAAAAAGCCTAACAGTGACCATTGATGATTGTTGCGAAAACCCATCTGGTTCACTCGTGAAGAAAAGGAAATTTGCCATTCTCACCTGGGACTCCATGTTCACAGCTCTCTGAAATTAGCTAGTAAACCACTAAATTAAAGGGCAATTCGTGATGGGCAATAAATGCTGGTCCAGCCAGCGACGCCCACATCCCATGAATGAATTTTTTAAAAGTAAGGCAGTTCTAAGTAATGACTGTAGCAGTCCTCAGTTCTGCTGAAAGATTTACTGTCAAAATGTTAGAACTTGCATTTTCTTTTAGGTCATATAGGTTCCTAATTCAAGAAAGGATCAGCACTCAATATTACTCTTGCACCAGATGACTGTATTTCCTCAGTCATTACCTCCAGCTGCATCATTCAACATTTAACAGGAATTCAGAAATGTGTATGTTATTGTCGTTGCCCAGACATGTATTTGGGGAACTATTGCAACAGAGAAGTTGCTGGTTCAGTCAGATAAGCTTTTATTGGCACTTCACCTACAACTTGCACCGACTTGGGTGGAACCTCCAGGCAGACTGTTCCAAAAGGAGCAACCTTACACTTAGACTCACATAAAACACGCACATTTCACCAATAAAACAAGTTGTGAACAGATCACAGGAGAAACACTTTCCTGCAAGAAAGAATCCAAATTGTGTGTGGCCTGTCGGTGCTTGGACCCTTTTTCTGCAAGCTTTAGCATATTTTAGAAGGTAACCTTGGCAAGTCTCACACACAGAATTTTCTTCAAATCGAGTTGTGCGGTACAGACAAAAAAGGGATGAATTTATCATTTTGGTCAATTAATTGTTTCGGGAAATAGGATATTAACAAAGCCAGGGAATCAATAAAAAATGGATACTTGTACTGTGAATATGCTACAGAAATGCAAAAATATGTAATTATATGGAAATTTCAGGAGTCCCACTCCTGCTGTCTGGGAATCCTGTACCAATTTTGTCCAGCCCAACAGAAATTTTCAGATTGATATTTTATGAAAAGTCTCAATTTTACTCAACAGTAAATGGCCATTGTAATTGTTGGACTGGAATAGAATCGCAGAAAGATGTCACTTATCAAAACAAATGAAAAGCTTAATTGGTTAAGAGGTTGAGGTCACATGAAAAGTCCAAAAGCAACATTCTCTTCCGTGTAATTCCCAATAGAATACAATAAAGCAGACCCAATATGGCACTCGTAACAGAAGAGTCAGTCTCTAATAAATCATTTACTGATGCAGGCATTTCCAGCAACAATCATTTTAGTGTGAGCACCATTACAATATGGTCCTCAAGTAATTAAAGAATGTAACAGTCAACTTCAGCAGAAAGAATACACCCAAAACGGAGTAAAATAAAATTCCCTGCATGCCTTTGTTGCTATGGTGATCATCACAGTTTTATAGAAAAAAATTATAAAGTGCTCTTTGTAATAGTCTTCAGGTCACAGAAATGACCCCTGATACTATGCAGTTCCAGTTGCGCAGTTTTTCAGATTATAAATGGCCACACAGATGGTAATTGTGGAGGCAATGTTTAAAACTTGGAGAGATTGTCTTATCATTTTAATAACCCTCTGTAAACCTTTTGCATGTTAAAGTCAGGAATTAATTTTTGAAGGTTGTAAAAATAAAAATAAAGGAGCCAACGCCTATACTAAACAGCATTTGTTGTGTCTGTATACTCTTTATCGATCCCCCTCATTGTACCTCCAATATTTCAGAGATGTCCCCTGACCATCAAGATTGCAGTTCCAAGTTCTGGTCTGCCTCCATAGGCACCGCAAACACCAGGACTGTTCCCGACTCTGCAGTGACTGATCCTTCTTCTGATCGTCAGTAAAGTAGCAAGACAATTTGAGCAAGTGTCCATGAGAAGTCAGCAGTAACAAAGTGAAATTCAAACAGAGATCTGCAAGGCCGGGGCCTGGGTGAAGCCCCGTGGAAAACAATATCTATCGAGTCTAATCCTTGCTGAAATTTAGGCAACTCAAACATTTATCAAACAACAACAATTTCCAGGCCTTTGGCGAATAAAACAAATCTACACCAGTAAAACGTCACTTACAATGTGACACCATGATTTCAGAGTGATTTATTTACACAGTTTTGAGCCAACATATTTATCTAATTGTAGCTTCACTGTATCTTAGCATGAACAATTAACATGCCAAGGGTTTAAGTATTTTAACACCCAAGTCTGCATTTTTACAGTTTTTAAAAAAAATGCCATTATAATGAACTCATTCTATTTTATTTAATGCCCTCTTAGATCTGCCAACTCTTAGATTTTCTCAGATTCTCCACACATAGCTTGGAAGGGCCCACCACTAATCTCTGGGGCATCCCACTTGGTATTTTGCCCAACTAATATTCTCCCCTTATGTACAGTCACTGTTTACCTTGAATTCCCATTGCATCCAATTTCAACAGCAGCCTTTTGTGAGGAATTTTATCAAAGGCCTTTTGGAAATCCATGTACACCACCTGATAGTTTATCACTGTCAACTCGGAATGTCTGACCCTCAACAATATTAAAAGGAGCTGGTTAATTCGGCAGAATCGTAACCATATTATCCATTTCTTAGATTATTTTCATACAGCTAGTCCTAGAATTGGTCTCTGATAACCAAGTGCATTAAACATATTGAAGTAATTTATTGTGCGAGAAATTAGTTGCCAACCTCTAGTCAAATAAATTAGAATCTAACAATGTCGTCCACACATTTACACAATTTCTGAGACAGAGTTCAAAGTTTCAGCAGAGCAAATACTTAGTTGGAGTTATATTCATTTATAGCTGCTTAGACCATGTAACGTTTTTAATATCCTGAAGGTTCCTTAGAATAAATATTAAAGTAGAATTATTAGAAAGCCAGCAAATTACCATCCGTCAATAGAAAGCAGAACCAACACATCATTCAATATTTACTTGTTTAGCAGCATGTTATCGTTGCTGTGGCGTGACTGGATGCCTTTATCAGATTAACAGTATATAAATGACTAGGTCTCACCAGTTCCCTCTTTATGCCCTGTCAGCACAGAATTAGGATCCATACATACAAATTATTGACAATTGAAAGAACACAGATGGAGTAAAGCTGCTTCAATCATTTCCACTTGGCTAGAGGCCCTTGAAGCGAACGATTTGGATGCTAATTCTTAGCAATCAAAGTCAAGTATCAATTAACCGTTACATTTCCCAGTATTATCACGTGGACCAATTCTTGCTTTCTTTCTAGTTTCAAAATGTCAATATTTCCTAATTCAGTTAAACATATAATTTTAAAAATGTTTTTAAAATTGAAAATAGCTTTCCTTGTATTGAGGAAATTTCTTGTGACCTTAACTAAAAATATACAAGAGAATAATGGATATCCCAGAGAGTGCGGCAAGCAACAATTTTGTTTAAAGGGTCAGGTGATATAATTAATAGAAAAGCAGGAGTACTTTGAATTACTCAAATCCTTCAAAAGATATCAATTTCTGGAAACCACACCATCTTCTAAATATATTATGCTGCGTTTTGAGGGTACATATTTGATTTTCTATTAAATCTACAGGTGTGATGCATGATATTATGATACCTCCAGTAAAGCGACCAACCTTTGAGAATAATCACTCTTCTTTATTCAATGAAGTTAGCAGGTCAGAGAACATTGTAATTATATTGTGAATTTCATTAGTGTAACCATTTCCAGAAAAAAACTCTTTCTTCCCATCACAAGACCATTTCCTTCATCTAAACTCAATCATATGACCTGGAAATAGTGACAAATTGGACATTCAGAATGACAGTTGTGGGAACGGATTGGTTTCCTGGGTGGGTGGTGGGGTCAGGGGAAGGGGAGAGAAAGAAAAATTGTCAATACACAGAAAGTGGTAGTTTAGAAATATTCAGGAGGACAAGATCATGGCCGGAAGCATGCCATTTGCTATCAGCCAGCCGTTGCCTTCTAATCAATACAGAAAGTAGTCAACATTTCAGCTTGTGGTGACTGCTGTTATTGGAACTCCACATTCATGTTATGAACTTGTGAACAGAAAATCACTGGCATTGACTCATTTCAACGTAACGTTAAAAGAAAATGCTGTGATTCACACCAAAAGGCTATCCGGTTCCTTGGCAAAGTGTCTCACATGATCAAACAATTTCCAACCACATTTAAGCGGGAATTTTATTACATGGTCAAGTAATTGCATTTGTAAAACAACTTTTAACTTCAGTTATGTTAAACTCAATGCTAACACGACAAATAGTTGTGCCCGCCCACTGTTAAACTCAAGAAATGAAGTTTTAAGTTAATGCATTTTCCAACTGTGGTATCATATTTCCCATTATTAAAGTCATAAAAAGTGTTCACATTCCAATAAGAGCTTTTCAATCGGAGAATATTCACTTAAGAAAAAGGGGAATAAAATATCAGTGCAAACAAATGGGATTTCCTTTATGGAAAAGCTAAGGAGTAAAAAGCTAAGGAGTAATGGTTAGAAATGCAGGCTGCTGCTGCCACTGCCATCTGTCAGCATCATCTCAGTGCCTTCCTTATTTGGCGCACCATTCACTGGGCAAACTATATATCTAACTTTTTGTAAACCTATCACCAGTCAGACAATACAGGAAAAAGACACACTTCATGTTCAGTTTTTTTTTAAGTAAACTTCTTGAAGTTTACAAACTGCAGTACTGGGTTCTGTATCAGAATTATGAGGAACACATTTCTCACTGCTCCGAGTCCACATCGCTACAGTTCAGACTTAGAGATTCATTTGGGAGATTAAACTTGTTGCTGTTGACAAAAGCTATAAAAGATTTGCCAATAGGAGAAACAAAACCTGAAAGGAAAAAAAAACTTCATTCTTCCAGCAAACGGCATCACATTTTTGAAAACTCAAAAGTCTCAATAATTTCAGTAGGAAACATAAATGAAAGACAGACACTGTCTGCTCAGGAAAAAGAATCATGGCCAGAAATATATACACTTCAAATGGAGCAGTCGGCACAGTTAGCAGAAAAGCACATAGATCGACTCTAAAATAAAAGATTTCTGTAACTTACCTGAAATTCTGACTCTGTCCATTAGTACAACAACAGCATTTACAGTAGTATCCACAGCAATATTGTTTATCTCATCAAGAGTTGTCTGCAAGTGTATGTCTGATACAATCTCTTCAATCTGTGCAATCGTGAATGCACCATATTACCACATTACCATGTGCTGATCATATGTTTGTACCACACACTGAAGCAGCATTGTCAGCTTGTGGCTTCAAAACGGAGCACGTGACTACATTCATAAGCTTAAAATAACCTACCAGAAGGAGGCAACTGTACATCCTAAATATACATCTGCTCAGTAATTCGACTGATAATCATTTAAAAAAAATAAAAGACTCCCAAGTGCTCAAATTCAATTACAAAAGTGGACTGGAGTTTAAAATTATATTATCACAATATGAAGGAAAACAGAATCCACAATATGGATTGTAATAATAATGCATCATTTACGTTGGGAGGAAAGATTTAGTTTATATATAGCCATGAAATTGTCTCTGAGCAGAATGCCAATTATATTAAGAATAAAAAAAACAAGTGGGAGTATGATACTTGGGCTCCAACTTACTGGAAGGAATTCTGATGACATTTTAAACCACAAGAGGGCTACTCAAAATGACTAATAAATACAGCAGGAAGTGAGGCTATTTTAGTGCCTGAAAAGACACTATTTTATGTTCAATAAAATGTACTGTCTCTCAGCGGTTGAATTTTAACTCTATGCCTCAGTCTTCTGTGCGACTGTGCAGCCGTTTGAGGTCATCAGGATAGGTGAGAGTGAAATGGGCTCTGTTCATGTTAGGTGGTACGGAAGCTGGTTAATTCAGGTGGTGAGAAGGTGGTGCAGAATGACTTTAGCAGCACGGGTTCAATCCCCTTACCGACTGGTAGTTCAGAGAGGGCTGCTTTGGTGCCCAGCAAGCAATTGCAACCACCTCTTTCTCGTTCTTTTTCTCAGAGTTGCCTCAGACTCTGGCTAATTACCTTACCTTACACATCAGGTGATGGAATGCCAAATTTTCAAGTACCTGCCAATGATATTTACTTGCAATGTGGGCAACATATTATATAGAAGAGAGGGTGCACTGGTAAAATGTTACAAGGCTGCTGCGCTTGAGGAGTGATTACATAATTCAGGGGCAGCAGGGTAGCATGGTGGTTAGCATAAATGCTTCACAGCTCCAAGGTCCCAGGTTCGATTCCCGGCTGGGTCACTGTCTGTGTGGAGTCTGCACGTCCTCCCCCTGTTTGCGTGGGTTTCCTCCGGGTGCTCCGGTTTCCTCCCACAGTCCAAAGATGTGCGGGTTAGGTGGATTGGCCATGCTAAATTGCCCGTAGTGTCCTAATAAAAGTAAGGTTGGGGGGGTTGTTGGGTTACGGGTATAGGGTGGGTACGTGGGTTTGAGAAGGGTGATCATGGCTCGGCACAACATTGAGGGCCGAAGGGCCTGTTCTGTGCTGTACTGTTCTATGTTCTATGTTCTATAATCAAGAACAGGATGAAAAGGTGAAACTATTTGTAATGCTCCTGAAAAACGCCATTCTATTCTAACTTTCAATGCGGCCACACAATAAAATGTAACCAATTTTTAAAAACAAAACATTTTCGGAGCTTCATCTGCATCCTCCACGTTTTGCCATGATTGCCAAGTTTGTCTGTCCAACTCGTTGCCTTGTGACAGGAAATAGGGGCGTTCTACAGCCTATTGTCAGAAGGCTAAGGTCAGTCACACATTTTTCAGTAACATCTATTCATCCTGTCAACCACCCCCAGTTGATAGGAAGAATAGAGATTGTACTGCGCTTTGTTTCACAGCAACCTTGCAGATACTAAAATGCAAGAGTGTCATGAGGATGTAAAGACTCAAAACAATTGAACAATTGAAAATTTCCAAGAGTAATTTGTGTGAAAAGTCCCAATGCTGGAGTCTGTTGCAGGCCCACATCCTTCCAACTAGGAGTGATAGATTGTAAACAGCAAAGGAATCTCAGTGTGATTAAACCGAAAAAAAAATCTATGTCCAGTTTTGGCCGTATAGTGTTGAGAAACACCCGTCAATCAACGTCAGTTTGCCTTTTTTTTGCATCGGTGTTTCCGCCGAGGCCGCACACGAGTCATTTCCTGCTGGCGAGACCAGCAGAAAAGGCTCCTTGCAGATTGGAGCGCCATTTTGTCTGGCTGCCCGACATTCTCCCCCTCTCGCACCTACTTTCAGCCCATTCTTGCGACTTTGAGCCCCTCACCCACCCTCCCAATCTCAGACACCACGGGAATACCCCCTCAGCCACCCCCCCCCCCCCCCCAAACCTGGTAAGCCCCTCCCAGGCCCGATCACTGGCAGTGCCAGCCTGGCACCTGGGCACCCTGACACTGCCACTCTGGCAGTTCCCATGCCAACCTGGTGCCACCCAGGTACCCTGGTAGTGCCAAGGTGGCAATGTCTGGGGGAGGGGGGCATTGCAAGGCTGGCAGAGCCCGGGTGACCGGATATCAGATGAAGGCCCAGGATGCCACTCTACCCAGTCCCTGACCACATGGGGGTCTCTACTGGCCTGCGAGACCACCCCCCAGGTGCCATTACAACTAGCCCACATTTGTGGAAATCAGCACTAAACGGCGACCCAACAAGGTCTCACAGGTGTGGCCATTAGGTTCTGGAGACCAGGAGAATCCTACAAATGCATATTCAAATGAGTCTAATGGTTCATTTAAATATGCTGATCTGGATCATGTCCAGTTCGGCGAACAAGTGGGTCAGCAGACCCATGAGGCGAGGTGCCCTGGCCACCCCCCGAGAGAGGGAGACCAACGACCCGGAAAGAGAGCTTCCCCACCTCCCAGCCAGGCGAGGGATGGAAGACATTCCTCACCAGGAAACTGAAAGTGATCCGGGATGACATCAAAGCCAAGAAAAAGGCGGCAGTCAAGGTGCCGGTAGTGGAGGTGCTGGCCATCATGCAGACGGCTTGGGAAAGAGGGTAGAAGTCGACAGGAGCGCCATAATGGAGCTGGAAATGGCATTGACGCACCAGAGAGACTAAGTCATCACCCTGAAGCTGAGATCAAGAGGTTAGTGGTGACTCAGGGGAGCCTGAAAGAAAGGGTCAAGGACCAAGAGAATCGGTCGAAGCGGCAGAACATCCGAACAGTGAGCCTGCCAGAGGAAATCGAGGGCTGGGACACAAATGACTATGTGGCCCAAATACTGGGCAACCTAGTGGAGAGGGACAGCCTCCCCAAGCCACCGGAGATCGACAGGGCTCACAGGTCGCTCCGACCAAAGCCCAAGGCGGGGGAGCAGCCGAGAGCGGTTATAGCCAAGCTGTACAAGTACCAGGGCCGGGAAATAGAACAGAGAACATGGAACACTACAGCGCAGTACGGGCCCTTCGGCCCTCGATGTTGCGCTGACCTGTGAAACCATCTGAAGCCTATCTGACCTACACTATTCCATTTTCATCCATATGTATAGAAATGATCCTTCACTGGGCTAGACATATGAAGGCGTGCAACTGGAACAGACATTAAATCAGTGTCTACCAGGACATTGGGGCGGATATGGCAAAGCGCAGGGCAGAATTTAATCATGAAAAGTCGGCCCTATATAAAAACAAAGTCAGATTCGGGATACTGTTCGCAGCCAGGCTCTGGGTAACATATCAGGGCAAAGAACATTCTTTTACTGCCCCAGCAGAGGCGGACAAGTTTGTGTGTAAGAACGGTTTGGACAGACAGCAAAAGAGACAGCGATGAGGAGGGCACAGAGCAAGAGAAGGAAATCGATGGATAATTTTGCGTAGAAATGCATCGCCTCACTATGAACAGGGGAACCAGCTCAGAGGAAGGAGAGGGCGAGGGCAGCAGAGCGGAGGAGAAGGTGAGGAGGAGATAGTAGGCACACCAACAGAGCAGGCACAGGAGGGGGGGGGGGGGGGAGGGTTAGATTGACCCTGGGAGGGGGGCCACCGCACTAGCAGGAAAGCTAGCGCCAGGATGAATGAGAGAGAAGGAGGCTGCGGCACACGTCCCACTGGGGAGAGAGCTTCTGCCGGGCGGGGGAGACACAGCAGTAGGCAAAAGAGGGGGGGCGGGGGGGGGGGGGGGGGGGGGGGGGGAAAGAGATCCAGGGAGGGAGCAGCAAGAGGGGTGGAGGTGGAAACAAATCCAGGGAGGGAACAAAACAACAAGGAGGGTTGAAGGACTCTAGGCTGGCTTCAACAGGTTAATCTTGGAAACGTGCAACAAGATGCCACTGCAATCAACCACTTTGGAGGGTCCCTAAACAGTGGGAAGCGCTGGAGCGCAGGGGCCTGGCCTCATGGTGAGAAAGTGACTGTGGCCATTTTGGATGGCCCCCTAACAAAGGGAAACCCCGGAGTGCAGTGACATAGCCACAAGGTAAGTGTGGTTGATCCCGCAGGAGTGCAAAGGGGCACAAAAACCTCACA
This sequence comes from Scyliorhinus canicula, assembly GCF_902713615.1. Classification (NCBI taxonomy): domain Eukaryota; kingdom Metazoa; phylum Chordata; class Chondrichthyes; order Carcharhiniformes; family Scyliorhinidae; genus Scyliorhinus; species Scyliorhinus canicula. Next base: position 37,016,170 of record NC_052163.1, read on the forward strand.
TTAGAATAGTCACCTCGAACGTCAAGTCTTCAGCCGGAGTCTTCACCCACGGAAACGATCTCTGACATCAACAGGTCAAAAACCTTCATCAAAAGGAGGTGGCAGCTTACCTATGGGCCCCGAGAAGCACAATGCTAGAGGAATTACTGGACACAGTCTGGGGACTTAAATGGACGACTTTTGGAAAGAGTCCCCACTGGACAAAACACAGGAAAAATGGAGGAAGAGCTAGGGACGGAAATAGGGTGGGGACACCGGAGCAACTCTATCTCTTCATGTGCAAGCCTCATGCAGCTGAAAGTGGTGCACAGAGCACACCTGACAAGAACCCGATGATGAGGTTCTTCCTGGAGGTGGAGGAAAAATGTGAATGGTGCCAGGGAAAGCCCAGCCAACCATGGCCACATGTTCTTGGCATGCCCCAGACTTGCCGGGTTTTGGATGCCTTCTTTGAGGCAATGTCCACGGCCATGAAGTGAGGATAGAGCCATATCCAAGAGTGTCAGTCTTCGGGATATCGGACCAGCCTGATCTCTTCATGGGAAGAGGGACTACGCCCTTGCCTTTGCTTCCTCAATCGCACACCGGAGAATCCTGCTCGGCTAACAATCAGCAGCACCACCCACAGCTGCAGACTGGCTGGCAGACTGTCGGAATTGCTCCACCTGGAGAAGATTAAGTTTGCTATCCGAGGGTCAGAGATGGCTTCCACAAAGGCCATTCAGAAATTGTTCCAGGACCTGGTTGAGGCCAACAGCCAATAGAGCAGGGAGAGGGGGGTGGGGGGGGGGGGGAATGCACAGGAGCCAACGGGACCGTGGGGAACAGAAAGGGAAGGGGGGGCAAAGAACAAGGAGGTGGTGGCTGGAAAATGGCGTATCAAGGGGCTGAGAACAAGGCTACAAGAAATAGAACCCCCAAAGAAATGCTGAAAACAAGATAGGGGAGGGGGAAAAGCTAATCGACAATACGGGGGGGGGGGAGGGGGGAAGGAAGCGGAAGACTCCACACATATAAATAGCAGATAACTGCCCATTGCACAATAAACATCCCTGGATAGGACCCTGAATCAACTAACGGAGGAAGGATCGGTACAGAGGAAAATGAATTGTATATTGTAATCCACGCATATATCTTGACCGAATGTACAGTGCATAAAATGTAAAAATGGTGACAAGAATATGGAAGACACTACCACAGGGAGTGGTTGAAGTTAATAGTATAGATGCATACATGTTATTCATTTTGAATTCATTCATGGTCATCACTGGCTGGGCCAGTACCTATTGTCCATTTCTAATTGCCCTATAGAAGGCATAGCTTCTTAAACCATGAAGTCCATGTGGTGCAGATGCAGCCACTGTGCTGTTAGGGGCAGAGTTCCAGGATTTTTGATTTAATGACATTGAAGGAACGGTGATATATTTTCAAGTCAGGATGGTGAGTGCCTTGGGGGGGAAATGTGCAGGTGGTGGCGTTCCCATGTATCTGCTTCCCTTGTCCTTCTAGTTGTTAGAATCATGGATTTAATAGGTGTCATCTCAGGAGTGTTGGTCAGTTCCTGCAGTGCATCTTGTAGATGGCATATACTGTTGACACTGTGTCAGTGTTGGAGGGAGTGAATGTTTGTGGATGGGGTGCCTATCAAGTGGGCTGCTTTGTCGAGCTTCTTGAGTATTGCTGGAGTTGCACTCATCAAGGCAAGTTGACTTGTGCCATGCAGATGGTAGACAGGCTTTGGGGAGTCAGGAGATGAGTTACATGATGTAGGTTTCCTAGCTCTGATCTTCTTTTGTAGCTGCAGTATTTATGTGGCTGGTCCAATTTGATTTCTGGTCAATGGTAACCCCCAGGGTGTTGATAGCTGGGGATTTAGCAATGTTAATACCATTGAATGTCAAGAGGCAATGATACGATTCTTGCTTGTTGAAGATGGTTATTATCTGGCACTTGTTGGGTGTGAATTTTACTTACCACTTGTCAGCCCAAGCCTGGTAATTGTCCAGTTCTTGTTACATTTGGACATGGACTGCTTCAGTATCGGTGGTGTCGCGAATGATACTGAACGTTGTTCAGTCATCAGTGAACGTCTCCACTTCTGATCTTACGACGGAAGGAAGGTAACTGATGGAATTTCTGAAGATGGTTGGGTCTAGGCGAGTCCTCTGAGGAACGCATGTCCTCGAAGTGAGATGATTGACCTCCAACTACAACCTTCTTTCTCTTTCTAGACAAGTCCAACCATTGGAGAGAGTTCCCCCGGATTTCCAAGGACTCCAGTGTTTGTTCGAGCTCCTTGATGCCACACTTGGTCAAATGCTGTCTTGATGTCCAGGGAACTCACTCTGACCTAGAGTTCAGCTCTTGATGGGGTGATAACTGGCCATGTTTGATTTTTCTTGCTTTTTGTGCACAGGGCATATCTGGGCAATTTCCCACATTGCTGGGTAGATGCTAGTGTTGTAGATGCACTAGAACAACTTCGTTAATGGCGTGGCAAGTTCTGGAGCACAAGTCTTTAGTATTATTGCCAGAATATTGTCAGGTCCATAGCCTTTTCAGTATCCAGTGCTTTAAACCATTTCTTGATATCACGTAGAGTGAATTGAACTAGTTGAAGACCAGCATCTGTGATGGTGGAATGTCTGGAGGAGGCCAAGATGGATCATCCACTCAACACTTCTGGCTGAAGATTGCTGAGAATACTTCAAATTCATCTTTTGCTGGGCTTGTGTGCTGGGCTCCCCCATAGAACATAGAACATAGAACGATACAGTGCAGTACAGGCCCTTCGGCCCTCGATGTTGCACCGACATGGAAAAAAAAAACTAAAGGCCATCTAACCTACACTATGCCCTTATCATCCATATGCTTATCCAATAAATTTTTAAATGCCCTCAATGTTGGCGAGTTCACTACTGTTGCAGGTAGGGCATTCCACGGCCTCACCACTCTTTGCGTAAAAAACCCACCTCTGACCTCTGTCCTATATCTATTACCCCTCAATTTAAGGCTATGTCCCCTCGTGCTAGCCACCTCCATCCGCGGGAGAAGGCTCTCGCTGTCCACCCCATCTAACCCTCTGATCATTTTGTATGCCTCTATTAAGTCACCTCTTAACCTTCTTCTCTCTAACGAAAACAACCTCAAGTCCATCAGCCTTTCCTCATAAGATTTTCCCTCCATACCAGGCAACATCCTGGTAAATCTCCTCTGCACCCGTTCCAAAGCTTCCACGTCCTTCCTATAATGAGGCGACCAGAACTGTACGCAATACTCCAAATGCGGCCGTACCAGAGTTTGGTACAGCTGCATCATGACCTCATGGCTCCGGAACTCAATCCCTCTACCAATAAAGGCCAACACACCATAGGCCTTCTTCACAACCCTATCAACCTGGGTGGCAACTTTCAGGGATCTATGTACATGGACACCGAGATCCCTCTGCTCATCCACACTACCAAGAATTTTACCATTAGCCAAATATTCCGCATTCCTGTTATTCTTTCCAAAGTGAATCACCTCACACTTCTCCACATTAAACTCCATTTGCCACCTCTCAGCCCAGCTCTGCAGCTTATCTATGTCCCTCTGTAACCTGCAACATCCTTCCGCACTGTCTACAACTCCACCGACTTTAGTGTCGTCTGCAAATTTACTCACCCATCCTTCTGCGCCCTCCTCTAGGTCATTTATAAAAATGACAAACAGCAACGGCCCCAGAACAGATCCTTGTGGTACGCCACTCGTAACTGAACTCCATTCTGAACATTTCCCATCAACTACCACTCTCTGTCTTCTTTCAACTAGCCAATTTCTGATCCACATCTCTAAATCACCCTCAATCCCCAGCCTCCGTATTTTCTGCAATAGCCGACCGTGGGGAACCTTATCAAACGCTTTACTGAAATCCATATACACCACATCAACTGCTCTACCCTCGTCTACCTGTTCAGTCACCTTCTCAAAGAACTCGATAAGGTTTGTGAGGCATGACCTACCCTTCACAAAACCATGCTGACTATCCCTAATCATATTATTCCTATCTAGATGATTATAAATCGTATCTTTTATAATCCTCTCCAAGACTTTACCCACCACAGACGTTAGGCTCACCGGCCTATAGTTACCGGGGTTATCTCTACTCCCCTTCTTGAACAAAGGGACCACATTTGCTATCCTCCAGTCCTCTGGCACTATTCCTGTAGCTAATGATGACCTAAAAATCAAAGCCAAAGGCTCAGCAATCTCTTCCCTGGCTTCCCAGAGAATCCTAGGATAAATCCCATCCGGCCCCGGGGACTTATCTATTTTCACCTTGTCCAGAATTGCCAACACTTCTTCCCTACGCACCTCAATGCCATCTATTCTAATAGCCTGGGTCTCAGCATTCTCCTCCACAATATTATCTTTTTCTTGAGTGAATACTGACGAAAAGTATTCATTTAGTATCTCGCTTATCTCCTCAGCCTCCACACACAACTTCCCACCACTGTCCTTGACTGGCCCTACTCTTACCCTAGTCATTCTTTTATTCCTGACATACCTATAGAAAGCTTTTGGGTTTTCCTTGATCCTACCTGCCAAAGACTTCTCATGTCCCCTCCTTGCTCGTCTCAGCTCTCTCTTTAGATCCTTCCTCGCTTCCTTGTAACTATCAAGCGCCCCAACTGAAACTTCACGCCTCATCTTCACATAGGCCTCCTTCTTCCTCTTAACAAGAGATTCCACTTCTTTGGTAAACCACGGTTCCCTCCCTCGACCCCTTCCTCCCTGCCTGACTGGTACGTACTTATCAAGAACATGCAATAGCTGTTCCTTGAACAAGCTCCACATATCCAGTGTGCCCAACCCTTGCAGCCTACTTCTCCAACCAACACATCCTAAGTCATGTCTAATGGCATCATAATTGCCCTTCCCCCAGCTATAACTCTTGCTCTGCGGGGTATACTTATCCCTTTCCATCACTAACGTAAAGTATCCCTTTCCATCACTAACGTAAGATGGAAGGTATTGAGGATGGGGATATTTGTGGAGCCTCGTCCTCCAGAGTTTAATTGTCCACCACCATTCATGGTTGGATGTGGCAGGGCTGCAGAGTTTAGATCTGATCTTTTGGTTGTGGAATCGCTTAGCTCTGTTGATTGCTTGCTGCTTATGGCACACAAGTAATCCTATGCTGTAGCTTCACCAGGTTGACACCTCACTTTTAAGTATGCCTGGTACTATTGATGACATGCCTTCCAGCACTCTTCATTGAACCAGGTATAGTTAAAGTATGCGTAATGCAAGATTTAACCATGTTTTGTATTTTCATTCCTACCTTCTATCTTCCTTTCCTCCACTGTTGCTGGAAATAACAATCGCAAATAGTGTTACCTATTCAAAGTTGGTTGTGTTTTTCTCCTAAGGAGCATTATAATTAGAGATATCAAAATGGAACATTAGAAAACAATCTTGCTGCTCTAACGCCTTGTGTGTGCACTATAAAGCTTCGAGTAGAAGTTGAAACTTTTCTTCATAATAGAAGGAATAGTCAGAGCAAGTCAGCCGTACATTTATTCTGACTTAATTACAAGTGTCAAAGCTGTATCTGGAAGATGGACATCAAATAAAAATCTATGTCTGATTTTGGGCATGTTTAGCGGAGTGTTTCAGAGCGGATGTAGTGCAGAGAGGCACGCCACTATTCAACAGAAGGTTTTGCCGGTTTTTGTGGCCTCTAGGAGTTTCTCGCTGGTGAGCCCAGCAGGAAAGACTCCTCACAGATCGTGGCACCATTTTGTTTGGCTGCCTCTATCTTCTCCCCCTCCCTTCAGCCACCCTGACCCATTTTCCAACTTCAGGGAGGCTCCTGAGAACAACAACTCACCCCTTCTCAGTCCTCCCTCCACCTGGTAGGGCCCGTCACTTCCGACCCCCGATGGTTTCTGATGTGTTGGGTACTCTGGATCTGTGGAGACTGCGTTTACCTCAGCAGTAACACATACAGGCTACCAACACTTGAAATAGTATAACACTATTTTATTAAGCTAGAAACTGTTGAACATACTTTCACTGTGGATCGACACTATGTTAGTTTAGATTAAACTAAAGACCTATGCCTATCCTAACCAGTCTATGCACTCAGCACATGGTGAAGATCTGTGCTGTAAGCTGTGAGCTCTGTCCTTCTGAGAGGCTGCATCCCGAATGATTGGGAAAACTGATGCCCTCTGTCTTTATAGTGAGTGTGCTCTAACTGTTGATTGGCTGTGGTGTTGTGTGTGTTGATTGGTCTTGCTGTGTGTCAATCAGTGTGTGTTTGCACCATGATATACTGGTGTCTATTATGACAGTGCCAACCTGCTACTTTGGGCACCCTGGCACTGCCACACTGACAGAGCCCCTGCGGGCATGGAAGTTCTACCTAGGCATCCTGGCAGTGCCAGGGTGGCATGCTGGCAGTGTCAAGGTGCCTGTGTGCCACCCTTACCGGTCCCCGACCACCTGGGGGTGTCTAATGGCCTGGAAGACCCCGCACCCAATCCAGTTGCCATTGCAACTGGTCCAGGTTTGTGGAACCAGTACTAAACGGCACCCTGGCGAGATCTCCCAGGCGTAGCCATTAGGTCTGGAATGAATCCCACAAACTATACTGATCTGGATCAGGGAGGGCAAGATCCAGATCGCAAAGTCTTGCAAGACTCGGTTTAATCTCGCGAGGTGTTACAAGCATCGCAAATCGCGCGAGAGGCCTCTTGCAAGATTCAATGGTCTTGTTTCGACTCCAAGTTGGGCATGACAAAACAGTTTATTTCTTCCCACTCTACCCTCGTACAGAAGAGTACAAAGCAGTAGAAAGACCGCAGGCTGGTTAGCAGTCCTACAGGCAGCAAAGTGAAACCTCTTTCAATGGTCAATCCTATATGATAGGAAAGGTTTATGGATTCCTACAGACCATACAATGAGGAGAAAACCGCCCATGCTGCTGGGAATCTCACCATGTCAAACCCAGCATTCAGGTCTTCATTCTACAGAAGTGTGAGCAATGGCGTTTGAACACTACACTTAAGCAAAGGTGGGAAAGCTGCTGAAGCAAGGTTTTGGTCATGAATGAAGAATATTCTTTGCACACAAATCCAAATACAAGTGGTATCTCAACATCTGGCTTTCAGGAGGTGAGCGAGTGATCCTCAGTCCTCAGGCAAACGGGCACACTTCTGCTTTCATTGCCAAGCTTTCCTTTTACAATTGTGTCATTGGAGTTTTTAATCCTTCATTATCTGTGCCTCTCAACCACTGAATTCTGAAACGTGGCTTTACAACATGACTAAATTTCTTGAAAGAAATTCAAAGATGATGGTGTCATCTTTGCAACAAAGGAGAAGTTGATGACTCAGCTAAAATACTCTGACAGTAAAGTTTTAAAATTTGTATTGTATACACCGCATTGTTAAATTTAAATGCTGAACTCCAATCCCATGCTGAATCTATTAAAAGATATTTCCTCATGAAATGCACACATTTTGATATTTACCACAAAAATAAATCAATAGAAAAGAGAGTCTAAATCCACAGTAAGAGAGTCTTAATCCACCTTAAAGAGCTACTGCCATCCTAAAAACGAATATCGTTAACATATGGCATTGGGCAGGGCATAAGCCGTATTTGAATAAGTAATGCTATTGGTATTGCTCACATCTAACCCAAGCAGGACAAGAGGACACAAGCTCAGTGCTGGGAAGATAAATTTTAGGATGGATAACAAGAAACATTTATGATCAGTAGCTGCAATAGGATTCGAGGAAGCTCAGCTGAAGTCAGAAGACTGAATCAATTTAAGGTGGGGAGTGGAGTAAACAGAGTTGCCCCTGCAGATGACAAATTGAATGGCACTCTCTGGTGCGGTCATCATTCTGTAATTCTATTCATGATGACATTATCGTAAAAGGAGAAATGTGGGGTTGGATTTCAATTGACTCCCATGTCAATGAAAACAGAAGTGTGCCCATTTGCCCGAGGACTGAGGATCACTCGCTCACCTCCTGAAAGCCAGATGTTGAGATACCACTTGTATTTGGATTTGTGTGCAAAGGATATTCTTCATTCATGACCAAAACCTTGTGTCCCTGACCATCTGTGTGCTCAAAATAAACTATTCCATTTATTTTAAGCACATGTATTGATACAAACAACATATGTGGAGAGAGAAATGTCACATTCACAAAATGAAGTTTATTCAAATGTTCCTCAGTCCAGACTCTTTTAGGATTGGATTTGAACAAAGTCTCGATGCTCACACCTGCTGTACAGCTAAAGATGGATTGCATGATAAAGAGGACAATTAATTGCGCAAGGACCTCAGCAACAAACAGCCAGGCAGTAAACAGATACTGTGACAGAACAAAAGCTGATTAATAGTTTCGCTTAAAAAAAGATAAGTCAGCTGTTTAAAAAGAGTTAGGATTTTTGAACCATGTTAACAAACAAGAAGGGTTTAAATGAACAGGATTAATCTGTTGCTCAGTGAGAAATCTGAAATTCTAGTTTGGACAAATCAAAGCATTGCAGGGGAAACATGGCCGCTAGCCAGAGGCAGGAATCATGATAGCCAGTTGAATCAGGCATGATGCCAAAAACACTATTGACACTGGACGTCAGTCCTTTGTCAGCCTACCAGCCTGCACCGCTGGCCCTGATGATATTCTTGCTAGCCCCAACGTGGGCAGGTACATGCATATACCTAATTTAAATGTCATAATCGGGCAGGAAGCCCGATTTGCCATCCTCCTGGGATGCTCCAGCCCCCTCAACTGGGAGTCACATTGACGTGAATTGATTCACGCCCTGACAAGTGGGGGGCAGCACTCAAATAGAGCACCTGGTCTTTCTAAGAACCATGTAATAACCAGCATGGGACACACAGTGTGGGAATGATTGTTTCCCCGTGCTCCTTGGAGTACAAGCTCCCCCGCCAGGGGGATAACAGGTTGGGCAATGTGCAACCGACCGACAAGAGAGAGAGTAACCAGTGAGGTTGACCGGGCCTCTTGTGTGAACTATTCTAAAATAAATGACTTTATTTTAATTTTGCTGTGGACTCCGCGCCACTTAAAAAGAATGCAGTTGGAAAGAACACCTGCTCAAAAGAGGAAGTACTTCAGAGTAAATGGATACCTGTACAGCTATATAAATAAACAACAGTAACCCTTCCTTTGAAATTGCCTGGACCTGTCACTCAAAAGGCTTGTAAAAGGCAATAGACTGAAATTGAATGTAAACAATTTGATTCAAAGCTTTTAGGTTTCTAAGTATGCACAGGGCTTGAAATAATTAAAAGGATATTGAAATTGACTATTATATATAAGCACTTGAAAAGGTTGACACCACATTAACTGAAGAATGTTACCTTTATCTCACAGATCTTTTAACTTTGCATGCTGGGAGAGAGTTTAATGATTTTAAGTTTACAAAGAGAACACTTTCACTTTCTTCTCTCAGATTTTTGCTCTTGACATGTTGAAAGGCACTTAAATGATTTTCAAAGCTGCAGTTCGAAAGACCAGCCAAATAATCCCCAGGCCAGGGAGGTACCCCAACCTGAACTCCTCCAATCCAGCCCAAGCCCTTCCCAACCCCCACTTCTCCGAAAGGCACTCCGGAGATTACTCACCCCCTTTCCTCACCCCCACCCATTGGAGGGAAGATGCCAGGCTGGTACAGCAAACGGTTGGGGCCCGAAGGGCATTTGCGGGTTTGTTGTGAGCCCACAATGGGGTGTTGCCAACAATTAGCGAGGCATGGCTTGCCAATGATTGGTGGTGGTGGTAGGCAGTGGGGGGGGGGGGGGGGGGGGGGGGAGGATTGCCATGGAGAAGCAGTCCTGATTCCCCACTGGCAGGAGCACTTGGGGTGAAGATGGACCCATTATCTCACACCGCACCGTAATATGGTAAGGAGTTCAGATCTTATCAAGGTATGTTCCCCAATTTGAAGTAATCGCCTAAAAAGGATAAAACTCCCCAGAGGTCAACTCAGGAACACAACTGGCAGAATAATGAGATCACGTCACATGTATTGTCTTGGAAACTGGAAATGGAGTGTGGAAAGTTAGAAATTCAAATCTTGTTTATAATCCACACCTCCAAAAGGTACATGAAATGCCAATGGTGCAGTTTTAAACCAGAGATGTAATGCAGCTGCCAAAGGTAGGCTTTCCCACTCAACTGAATCAGGTCTGAAGGCAGCTGCAGAGATGTCTACAAGTTTTGGCTTTGGTGACACAAGGAGCTGGAGTGCTCTTGCGATCCATAGACAGGTTGTGGCCTATCCTGTCCTGAACTCATTTACTTCCTCCCTCCCTTCCACAAGACCAGCACAAAACTCCCTTCCTCCCATTCACTTGGAAGCTGGCGATGTCTGACCATTTCCCCTTTGCCAGGTGCTCTTGGTCCGTCCCAGGGGAGAAAAGTGGAGAAGCAACATTTAAATTGAAGCCTGGGAGTTAAACTACCCCAGGCCTGAAATTCAGGCATATGAATGAGCTTTGCACTGATGTCACTCCCACGCACCCCCAAAACTCACTCTGGGCTAAAGCTCTCTGTTTTTAAAACTCAGGCCAGCTTCATAGTTCAAAATAGCCCTGTAATTCCTCAGAACACAAACATAGTTACAGTCGCTGCCTCAATCTACCTATTTAGCATGCAGAGAAAGAAAAAGTAATATATCAACTAGTCTTGGTCTGTGCCATAAAATGGGTGACAGTGAATTGAATCCATAAAAAGGAAAAATAAATGCACTTGAGTGTCCGTTTTGTGCTTCCAGCGAAGGTAAATCTATATCGGTCTTTAAAACTGCTACAAATCTATAATGTTTCCTGCTCTTTATCTTAAATGTTGTTCAAACAGACGAGCATACGTAGGAATTACAATATTCGCCTTTGCTCAACAATGCTTGAAAGTTCTCTTCTGGGTTTTTAATCCTGTTGTTTGCACTAACTACATAATAGAATTGGATTGTATCTACTCTCCGGTGACAGTATACCCATTGACCTTACTGAAGAAGCAATTGCTTTCAAACAATATTACCAATTCATTCCCAAGTAGAAAGGAAACTAGATTAAATACTGTGAGAAAATTCTCCAGCGATGAATGAAGTACACAACATATGACACGTGTCATATGACAAAAGGCTTCATTAGGTAACTGACATAGAACACAGAGACAACACTTCAAAGGTACTTCATTGGTAGTTAAGTATTTTGAGAGATCTGGTGATCTTGAAAGGAACCATATAAACATCTTCCTCTTTTGAATTACTCACATACTCTCATGGCAGATGTGGGGTCCGACAATGAACAATGTTGGGGTCACTTTGGGGCATAATTTAGAATCAAATACACAACTTTTAAATCTTTAGATGATTGGTTGAGATGGGAAATGGTCAATACCAAGGAAGAATGACACGGTTTATATGACAACATTAATAATCTTGCCAATAATTGGCAAATTAATTTCAACACAGATAAGTTTGAGGTGTTCCATTTCGGTAAGAAATATAAGGAGGTCACAGACATTTTGGAAATTAGGAGTGTAAATGGCGGAGGAGAAAAGGGATCTACAAGTGCAACAGCACCAAATTATATTTATAGCTCCAGGGTCCCAGGTTCGATTCCCGGCTTGGGTCACTGTCTGTGCGGAGTCTGCACGTTCTCCCAGTGTCTGCGTGGGTTTCCTCCGGGTGCTCCGGTTTCCTCCCACAGTCCAAAGATGTGCAGGTTAGATGGATTGGCCATGCTAAATTGCCCTTAGTGTTCAAAATTGCCCTTGGTGTTGGGTGGGGTAACTTGGTTGTGGAGATAGGGTGAAGGTGTGGGCTTGGGTCGGGTGCTCTTTCCAAGAGCCGGTGCAGACTCGATGGGCTGAATGGCCTCCTTCTGCACTGTAAATTCTATGTACTCTATGTACTCTATGCAAATCACAAAAATAAGGTTAACAAGGCCCTTAAAAATGCAAGTAGGTTTATTTCAAGTGAGATAGAAGTGACACAAATTTTATATCAAACCACCATCGGGATACTGTATACAGCCCTGGCTGCAATATTACAAACAAACGATATAGAAACACTGGGCGATATTTACCGACCAACCCACCACGCATTTTCCAGCAGCAAAGGAAGCCCACCAGTGGGATTTACTGAACCTGCCATTGTCAACGGGATTTCCCGATGACTGCACCCCTCGTTGCCGGGAAACCCGTGCGCCGGCATGGGACTGGAATATCCCACCGGCATGACCAGGCGGTAGATCACGCCCATGAAATATAAAGTGCCAAAATAATTTGCAAGGATAACACCAGAACCGCAAGGTTATACCCATCAGGAAAGGATGAATGGACTGCGTCTCCACCTTCTTCACAAAAAGCCTGAACAGTGATCTAATTCAGGTCTTTTAAACCATGAAAGGTTTTGACAGAGTAACACAGAATGGGGCTTCTACTTGTGAGGAAGAGCAAATAGAGAGGCCATCACCGGGATATAGGCACTAAATCGGGAATTCAAAAGAAATTTCTTCATCCAGAGAGCGGGGATAAGGTCAAACCCAATGCCACAGGCAGTCGTTGAGGTGAAGTGAATAGTAGAGGTGCAGTTAAGGGAAGCAGTGGAGGGAGAGGGGGTAGATTAGAAAGGATGGGAGGAGACACAAGTGCATGAATGCCAGCACGGATTGGTTGGGCAAAATACCATTTGCATATTTTACGTTAAACTTGACAAGCTGCTGATGTCCTACAGACCAAATGTTAACTTTGTGGTTACTTACTTGGACTTGCTATATCAGAGGTTCTTCTCAATTTTCCACTAGCTGTCCTTGTAATTCCTAAAATAACAGTAAAGCATAATATTCACAACATGTTGAAATAATCATTTGAGTTTCATTTCCCCTTTCTTTTCACAAATGTATTAGTCATCTTTGCTCACTAAGAGAAAAATGATGAGTTGCAAAGATCCCCACTGCTCGAAAAGTCTATTCAGTTCAAAGGCCTACGTAGTGGTGTCAAAGCGACATCTTAAATTAAACTTCAGACCAGATCACCAGCAAGAATGGTTGAAACTTCTGCCAAATAATGATTCCGGTGTTATTTCAGAAGTTTATAACTGAAGACGATATTGGTCAGGCAGCAATTCTATCCTCCGTCCTTTAGTGGCAAGAACCTCTTGATTCAGACAGCTGCACAGGGTGGGGTTAAAACATTTCTCGTTAGATTTTATTTAAAGTATAGCTACTACAATATAAAGGCAAAATTAGCAGCTTGTATAACACGTACCCTAGACCTACAACACAGCTGTTACTGTGCGTGTGTAAAATACCCAACAGCGTTTAACACAATGAATTGCTTTTTAAATACAGAACAGGGACTGATCATATCAGCAATTATAATCACACCCATGGTAAACTGATGATGAAGACACACTCACGCCAAGAAAGCTGGTAAATATTAAGTGCTGGGGGTGGGGACATGGAATTTAATTATTGAGGCATACAACAATTTCTGGTTGGAACAGGAACTTTAGAATGATATGCCACCCTTGTGTGCCAATGTGAAAGGGGATGTAACATGGCAAGTTGTAAGGAGAGAAGAAAACCAGATTTTTAAAAAATGGATCACACAGGAATCAATGACAGAGCAAGGAGCAGAGTGAAGATCAAATATTGAAAGTTAACTTTCAAAGGAGAGGTCCGAAGTCCAAGATTTCAAAGCAGCTCAGAGATTACTTCTGATGCTGTATGATGAATCATTCAAGCATAACAGGCTAAATATACTGCTGCATCCCAGATGCAGTAAAGGAAAGGGTTAGATTCCTCGGGCATTAAGACAAGTTCGGAGGATGTTGGAAGTTTTCAGTATGAAAAGCTGGGTTTTACCCATGATGGATTGCTGAGCCATGCCATTGCACTGGAAGTTACGGTAGTTAAAACATTTAAACCACTGAAATGCAGAGTAAGGATAATGAAAAGAAAAAAATCAAAACAGGTAAAGAAAAAGTTTTCTGATGAGTATAGAAGAAAAATGCTATGAAGACCTAAACATATTTAACCAGACTTTTGGTTACACTTCATATTGCCTTCACTGGGTTATTGGCCAATTAAGCAGCTGTGAAGTACCTTGGGGTATTTTTCTATGTTACTGGTTTTTGTAGTCATCGTGGCTCTGTTATAGATGCAAGGGCAGTTGCACAAGGAATCAAAGTTGGGAAGAAGAGTTGCTATTTGAATATCAAAGTGTGAGAGGAGTTAAGCAAGTCTTCCCGTTTGAAATAAAATCAATCAGTATGTACTCCCAGTGGCTTAAGTTAAAAAAGAATGAACTTTCAATTACAAGGTTGTTTCATTAGCTGCATGCTTCAAGCTAGTCCATAATCCACCCTTCACAACTAGAAAAAAAACTCCTTCCCTTAAAGAAATTCCTCGTGCTCGGTCTGGATTGGGTGTTCAGACCACATGACACTTACTTAGTAAGGCTGGTCTTAAAGTGACAATCACACATCCCCCCCCCCTTTAACTCCTTTCCACAATCCTTATTTACTAAATTACTTTATGCAGGTGAACAGAAAACACTATCAAAATCTGAGAAATAATTACATTTGTACTTAGTCCTGAATGCTAATTACATTTCATTTCATTTTCATATACACAGATTCAATAGTTATAAATCAAGTCTTTGAGGAGATTTTTGGTTTCTGGGAAGAGTAATTCTATAGTTTTGAGATGCTTCCGCAGAATTGACGTAAACAGGAATTGTAATAACAGGAACTTCTTTTGGCACAAGCAACTCATTAGAATTTGCTTTAATGGAGACATCAGGGGCGGGATTCTCCAGGCCTCCGTGCTGAAATTGCGCTCGGTGTGAGGGTGGAGAATGGGGCGTCAGACACATGATCGTTGGCGGGGGGGGTTGCTGTGTGGGCCCACGGCTGGAAGTGCAGGGCTCCGTATCGGCAGCAGGAGCTGTGTGGAGCACTCTGGGGCCCTCCAAGCCCCCTTCAAAATGGAGATTCTCCAGGAAAATCCAGAGTGATTTGTGCCCGTTTTCTCGCGAACATGGGGACATAACCCCATTAACAGAGAATTCCACCCCAGTTTTGTCTATAACTGGTTGATTAGATACTTTGATGCTTACAGCTTTGGAAACATACTTTAAAGTCGACACTGATTGCTGGAGAATCTCTGTACTCTTCAAATGAATCACACGTGCTATGACAGGGATCTGGTTTCAGAAACAATAATTCCTGGGATCCAACTTGGTCTATTAACAAGATTTTCTTTAATACAGTTCATCTATCATAAATTTCCATGCACTACTCTGCAAATCATGGCTTGTTTTCGGATTACCTTTTTTGGTCTCTATCCTCCCTGACAAATTTGGAAACACAAGGCCCAATCTCTGATCTGCTTCACACTGACTCAAATGCGTCTAAAAAACATAATGTTAAGATGATTTCTTGGTGTACAGGAGTGCATGTGACACTTTAGTAGAAGGGCAGACAACTAAAGCGCACAGATTTGCTATGTGTATTCAAGGTTGGTGTTTGATAGTATGTTTGTGGAAAGAATTAAGGCCAGTCATTGAATTCTTGCTGAGCCTATCAACAGGATTGCCCTATCCTCTCTGAAAACGGCCAAACGCGATTTTGACGTCAAAAAGGATGGTAACCTGTCTATCATACAAGTACCGGCGGATTTTCTTGATGCCGAAGACTATCGATAGTCCTTCTTTCTCGATTTGTGACTCGCCTTTTTTGGCCACTGGGAGGGTTCTTGACATATCCCAATGGACATTCAGAGTTGTCGTCCATCTCATAGGACAACCACCACGCCCATACCAAACGGAGGGGTGATTCAGGTCAATATCAGTTTTTTAGATGGATCAAAATGCACCAACAGGTTTGAGGAATGCAGCAATTGCTTCACTCTGTTGAAAACCTCTTCTTGGGGACCCTTCCAAGACCAATGATAGTGTTTCTTTAGCAGAATATGCAATGGGCCAGTAAAGTCGATCATGGTTAGCATAGTTGCCTCAGTGTCAGGAACTTGGGTTCAATTCCAGTCTTGGGTGACTGTGTGTGGAATTTGCACTTTATCCCAGTGTCAGTGTGGGTTTCCTCTGGGTGCTCTGGTTTCCACCCACAGTCCAAAGATGTGCAGGTTAGGTGGATTGGCCATGCTGAATTTCCCCTTGGTGTGCAAAGATGTGCAGGTTAGGTGGGATTGTGGGGATAGGTTGGGGAAGTAGACCTGGATAGGATGCTCTTTCAGAGGGTCGGTGCAGATTCAATGGGCTGAATGGCCTCTTTCTACAGTTTAGGAATTCTATGGTTCTATAAGTTGAGTAAACACCTTCCATAATAGCTTAAAACCCTCTAAAATGATTAACCTTTAGTTATGTTTATGGGGGAAGGCAACTCCTTTATCACCTTGACCTTTTCTTCCATGGGGTGTAATTCTTGTGTGTCTACACTGTGCCCCAGGTAGGCCACCCCAATGGCTTGAAAGATGTATTTCTTCTTGAGGCAGATCCCAGGCTTTGGAAACGTCTTTAACATGTCTTTGATGTTTGCTAGATTCTTGGCCTCTGTCGTTCCAGATTCAAGATCATTATCAAGGTATACTACAACACATGGTAACCCCTGTAGCAGACTGTCCATTGCCCTTTGGAATGTGCCATACACCAATGTGCAGACATGTGTACTGGAATAGGCCATTGTTGTATTTATCATGATATGCCTCCAGAAAGTATAATCTAATCCGAGTCACTGATACTCATGTGCAGCTCTGTGTAGGATTGACCTCCTGCCAGCTTTCCATACAGGTCTTCAATTCTCAAGATTGGAAATTTCTTCAGCTTGGCGGCCTGATTAACTGGTAGCTTCTGATTACCATAAATGTGGGTGGACTTATCCGGTTTCAATACGAGGACGATGGGTGCTGCCCATTCCAAAAACTAAACCAGCTGAATGATGCAGAGTTCTTCCTACTGGTATAATCTATCATCCACTTTTTCTGGTCAGGTGTTCTTCCCTAAACAACTGGGGAGTTTCCACTGGAGCAATATAGATCTTAGTTTGCAAACCTTTGATTTTTTCCCAATTCATCACAGAATTGATCACGGAAGACATTGTCGTATTTTCTTAATTTTGGCAAACCCCCTGCCTGCGATTAAAAGATTTCAGGCCAATTCAACTTGGTTACTGTAAGCCAATCACAACCCAGAAGATTTGGCCCTCCACACGTCACTACGTACGTCACAATCGATTTACATGGTGTTCTCATTCTCAAATTAAAGTTGAATCTCTGGATTATGGTTTGGGGTTAAAAACAACCCTTCACTAAATCTATGATCTTATTGAATGATTTGGAGTCAGATGAGCTCTAAGATTGTGAATAAGATTGTTGGTCTGACTTCCGCATGTGTTCAGGAGGATTGTTTAGCACTTTACCTCCTACCCTATTTGGTTTGCTTGGAAATAAAACTCAAGAGGTGTTCTTCTATGTATTGACGCCTGTGCTCTGTGGAGTACCGAATGGGTTTATTCGCCCGAAGAAAAGTACTCGGGTGAGTATTTTCTTTCCTTCAGTTTTCGTTTCAAATGCAATATCCACAGGTGTAGGGCTGGAGCAATGCCAGGATCAAAGCCTTGTTGCCAGATGTGAAGGTGTACTCCTGGAGACTTTAATTGAACAAGCAAACGTTATTTACAAGGTTGCTTCATGAGCTGCACTTTTCAAGCTAGTCCATAGCACACTTTTTCCAAGGGCTGCACAGTAGAACAGTGACAAGCACTATTGCTTCACAGCGCCAGGGTCCCGGGTTCCATTCTTCTTGGGTCACTGTCTGTGCAGAGTTTGCATGTTCTCCCCGTGCCTGCGTGGGTTTCCTCCGGGTGCTCCAGTTTCCTCCCACAATTCCCGAAAGATGTGCTTGTTAGGTGAATTGGACATTCTGAATTCTGTGTCTCTGTACCCGAACAGGCGGCGGAGTGTGGCGAACAGGAGATTTTCACAGTAACTTCATTGCAGTGCTAATGTAAGCCTACTTGTGACATTAATAAGGATTATTAACTAGGAAAACCCTCTCCCTTAGCGAGATTCCCCACGGTAGGTGTTGCTTAGTTGTTCAGACCATCCGACTCAGTAAAATTGGTCTTACTGACAATTGCCACAATAATTAAAAACATTGAAATCATGCACTCATTTCAGACAATAGAAAAATCAGGATGTTGCTCTCAGCTGACCACCTCAAATTGCTCAATCACTTTTGAGCAGCCCTCATTGATGGTTTTTGTCCATTTCTAACTACAATAAGCTACTGGAAGCTTATTATTTCCCTAGTCTATTGACAGGTTGCCCTCCCAAACTCTTACTTCCTGTCCTTTTGAGCATTCATTCCATGGTTCTGATACAAATTCAGTATCTGCTTAATCTGGAGGACTGCAGGGGGGCAGTGGAGACAATGAGATCCAACCATATTAAAGGACACCAGCAGAAAACAGCACAATTCTTCAACTTAGTAAAAGATCTTTTTCTTAAACCTAATTTCTTGAGAGATTTTCTCGGAAGCTTATTCTGTTTTTAAAAAAGCAGAAGACGGAGAACTGAAGTTACAACTGCTACTAAGTTTCATACTAAATATTTGGTACTCTGCCAGTTTTAATATCTGCCTCCAAGCGACACTACTGTAAAGAATAGCAGCAGCCAACAGTCCACTGTTTCCACCTCACCTGTTTTTGACCAATGGATAGGGGGACCGAAAGCAATAATATTACAATATTCTTATATTTCATTTCTGGAAGGGAGAAAGATTTATATCTCCAAGAACTATGACAACAGCCATTGCATAATGCAATTTGAAATGAATGAAATCAAGAATCAACTTGCAACTATGACTGCTTTATGTTAAGAAAACAGTGGCTTGCGACTGGATGTTTAATGTCTAGGGCTGCAACCTAAAGCAATGTCAGTTTGCCAGAGGTACAAACTAATCATCGGAGAGTCTTTAAAACCTTCAGCAGCTTCTTTGTCCCAGTTCAGACTGTAGATTAACCATTAATTTGATGGTCCCCATTTTGTGCTTTCTCCAAAAAATCTCAAACCTTGGTTGAACGCAGACTGAAGGAAAAAATAAAGTACTGGCAAGGTCAAGCTGGGTTTGAAAAGAACATTTGCTCGTTCGGATTGGCAGGCGAGTTGGAAAAATATATTTCATGTTCAAAAAAAAAAACACGCTGGAGTTGCTGTGGATTAAAAGCAAAAGTACTTAACTTGCCACTGAATGGAGACCACAGAATTCAAAAGAAATACATTTTAACCAAAACCAAAATTGTTCTTCTAATAAATCTCTTCTGTTTCAAAAACATGGCAGGGCTGTCTGTGAGTCAGTGTTTGTGACTCAATCTACAGCTGGATTAGCTTTCTTAAGAAAAAACACTTCAACTGACTAACACAAAATTATTTTTTAGGAAATCATTTGCTTTGTTAAAGTTTAATAATGCCTTCAAATTATTTTCCCCATATTCAAAACAATGCCAAAGTTGTGTCACAAATTTATGATTTAAAAAAAAAATCTCTCTTGCCTTTATCTCCTTTATCCATGCTTACATTCAAGAACACAACTTGAGCCCAGTGTTGCCAATGTTCATGTAGCCAGAGAAGGCCAGGCTTTACATGGCTATGTCTATTTTCTCTGTTGCTACACTTGGCAGCTCTGATCAGGCATTGAGGGTGTCATGATATGCAAACATGCAGCTAATGAACACATAGAGCAGGACACGAGAGAGGTACAGAGACACAGAATTCAGAATATCCAATTCACCTATGTCCAATTCACCAATGAGCAGTCAGGTCACTCAGGGGTGGTATCTCACTATAAAAGGGATGAGGCACTCAGACCCTGCCTCTTTCCACAGACCAACATCTACAGAGTGAGATAGGGTGAACCCTCAGCATCACACCGCAGCACGTGGCTTAGAGCAAGGCTGGTTCAGTTAGACTGAGTTACTACATTTAGATTAGCAGAGCTTCGAACTCATTGAGAACTGCGCTAATAGTTCAATAAAACACATTGAACTCACTTCAAAGTCTGGAGCATCTTTTACTCAAAACTGCATCAAGTGTCAGCTTGTGTTATTCCAAATTACATAACACAACAGAGGGAACTGTATTCCTGGATTGTGATAGGGGACACTGTCAGCAGACAGAGTGCAGTGCACCAGAACTGGTCCAGTGTAGAAAAGATTCAATGACCTTCATTCTGCCAAGGGGAGTATAATGGCAAACTGTCAGGACACACCTGCTGAGAAGCCTCAGCATGTATGCTGCACCTGAAAGCCGGGGTGTGATCCATCAGAATAGTTCATGAGGCTTCTTGCTGCCGAGGACCTACCAGCACTGAAATGTGTAACTTCTATTGAATTGGAGCAGTCGGCATTAGCAATATAAAAGGACTCACTTCATTTATCCATAAAGAGGAAATAATGCCAGATTGAGGGTGCTAATGGGAGAAAAATTTCCCTACCTCATGTCATCACCACCATGGGAGAGGGAGGTCTGGACATCCTCATGGTCTATGACCCTGGTGAAGTCAGGCAATGTGAAGTAGGCATCTGTGGTGGAGGTGGTGATTAGCTAGTGCAATGTGGTTAATAATGGGGTATTGCCCTCCACCCAACAGCATTCAGAAGCTTTGGCACTTCCAAGCTTCTGCTCTTCAAGACTAGTTGTCTTCTTGCGTCTCCTTCAAAGTGCAATTAGGCCAATTCCCTCACCACCACTGGGCCAATTGCAGCCACAACAGACTTCAGAAGAGCTACCAGCACAACTTCCAGATGTACCATCCAGATACAGTCTTCTTATTGTATCTTTGCATATGGTTAAATAGTGGCACTGGGTTTGGGAGAGGGGGAAGGGTAGTGGATGAGCACAGCACTAGCTGGAAAAAGGTGCAAGAGGCAGCTGTGGGCTGTTGCCTTGAAAGGAGGAGGACAAACACGGCCATGCTTGTTGTACACACATGCAAGGCCTCAGGAGTCACTGAAAAGGAGGCACTACCTAGGCCTGCATCAACAATGTGCTCTCACACGTCAGAGTTCCCTGAGGTAGTGAAGAGTCAAGGGCTGAGAATGGACGAATGGATGCGCTCCTCATTAATTCAGGGCTTTAAATACATAGACTTCCCATTTCAAGGGTGACTCACCTCAAGAAGAGTCAGATGCCGAAGCACTGAGTGCATGAAGGAACTGCACATTAAAGTTCACAGGATGTAAATCGTACTATGTAACCCATGCCAATCAGTGGCACTGTTGGCACGGATGTCTGAAGGAGATGCCAGTTGCATCCATCTGGTGCTTTCTGAAAAAAAACAGCCAAGAGCTGTGGCTGTCACACCTCCTTGGCCCTTCTGACTGAGGGAGCCTCTGTGCAGCAGTTTCCAAGTAATGGAGGCTTCCCCTGCTGACACAGCAGTCTCTGGAGATGCCCTCACGGGCACTTCGATAATGAGGACAACTGCATGTCAGCTAGAAACAGAGACAATTAACAGGCTGCTTCGGCCTCATCAGAGGCCACAAGGAGATAACTGCAGAGACATGGCTGAGAGTGAGGCCACTTCAACAGGCAGAGGACCAATGGAACCAGCAATTCACCAGACACGTGTTTCCGATATGAATCTAGGCTTTAATCGACTTACTTCAGAGCCAGCCTGTTACCCGTTGATGAAGTCTTAGTGAACTCAGGCTGACTCTGGACAAGGGTATTTATACAGCTGCACTAGGAGGAGGAGTCGTGGGCGGAGCCAAGGGTGGAGCCCAGTACAAGTTCCTGAGTACTCCCAGAGCTACTCCCCTAGTGGTAGGATAGCGCTACTGCGCTAACAAAGACGTGTGAATTAACATATATACATATATATATATATTACATTCACCACATTAACCCCCTGCAAAAAAATCAAGTCCGGCGGGGGTGGTGGCCTACAACGTTAGTCTGTCCGGTGGTCGAATTGTCCGTTGTGATCTGCGGAGCACCGGGGTTGCAGCCTCTTGCGGTGGCTGGATGGGTGTTGTGTGCTGGGGTATGATGGCGGACTCCAGGGAGGGCTGTATCCGAGCTTCATACTCTCCTGGTTCGACCGGGGACGCTGGGGGCTGGCCGGCGTGGGGGCGCAGAACTGCTGGAGCGAGCTCGTGGGCTCGGGAGCGCAAGGGGGCGGCAGCATGGGGTGTAGGGTGAGAGGTCCTTCTGTGGGGGTAGAGGGGGCGCTGGATCCGGCGGGTGCCAGATCCCGGAGGGATACTGTGTCCTGACGGCCGTCAGGGAACTCGACGAATGCGTACTGGAGTGGGGCAGGCGCACCTTTTCAACAAGGGGGTCAGTTTTGCGCGCCCTAACGTGTTTCCTCAGAAGTACAGGACCCGGCGTCCTCAGCCATGCCGGAAGTGAGATCCCCGTGGTAGTGCCCCTGGAAAGAATGAAGAGCCTCTCATGAGGTGTCTGGTTGGTCGCCGTGCACAAAAGGGACCCAATAGCGTGGTGCGCGTCTGGGAGGACTTCCTGCCACTGGGAGACTTGGAGCTTTCTAGACCGGAAGGTCAGTGACGGTCTTCCAGACCGTCGCGCTCTCCCTTTCCACCTGCCCGTTCCCCCTGGGGTTGTAGCTGTTAGTCCTGCTCGAGGCAATGCCCTTGTCGAGCAGGTACTGACGCAGCTCGTCGCTCATGAAGGATGAACCCCGGATGCTGTGTACGTAGCTGAGGAAACCAAACAGGGTAAAGATGCTATGCAGGGCCCTAATGACTGTGTGGGAGGTCATGTCGGGGCACGGGATAGCGAATGGGAAACGGGAGAACTCGTCTACGACGTTTAGAAAGTAAACGTTCTTGTTAGTTGAGGGGAGTGGCCCTTTGAAATCAATCGCGAGGCATTCAAAGGGCCTAGAAGCCTTGACCAGGTGGGCCCTGTCTGGTCTATAGAAGTGCGGTTCGCACTCCGCACAGATCGGGCAGTCCCTGGTGACCGCTTTTACCTCCTCGTTGGAGAAAGGCAGGTTTCGGGCCCTGATGTAGTGGGCGACCGGGTGACCCCCGGGTGGCAGAGGTCATTGTGGATGACTTTTAATTGGTCGATCTGCGCGCTGGCGCATGTCCCGCGGGATAGGGCATCCGGAGGCTCGTTGAGCTTCCCGGGTCGATATTTGATATCGTAATTGTAGGTGGAGAGTTCGATCCTCCACCTCAGAATTTTGGCGTTTTTTATTTTTCCCCTTTGAGAGTTGTCGAACATGAAGGCAACCGATCTTTGGTCGGTGATCAGGGTGAACCTCCTACCTGCGAGGTAGTGCCTCCAGTGACGAACAGCCTCCACAATGGCTTGTGCTTCTTTCTCGACTGAAGAGTGTCGAAATTCTGAAGCGGAGAGGGTACGGGAGAAAAATGCAACTGGTCTCCCTGCCTGATTTAACGTAGCTGCAAGAGCTACCTCTGAGGCGTTGCTCTCTACCTGAAATGGGGTGGATTCATCCACCACCAGCATGGCCGCTTTGGCGATGTCCTCCTTGATGCCATCGAAGGCCTGGTGTGCCTCGGCTGACAGGGGAAATCGTGTGGTCCTAAAGAGTGGGCGGGCTTTGTCCGCATATTGAGCCTTGGGACAATGAGGGAGAGGGAGTTCTAAGCACACGGTCCGGGTCAGGGCCCAGGACTCCGTTTTCTACGACATAGCCGAGGATGGCTAGTCTGGTTGTGCTGAAAACGCATTTCTCCTTGTTGTACGCGAGATTCAGTTTCTGTGCCGTCTGGAGAAAACGGTGGAGGTTGGCGTTGTGGTCCTGCTGGTCATAGCCGCAGATGGAGACATTGTCCAAGTACGGAAACGTGGCCCGCAGCCCGTACTGGTCCACCATTCGGTCCATTGCTCGTCGGAACACCGAGACCCCATTAGTGACGCCGAAAGGGACCCGGAGGAAATGGAAGAGGCGGCCATCGGCCTCGAATGCCGTGTAGTGGCGGTCCTTCGGGCGGATTGGGAGCTGGTGGTATGCAGACTTCAGATCCACCGTGGAAAAGAGCCGGTACTGGGCGATCTGGTTTACCATGTCTGCAATCCTGGGGAGGGGATACACGTCGAGGAGCGTAAATCTATTTATGGTCCGACTGTAGTCGACCACCATACGGAATTTTCCCCCGGTCTTAACGACCACCACCCGAGCTCTCCAGGGACCATTGCTGGCCTCTATAACCCCCTCACTGAGTAGCCTTCGGACCTTTGCTCTGACAAATACCCTATCCTGCAGGCTATACCACCTACTAAGAGTGGCTACGGGTTTACAGTCCTTTGTGAGATTGGCGAAGAGAGGAGGGGGGGGAATTCGCAGCGTAGCGAGGCTGCAGATCGTGAGTGGGGGCAGGGGCCCGCCGAAGCTGAGGGTGAGGCTCTTGAAGTTGCATTGGAAGTCTAGGCCTAATAAGAGTGGTGCGCAGAGTTCGGGCAAACGTAGAGTTTGAATTTGAGTAGCTAGCGCCTCGGATTGTGAGTGTCGTGGCGGTGCACCCCTGGATCTGGACCGAATGGGAGCCTGAAGCGAGCGAGATAGTTTGCTGCACGGGGAAAACTGGGAGCGAACAGCGTCTTACCAGGTCTGGATGTATGAAGCTCTCCGTGCTCCCAGAATCGAAGAGGCATGGCGATTTGTACCCGTTGATATGAACCTCTGCCATTGAGTTTCGTAGATTCTTTGGTCGTGGTTGGTCCAGGGCGACCGCGCTGAGTTGCGGGTAATCGGTGGCTCGATCAGCTGTGCAGGAGTGGCCCCGTGATGACTGTCCTCTGAGTTCATAGTCGAATTCGAATTCTTCCGCAGAGTTGTCCGAGCGCAGAGATGCCGATCGGGCCCGTGGGCCGCACGTGGCGGGCGGCGAGGAAGATGGCGTCCAAGATGGCGGCCCCCATGAGTCGCATGTGGCCGGCCGCGTGGTGGAGGTTTTCCAAGATGGCGCCCCCCATGGATCACACGTGGCTGGAGGGGGCGGAGTCGGGGCATAGGCCGCAGCGTTTCTGGCCCGCGAGTGAGGGGAGCGATTACTTCGAGTAGCTGGGGAGTTGGAGGCTGGAGCCCTTTTAGCGAGGCACACTCTTGCGTAATGGCCTTTACACCCACAGCTGCTGCAGGTCGCGTTGCGGGCCGGGCAGTGCTGCCGCGGGTGCTGGTTCTGGACGCAGAAATGGCTGGCTGGAGCAGCGTTATGGTTGGCTGGGGCAGCGTTGTGGCTGGCTGGGGCAGCATGGTGGCTGGGCAGCCGCGTAGCACAGGCCTGGGGGAGTTGCTGGTCGGGGGCCTATGATTGGGTCACGGGGTCCGCGGGGAACAAGTTAAGGCTGCGGAAGGAGACCTCCATCATGGTAGCAGCTTCTACAGTCGTTTCTAAGTCCTGGCCCCCTTTTCCAGCAGTCGTTGGCGCATATAGTTAGACCTGAGGCCCGCTACAAAAACATCGCGTACCGCCAGTTCCCTGTGTTCAGCCGCGGTAACCGCTTGGTAATTACAGTCATTGGACAAATTATTGAATTCCCTTAGAAATTCGGTGAGTGATTCTGTAGGCCGCTGGCGGTGAGTCGTGAACACATGGCGAGCGTAAACTTCATTAATAGGCCGTACATAAATTTTATCGAGAACTGCTAGCGCCGCAGTATATGAACTGGCCGAGTTTAGTTGCGTAGAGATTCTGTGGCTCACCCTCGCGTGCAGTAGACTTAGCTTCTGATCCTCTGTCGTTTCGGCTGTGCTCGCTTCTGCCAGGTAGGCCTTGAAGCACCGGATCCAGTGGGAGAAGATTTCTTTAGCCTCTGCATCCTGCGGGTCGAGTTCCAGGCGCCCAGGCTTGAGGGCCGATTCCATAATCGATCTTTACTGTGCTTAAGTCGATTAAATTGATGGAACCATCAATTCACCAGACATGTGTTTCCGATATGAATCTAGGCTTTAATCGACTTACTTCAGAGCCAGCTTGTTACCCGTTGATGAATTCGTAGTGAACTCAGGCTGACTCTGGACAAGGGTATTTATACAGCTGCACTAGGGGGAGGAGTCATGGGCAGAGCCAAGGGTGGAGCCCAGTACAAGTTCCTGAGTACTCCCAGAGCTACTCCCCCAATGGTAGGATAGCGCTACTGCACTTACAAAGAGTGTGAATTATCATATATACATATATATATTACATTCACCACACAGACTATGGGGTTTTTCTCGCTTGTTAATATGCATTTTTAGAGCTCTATGCAAATTTTGGGACATGAAGCCAGGTGTTTATTAATGGCAGTGCAAGAGAAGAAAATGTATTGGTGAAAGGGGGCAAGTACCGGCGAGTGGTGACAATGAAGTCTCTGGGTAGGTGCGTATCCTTCACTGGTGGCAAGTGTTGAGCTGCACCAAACTTGGTCTTCAGAGGCAACCCAAAGTAAGTGCCTGTCATTGCCCTTCCTCCTGGGGCTCAGCTAAAACAAGCTCAAATCATGTTATCCCCAACAGGTTATCCTCAGGTCCTGCTATATCCCCAGCACCTCCCTGTGTAGCCTGAACACCTCGGTGTTCTGCAGATTCCTTCTCTTCCTTCAGTCACTCCTCCATGCCAGCGATCCTTTGCAAGGGATCTAAAGTTCAAAAATATCTTGGCATTTTTGAATAAAATTAATGATTAGCAAAGAACTTGTGAATGGTGTGTTTGTTATCTGACCCATTTCAGTAGATCCCTGAAGAGCCAGGAAATGAACCAACAATTTCTTTTTTTTTTTAAAATCACACAGTTTGTCTGATCCAGAACACCTTTATCAAGAGGACTGCTGCTGGGCCCAGAAGAATTAAGATAATAAAGCCATTCTTTGTCTATGCCAAGAATATCTCAGTGGCAACATTTCTAACATTAATCTCAGCTGATAAAATAAATTGTGTTCATTACTAAAATCTACTGTTGGGAAACAGCAGAAACTGCTAAAGTTTTTATTGTGCGCTTAAATGATTTTATAAGCATGCAGCCAGAGCCCACGTTTCCTACTAAAACAAAGAAAAACATTCCTAATACCGCAAGGAGCCTATACAAGAGCAGCTCTGACTAAATATTACAAATAACCTGGAATTTTCACACACTCCAGAGTTGGGGCTTTGGAAAGAGAGAGGTTTTTGCTCCTTCACTGTGTTTTTTCAACTTCACTGAAATACAGCTTTCCTGGATTTTGGACCTTTCTTCTGATATATTGTTTTACAATCCAAGTGTAACTGCTTTTTTATAACTTTCAATAGGGAGGTCTTGAGGCGCAATGGGTAGTGTAGCTTCCTCGGAGCCAGAAACTCCGGGTACGAGCCCCACACCAAGACATCACGGCCAAGGAAGGTGCGTTCAGAACGCGGTCAAATCGGTTGCGTGCGTCAACCTGTAAATCCTTCACAGCTGGTGGTAAGAGCGGGGGAGGACTGGTCAGCCATGCTTGATGCCAGCCTCAAGCTATACAAGCCCCTGTCGACAGACTAGCGACCTGTTCCTGGAATTATTATCTATGGAAACAGACAAAGGTCTACCTCAGTGTACCATTAGGTCCGGGAAGAGAAATGGAGTTATAACTTTCAATATCCACCTAAAATTAAGAATGCACTTATCTAGCACTTTTCGCAATGATGATATCCAGAAGCTCTTTACAGCCACTTCTTTTAATAATCACAATCAGTTTAGGGATGCAGACCGATAAATAAGTAAATCTCCTGCTTTTCAAAATGGTGCTATTGGATTTTTTATATTCACCATTCCCTTGGCACTACACTGAAGTGCCAGCGTAGGAGTCTGAAATAGGATATGAACCCATCACCGTGTGACTCAGATGTTGCCCTTGAAATAAGTGTTAACACCCAACTATATTAGAGTAGTGACACCTATTAGCACCATTCATTTCACCCATGCCAAACAAGCTCATTCCAAGGCCAATCTATTCAGTCATGCCATATTTGAATAATTAGTTCAGCGTCGATTTAAAGTGAACAAAGGGCAGTGCGAGAGCTACCATCCTTGCATAATAATAACCTTTATTAGTGTCACAAGTAGGCTTACATTGACACTGCAAAGACGTTACTGTGAAAATCCCCTAGTCGCCACACTCTGGTGCCTGTTCGGGTACAGAGAGACAGAATTCAGAATGTCCAACTCACCTAACAAGCGCGGTTTTCGGGGCTTGTGGGAGGAAACCGGAGCACCCGGAGGAAATGCACGCAGACACAGGCAGAACATGTAGATTCCGCACAGACAGTGACCCAAGTCGGGAATCGAACCCGGATCCCTGGCGCTGTGAAGAAACTGTGCCACCCTACATAACACTCTACAAATGGCACCTTAGACAAAAATACATACACTCACACTTGCGTTTTACAGAATCAACAAAAGGTCCTGTATAATTGGAAAATAAACTTCCAGTGCAAGAACAGCTGCACATTGGCCCCTTGGGATTTTCAGATTGGAGAATATTTTTTGGTAGCATGTTCTACTACTAAACCTTTGCACTGAAAACATTATTTTTTTATTGAAAACAGTAGCCTGGCTTAAAAATTCCTCAAACAAATACAATTATAAGAAGCATTAAAAATAAAACCCCAAACAGTATTTTTTTTATATATAATAGAGAAAGCTACTGCAGACTTATAGAAGTTGTATCTAGAAACTTTGCCTCAAAATTGTCCTATAAGAGCATACCCATTCAGCGCCACGGAATTATTCTTCAACTTCCAAAATTATACTGTAAAGATTTGCAGATGCCAAATTACCAGAGTTGCTTTCATTTGTGATACTAGGTTTTGTTTTGCAAAGATGTACTTTATTCGTAAAATATCTGAAAGAACATTACAAACATTTCAAAATGGCCATAACAGAAAGTGCAATAATTTGCAGGTTTTCTACATAGATCATGGGTGCAATTCAAATGAAAAATCTATGTCTGGTTTTAGGTGCGTTTAGCAGGGTGCTTCTTGGTGGTTGCAGCACCAAGAAATATCTCGCTATTCAATGGCACTTTGCTATTTCTTTTGGCCTTGGGGAGTTTCTCTCCTTTGATGCCGCACTGGAGTCATTCCCAGTTGGCAAGCCCAGCCGGAAAGGATTCTTGCAGATCTGGCCGCCATTCTGTCTAGCTGCCCTAATCTCACCCCCATCGCTGTGCTACCTCGGGGAGGCCCCCGGGAACACCCCCTCACTTCCCCCTCCCCCCCCACTTCCTCCCTCCCCCTCCCCAGCTGATAAGGCCCTCCCAGGCAGTGCCCCTGTCAGCCTAGCAGTGCTGCCCCGTGCCAAGATGGCACTGTTAAGGAGCACGGGTGGGACTATCAAGGTGTCCATGTGCCAGAGTGCCACCCTGCCCTGTCCCCGACCACCTGGTGGTCTCGAATGGCCTGGGAGATCACCCAGGTGCCATTACGACTGGCCCAAATTTGTGGAAACCAATTCTAAACGACAACCTGGCAAAGTCTCCCAGGCGTGGTCGTTAGGTCCCAGGTGCCGGGGGAATCCCGCAAACGCATATTTAAATAAAGTCATGGGGTAGCTGTGTATGTAAATCACCTTCAATTTGCATGTGCAAAACATTACTGAATGACTGGCACAGTACTGATCCAAGAACTGTAAATATGTTGAGTTAACATAATCGAAAACATACAATTACAAACAATTACAAAAGCTTGCAGTCTCTGGTATCATTGCCTGGACAAATAGAATTAATTTGTTCAGCGGCAGGATGGCAATTCTCGTGGTAGTAGTGGTTCAGGATTGCAGCAGCAACCCCTTCATGCTGAAAAAAAGTGGCAACCATAACAATTATGTGGAGGAAACTGCAGGACATGCGTATAGTTTGCAACTTTTTAAATCTTCTATAGAATGCTATTTTACAAACATATTTAATACTTTTAAAAAAGCCTCCTCTCTATGGGCAGCACGGTAGCATGGTGGTTAGCATAAATGCTTCACAGCTGCAGGGTCCCAGGTTCAATTCCCGGCTGGGTCACTGTCTGTGCGGAGTCTGCACGTCCTCCCCGTGTGTGCGTGGGTTTCCTCCGGGTGCTCCGGTTTCCTCCCACAGTCCAAAGATGTGCGGGTTAGGTTGATTGGCTATGCTAAATTGCCCTTAGTGTCCTAAATAATAAGGTTAATGGGGGGGGGGGGGGGGGGGGGGGGGGTTGTTGGGTTACGTGGATATGGATAGGTTGACTTGAGTAGGGTGATCATTGCTCGGCACAACATTGAGGGCCGAAGGGCCTGTTCTGTGCTGTACTGTACTGTTCTATCTATCTATCCTATGGCTTTCATGTTTCTATCTACATGTCATTGGTGAACCTCAATTCTAAGATGCAGAGCACGTTTAGAAGCAAACTCATTTGTGGCTAAAAAAGAAAACAGATTTTCTTATTGTCTTGCCCAACGATTCTATGCTTGAACTTTGTGGGATCTTTCTTATCTGTAGAAGGCAACAAAGTGTCAACATTAAAGTATCAAATTAATTTACGGGGGGTTAAACTTAGTTTTCCTTTTATTGAAGTAGAAGAGAGTTTGTAAATCTGCTGTCTATCTGGAAATTTACTAATGTTCAGAAAGCGAGACCTTCCCTCCCACTGTGTCATCAATCACATTAGCTATCTCAATTAGTTAACTCTCTTCAGGCAGTTAACAAAATCCTTAATTTTAAAAAGATTGACCGATAATACCTGAAGCCAGCTACTGGACCATATGAGGAGTTAAAAATAAAATGGAGATGTCAGTCAACCAAACACACTGTGTGGAATTCTCCCAAGGCCTCTGCTGGCATGTTCCAGGTGTGTGTGTGTGTGTGTGTGTGTGTGTGTGTGTGTGTGTGGGGTGGGAAATATGGCAGGAGGCCAAGAAATCAATTTCACGCCGCGGTGAATTTACAACGGGATATTTCTCTGCCCCCCCCCTCCCACCATGTCAGATTCTCACCGCTGCCGCTGGGAAACACGTTTGGAACAATGTTGGACTCATCTTAACGCCTGGGGCTGCCTCTGAGAGACCCGGTTGGCGGCTGCCCGCAACTCTGGACCCCAGAACACCCAAAATCGTGAGTCGGGGGTACATCTGCATATAGACCGTCCAGATTAGGTATCATGGAGGGGGTCCATTTTCCAATGTCAGAATATTTCTGGAGACCCATCTTCGTTCTCTGGAGGTCCACAATCCAATCTCACCAGAGATTCATCTTAATTTTCAGGAGGTCCATCATCTTTCGTTATTTGCGTGTCAGTGATGCAGGAAGAATTTTCAGTATGGCACCCAGACACAGCAGCAGACTATGGGTCATCCAGGCCTGCTCCGCCACTGAATATGGCGTAAAACACCCGGGTGCATAGTTAATGAAGTTGGGGCCAGACGATTTGCCGTGTTATCCCACTGGCTACCACAGTCAGAAACACTCCACCTTCCCAAGCCCGCCTTGGGGGAATTCTGCCTGTTATGACAAGTGCGTTTGAATGAAATGGAATGGCCCCGCTCATAAGTTCCCATTTTCAGACAAGCCAATGAATTATTGCAGCAAAACAATGCTGGCACGTTCTCCTGCAAGTTAAACAGATATTTAACTACTTACACACGGTGACAACATTTATAAAGCGAGTATCAAGCTAATGCTAAAACCATGTTGCAAACTTGCATTTTGGGAGGCCAGCAGGATTCTTGATACCCAAATCTTTCCATTCCAATATCTTCCTTCCAGTGAAAGCAATGAAAATATTATCCAATATCTGGTACATACATTTCCATGACTTAACGCAAAGTAGGTCAATTATGGTTGAGCGAGTTGAAAAACCATGTTCCATCTGCAATTTTAATAAAGTTACTCACCATATGGCATTCACTACTCCCCTACAACTTTGCCTTGCATTTGTGGAAAAAGAGACTCCACAACTAAAGAGTCTCCTGTGATTGAAAACCTGTGCCTATGTATGTGCTGCATGAATGAACATGCATAGATTTAACAATTAACTTGCAGATGTGCTAGATGACTCACTGGAGAATATGAAAGATGCCAGCTGAACTCTCCTGCACTTCCCCAAAGGCAGTCAGGCCACTGCTTACTGTAAATAACTATTCAGTTAAGATTAAAAAGAACAGGCGCGATTCTCCAGCTGCGTTGCGCTCGAGGGAGTGCACAAAGCGGCCGGACAATGACGGGAGAGGCTTCCAGCGAGCCTCCCGACATGCTCCGTGTGAGATTCTCTGGAGTCCAGTGAGCCGTCGGAGTTGGGACCCAACCCAAATGGGCAGGATTGAATGATGCTCGTGGAAGTAGGTCATAAACCAACTTATGACCTACCTCCATTGGCCCCCCTCGATTCTCCAGCCTCCCCAGGGAGGCTGCAGCCAGTCAGTGCTGGTCCACACAAATGTGATCCAGATGGAACGACACATCATAGACCGCTGGGACATCAGGGTAGGTGCAGGGTGGCCTCCTGGAAAACAGGCACCTTGGCAATGCCCAGCTGACACCATAGCACTGCCACCCTGGCACTGCCAAGCCAGCAGGAACACTGCCTGGGTGTCAGGGTGGCAGTCCAAGGGTGCCCAAATGCCAGGATGGCACTGCCAAGCATCAGGGAGTGAAGGGGGCCATGCCCATGAAATGAAGATGGAGGAGGGGTTTGAAGGGTGGGGGAGTGCAGGGTGGGCGTCTTAGAATGGAGGGGGTGCTGCAAGGGGGCTTGGGGTGGTGTCCATGTGTGTGGGGGGTGACATTGCCCAAGGGTAGGGGTGTGAGGGAGCCACAAGCTTACTTAGAGATCAGTACACCCTTTCCAAATGACAGCCCGACCTCGGAGTTCAGCTCCCCAGTGCTAGAGGGCGGCTATATTCTCAACCCCGCAAGAACGCCACTGGCAAGACACGGACAATGGAGAAGCCCATTGACACGGCCGGAGAATCCCGTCCGAGTGGGCTAAACTGGTGAGAAACTCCCCAGGGCCCAAAAAAATGACTTAAGTGTCACTGAATAGCAGTGGCGAACTCGCCGGGAAACCCCCTGAAAAACACGCCACAAATTAACGTCAAAATATTTTGGGAGAATCTCACCCAGAAACAAAGAAAGTGTAAGATACCGAATCAGTGCAATACTTTAAATCTATAGATTGAAAATCAGTTCACATTAGCCATTTTGCAGTGTGCATTAACTCAGGTTTGTTTGCTAGTAGAAACAAATATACTAAGTGAGCCTTTCAAATTGGCTGTTAATCCATGAAGTTCAGATCTTTCAAATAACTAAAAAGTTAAACAACCACAATTATTAGATGTGCCATGTTATGACTTTTAATTACATAATTAGATTGAGGCCCATAATTTCCCCATCATTACTTTAGTAAAAGACCATAAGATATAGAAAGCTCAGAGAAATGGTGTAACTGTCTATATATGCCGTTTCACTGCAATTTCCAGCGAGGTTAAAATGCTGGACTATTAGGAGAACCTTCAGGTTCTTTTCTCAAAACAGTTCTTGCATTTTGCCACTTGCTATTTCCTTCAGACATGTCAATGGTTCAGCACTAAACTTTTGCAACCTTTTGATCCATAGACGTTATTAAAAAGTAGAGAAAGAGCACCCCACCTCGGCCCACTCCACATGGACAGTCCCCCGAGGCTGAATTTGAAGCCCGGATTCCTGGCATAGTGAGGCAGCAGTGCTAACCATTGCGCCACTGTGCTGCCGGTGCCAACTCAATGCCCCCTACTCACCCACCATGCCCTTTTGAGGTACTCACCCAGTGTGCACCAGGGATAGACCTCAGGAGCCATGTGGAAATGAGGAACAAATACATTTGTAATAAAATTACCATTAGGTTTTATATTTTTGTGATTGAGTGAAATAAAGGCCCAAATTTTCCTGTCTCAGGATTGGATACCGGATGCATGACAGAGATTTGGGATTTGTGACATACCTGGATAGATATCCAGGAAATGTGAGACAGATTAAAACCTGGTCTAACACCTGGGGAACTCCACAGCTAATCCACCCAATCATCTCTCCATGCCACCTAACTAGACCAACAACATGCACGGTAGCACGGGCAGCATGGTAGCATTGTGGATAGCACAATGGCTTCACAGCTCCAGGGTCCCAGGTTCGATTCCGGCTTGGGTCACTGTCTGTGCGGAGTCTGCACATCCTCCCCGCGTGCGCGTGGGTTTCCTCCAGGTGCTCCGGTTTCCTCCCACAGTCCAAAGATGTGCGGGTTAGGTGGATTGGCCATGATAAATTGCCCTTAGTGTCTAAAATTGCCCTTAGTGTTGGGTGGGGTTACTGAGTTATGGGGATAGGGTGGAGGTGTTGACCTTGGGTAGGGGGTAGGGTGCTCTTTCCAAGAGCCGGTGCAGACTCGATGGGCCGAATGGCCTCCTTCTGCACTGTAAATTCTATGTTAAACTATGTAAACACACCTAAATCACTTTCCCTGACCGTCACCCCCGACCCCCCTCCGAAACCAATCGCCTAGCACACTGTATTATTAAAAGACAGGACGTTTAGATACCCGAATGTGGGCTGCTAAAGCCTTAAAAAGGACATGTCATCTCTTCCCCTGACTCCACAATGGCCTACTGGATTAATCCTGGAGATGTTGTGCTATGCATATCTGTGACAGCTAGAATCAAAAGATCCCAATGAAATGGGCTGTACTGTTGGGTGTTGGTGGTGGAGGGGAAGTGTTTTCATTGCTGCTGACCAGGAGATTCAGGTTAAAGACTGGGGCATATACATGGGGTTATGGTAGAAACTGAAAAGGCATTCAAAAAATATTCAACAAAATAATGGAGAAATTTAACAAAAAAAAAAAACTTATACCTGCTTCCAGGTCAGATTGGTTGCTTAGCAGTAGTTACTACTCAGAGTTTAAAATCCAATTACATCTCAGTGAGGTAAGCTTAACTATTGATGATGTTTCTGGAGCAAAAAAGGCAAAGTTTCCATCAGATCAATTGATTTCACCAATAGCTGGCTCTAGGGATGGGGTGGGTGAAGGCGGTCCACAGTGCAGCCTCTGACAGAGCAGTGAATGACACATGCAACGTCAGGGTTTCTGCATGAATCTGTGCGTGCATCAAATCCTGAAGCCAGGGACAGTTTTAGATCAGTAATGACGACAAATACTGAATGTTCATGGTCAAAAACATCGGAAATTCCAGCTTGGCATTGGAATATTTTGTGGAATACTTACTCCTGTTCAGGTTAAGGTTCCCTTTGTTTTAACTTCAGCGCCTGCAAGCAAAGTAAAATATACACCTTTGTCTCAAAGCAAGCCTCATCAATGACAGATGTAAACTGGTTCTACGAGCCACATTCTAAATCATGAAGGGCAGATTACACAATGCAACATCCACGTATTTTTAAGTATCTAATTTTGCTTGGTCAAACCTTTTTGGAATTGCTATTATTTGGTCTAATATTGTAAGGTCTAATATTGCAAGGATTAATTCAGAGTGGGACAGCTTGGGGAGATCCATTCAGTAAGCCAGGGCAAAACAATATCTAACCAATGCTCTTATGCTCTTCAGATCAACAAGTATGCTGGTGGTCCAAGCAGAAAGGGGGCTGGGTGGAGTGTGGATCAGAGGGGGGCCTATCTGAACCGGATTAAAATCCTGGATCGTCAACATAAACAAATACTGTTCCGATGCATTGCAGCACAAAGTCCTTTTATGATCCACTTTATCTTGTTCCAATTTCAAGTTCTGATGATAATAAAAGAAATAGCGCCACACTAATTACCCTGGAATATATCAATAAGAGACTGATTATCCCTTTGAATATTTTCACCTGGAAAAATCCAAGCAGTTTGTCTCATTCTGGACACTTAAATGTCAGGCAGTAATATTTCCTAAAAACATTAGCTTCAGCTCAACTTTCTGCATTGTGATGTTGGGCAATGAAGACTTTATGAAATTAAACTGATTGACAGACGTTGATTTAATGTCTAGCATTAGATGTTGTTCTGTGAATAGAGGGCACTTGCTGAACAATCCAGAGTGCGCTAAGAAATGTACTAACAACCAATTTACGTTGATCAGTCTGGTTCACAATGTGACTCACTGGTGCTTGCTGGAAGCTTCAAATATGTTCATACACAGGGACCTGTCCTCTTTAGGCAAAAGGAAACATGTTGAGGCATTGTGACTTTTATGAATTAAACAAAGGCTCAGGGATAATATTTCCCTGGTGCATTCTCCATGGCAATGCCTAAAATCAACTTGTAAACCAATCAGCACACTCTTCTCATGCAATATTAACAGCTGCTCCCTTTGAAATTTGGCAATCTGTCTTGAGTGTAAGGCATAGAAAACATAGAAAATAGCAACTGCAGTAGGGCATTCGGCCTTCGAGTCTGCTCCGCCATTCATTATGATCATGGCTGATCATCCAACTCAGTAACCTGTTCCCGCTTTCCCCCTATATCCTATGGTCCCCTGAGCCCCAAGAGCTCCATTTACATAGAAAATAGGTGGAGGAGGCCATTCGGCTCTTCGAGCCTGCTCCGCCATTCATTGTGATTATGGCTGATCATTAAATTCAATACCCTGATCTTGCCCTTCTCCCAAATCCCTTTAGCCCCAAGAGCTATATCTAATTCCTTCTTGAAATTAGACAACATTTTGGCCTCAATACTTTTTGTAGTAGTGAATTCCACAGATTCACCACTCTCTGGTTGAAAAAATTTCTCCTCACCTCAGTCCTGTGAAGTTTACCCCTTATCCTCAAAACTATGGCCCCTAGATCTGGACTCCCCCACCATCAGGAACATTCTTTCTGAATGAACCCTGTTCCATACTGTTAGAATTTTGCAAGTGTAATAATATACATTCAGGTATATGATGGTGCACAGACAGGCAGTGATTGACACACAGGATAACCAGTGAACACACAGAACACAGCAGCTAATCACCAGACAGGACACGACCACTATAAAGCCAGAGGGCACTAGTTTACCCGCTCTCTCGGGATTCAGCCTCTGAGACAGTCAGAGCTCGTGAGCAGCAACTAGAAAAAACACCATGTGGTAGTCAGTTAGTCTGGTCAGGTTAGCCTCAGGTCTCCAGTCAAGTCAGCATAGTGCCAACCCACAGTTAAAACATGTATGATAGTTAAGTGATCAATAAAATCGAGTTGCATTTCTTCAAGTGTTGGAAGCCTGTCTCTCTCACCACTGCAGCAAATGCAGTCCTCGCAGACCCAGCTTACCCAACACATCAGTAAGTTTCTATGAGATTCTCTCTTATTCTTCTAAACTCCAAATGAATACAATCCTAACCGATTTAGTCTCTCCTCATATGACAGTTCTGCCATCCCAGGAATCAGCCTGTTAAACATTCGCTGCACTCCCTCCATTGCAAGAACATCCTTCCTCAGATAAGGACACCAAAACTGCACACAATACTCCAGGTGTGGCCTCACCAATGACCTATACAATTGTAGTAAAACATTTCTATTCCAATGCTCAAATCCTCTTGCTATGAAGGCCAACATACCCTCGAAGGCCAACGATCCCACAGGGATCAGGGCAGGGACCCCAGCTATTCACAATATATATTAATGATTTGGATGAGGGAACAAAATGTAACATCTCAAAGTTTGCAGATGATACCAAGTTGGGTGGGAGGGTGAATTGTGACAAGGATGTAGGGATCCTACAGAATGATCTGGACAGGTTGGGCGAGTGGGCAAATTAATGGCAGATGCAGTATAATTTGGATAGGTGCGACAATATTCGTGTTGGAAGCAAAAACAGGAAGGCAGATTACTACCTGAATGGTTGTAAATTGAGAGAGGGGAGTGTGCAGTGGGACCTGGGTGTCCTTGTGCACCAGTCGCTGAAGGTAAGCATGCAGGTGCAGCAGACGGTGAAGAAGGCCAATGGTATGTTGGCCTTCATCGCAAGAGGTTTCGAGCATAGAAGCAGGGATGCGTTGCTGCAATTATACAGGGCATTGGTGAGGCCACACCAGGAGTATTGTCTGCAATTTTGGTCTCCTTCTCGGAGGAAGGATGTTCTTGCTCTCAAGCGAGTGCAGCGAAGGTTTACCAGACTGATTCCAGGGATCGTGGGACTGTCATATGAGGAGAGATTGACCAGGTTGGGATTGTTCTCGCTGGTGTTCAGAAGAATGAGGGGGGGGATCTCATAGAGACTTATAAAATTTTAATGGGACTAACAGGGTAGATGTTACCAATGATGGGTGTGTCCAGAACCAGGGGTCACAGCCTGAGGATTCAGGGAAACCATTTCAGACAGATATCTGGAGACAATCTTTCACACAAGGAGTGGTAAGCCTGTGGAATTCATTACCACAGGAAGTAGTTGATGCTAAAACATGAAATATATTCAAGAGCGGCTGGATATAGCACTTGGGGAGAATGGGATCAAAAGCCATGGGGAGAAAGCAGCATTAAGCTATTCAGTTGGATGATCAGCCATGATTGTGATGAGTGGCAGAGCAGGCTCAAAGGGCCAAAACGCCTCCTCCTGCTCCTTTCTTCTATGTATGTATCCATGTATACCAATTGCCTTCTTTACTGCCTGCTGCCTCTGCGCACTTACTGTCAGCCACTGATGCATGGTGACACCAAGGTCTCACTGAGTATCCACCTCTCTCAATTTACACCCATTCAAATAATAATCTTCCTTCCTATTTTTGCTACCGAAGTGGAAAACCTCACATTTATCCACGTTATACTGCATCTGCCATGCATCTGCCCACTCACTCAGCCTGTCCAAATCGCATTGAAGCATCTCTGCATCCTCATCACAACTCACCCTCCCACCCAACTTTGTATCATCTGCAAATTTGGAAATAATACATTGTCACCATGTCCAGCTCATTAACATATAACAATTGGGGTCTGAGCACAGATCCATGCGTTACCCCACTAGCCACTGCCTGCCACTCAGAAAAAAATCCATTTATTCCAACTTTTTGCTTCCTGTCTGTTAACTAGCTTTCTATCCATCTCAAGATGCTACCTGTAATCCCATGCACTTTAACTTTACATATTAATCTGCTGAGACCATGTCAAAAGCCTTCTGAAATTCTAAATTAACCACATCCACCGGTTCTCCCTCGTCAACTCTACGAGTTACATCTTCAAAGACTTCTAGCAGGATTATCCTTATGCTAATCCCTTTAACACCTTCTTGAAAACATACAGGGTGCTATTTGATTGGAATGTTTCTAAACGTGATGGTGAGCGGGAACAGCTGTAAGCTACCTGCTGCTCGACATGGTGA
The DNA here is from genome assembly GCF_902713615.1 of Scyliorhinus canicula. NCBI lineage: Eukaryota > Metazoa > Chordata > Chondrichthyes > Carcharhiniformes > Scyliorhinidae > Scyliorhinus > Scyliorhinus canicula. Next base: position 37,055,490 of record NC_052163.1, read on the forward strand.
GTCCGTCACTGGGATCAAACATTTATTGCTCCACTTAACGAGGCCCACGGGTTTCAAGCAGCAAATGATCTGGGGCCTCACGGTAGCATGGTGGTTAGCATCAATGCTTCACAGCTCCAGGGTCCCAGGTTTGATTCCCGGCTGGGTCACTGTCTGTGTGGAGTCTGCATGTCCTCCCCGTGTGTGCGTGGGTTTCCTCCGGGTGCTCCGGTTTCCTCCCACAGTCCAAAGATGTGCGGGTTAGGTGGATTAGCCATGCTAAATTGCCCGTAGTGTAAGGTTAATGGGGGGATTGTTGGTATACGCGTAACGTGGGTTTAAGTAGGGTGATCATTGCTCGGCACAACATCGAGGGCCGAAGGGCCTGTTCTGTGCTGTACTGTTCTAAATCTAAATATGATGGTCCTGCTGGCTGATTCATCGGAGCTGTACCCGCCAACAAGGGGGAGCAGCACATTAACCAATTCCGTAGAGCAAATCCTACACTTTGTGCGGCCATGCATCCGAGGAGACCAGATTCGGGAATGCCGATCTGGCCTGATTGTTGGAGGTGGTTGAGTCCAGATGGGATGCCCTGTTTCCCCAAGGGGCTGGGAGAGTCAGCCACATGGCTGCCAGTGTTGCATGGGAGGAAGGGGCAGCGGCAGTCAGTTTGGGGAGTGTCACCAGGAGGACCGGCACTCAGTACTGTAAGAAGATCAATGACATGGGTCCCTTGGCACCGGCCTTACCAACTCATCCAAGTCCCCCCACCCCCATTTGAAAGACCAGAAAAGCTTGTACACCTTGGGCCGTCATGGGCCTCCCCCTCTGGGTCCCTCCCCAGCCTGATGGGAAGCTGTGTTCACAGTGTGTGTGGCAAGGCCCAGCACATGGGCCGCTGCCTTGGACCTCTGCCGACGCTGCCTTCTTCGGCACCTAGCCTGCCAACAACACATTCCTGTTTTATTTTTGTGCCAGACAGGAGTGAGCCATTATTGCAGTTCACCCAGGTACCTGGACACTGTGTTCCAGGAGGCATTCACACGCCTTAGAATGACAAACTTAAATTTGGCCAGTGGTCAGGAACAGGAGGGTGCGACTGCGCGTGAGGCAGGTAGAGGGATCCAGGATGTAGGGTTGCAAGAGCATCAGCCTTTATCCCTGTCCAACAGGTTGGAGATGTTTGTTCCCAGTGTGGACAGGAATGGAGACTGCAAGGTGGATGAGCAAACTGACCACAGCACTGTGGTACAGGGAGCCATTCAAGTGGGGTGAGACAAAAGAAATACAGTCATAAATCGGGGATAGTATAGTTAGAGGCATTGGCACTCTTTCTGTTACCAGGAATGAGAAACCCCAAGGTTTTGTTGCCTACTGGTGCTCGGATTCAGGACATCTCATCTGGGCTGCAAAGGAACTTGGGAGTGGGAGGGTAAACTAAAATGGGAGTGGGGGGGGGGGGGGGGGGGGGGAACTGGTTTCAGTTGTAGGGGAAACTAGTTTAACACCTGTTGTTAGAAAATTGATCGCATCAATTATCAAGGATGCAATATCAGTACATTTGGAAAGCCAAAGTGCTATCCATCAGAGTCAACATGGTTTTATGAAGGGCAAATCGCCTTTGACTAATTTGCTTGAGGTCTTCGAAGATGTAACAAGCAAAGTGGATAATGGGGGTCCTGCAGATGTAGTAATGTAGTATATCTGGACTTCCGGAATGCATTTGATAACATACTGCACAGAAGGTTAATTCACAGGGTGAGATCATATGGGATTAGGCGTAACTTAGTAGCTTGGATAGAAGACTGGCTGATGGACAGGAGACAGAGTTGGGAGAAATGTGTCTTTGTCTGGCTGTCAAGATGTAACTAGTGGGGTGACACATGGATCGGTCGTTGGGCTCCAGCTCTTTACAATCTATATTGATGGCTTGGATACAGGGATAGACAATTCTATAGCCACATTCACAGATAACATAAAAATAGTTGGGACAGTAAGTTGCAATGAGGAAATAAGAATCTTACAAATGGATATAGATAGGTGAGGAGAGTGGGCCAAAATTGGGCAGAAAGTTTAACGTGGATAAGTGTGAGGTCATGTATTTGGTCTAAATGGGGAGAGACTTGGAGGTGCTCAACCTCACTGCGGTGGTATGATTTGCATAGCTGTCTGCCATTGGTGCAGAACACCGGCTTACCATTGGCCCTGGTCGGCCATGTGCCTCTCGACCAATTGGTTGAGACCAGTCATGTGACGGCTCTCCGATTGGTCGAGAGGCTGAGTTAACCACGCCTCCATACCGAGGTATAACTAGTCGGAACGCCCGGCGGTCGTCCATTTTATTGTAGTCGACCGCAGGGCTAAGTTCTAGCTTATTAAAGCCTAACTTTTGTATAGCAACTCGTCTCTCGTGCAATTGATGGCTCATCACTCACTCTTTGTGCATGAGTCACAGAAAATGAGCATGCAGGAAAGCAAATGGAATGTTGACATTTATAGCAAAAGGAATTGAGTATAATGGCAAGGAAGTGTTGCTGCAACTGTACAAGGCATTGGTAAGACCGCACCTGGAGTATTGTGTACAGTTTTGGTCCCCTTACTTGAGGAAAGATGCAGTGGAATTGGCGACAGTGCAGAGGAGGTTCACTAGATTGTTTCCAGAAATTAGGGGTTTGTTGCATGAGGAGAGGTGGAACAGTTTATGCCAATACTCTCTCCAGTTTAGAAGAAAAATGAGAGATCAAATAGAGGTGTGCAAGATGCTAAAAGGTACGGAGAAAGTTGACGTGGAGCAGATGCTTCATCTAAAACAGAGGTCATAATCTTAGAATACGAGGTAGCAAATTTAAAAACAGATTTGAGGAGAAAATACTTCTCCCAAAGGGTTGTGAATCCATGGAATTCGCTACCCCAGAATGCAGTGGATGCAGGGACAGCGACAAAAGTTAAGGAGTTAGACAGATTTTTAATTGGTAATGGGTTGAAGGATAATGGAGAATGGGAGTTGAGGCCATAATGGGATCAGCAATGATCACACTGAAGGTTTTTAGTCTCCGGAGGCTAAATTGCCTGCTCCTGCTCCTAGGTCATGTGTTCTCGGGAGGAGATACTTTGGCTGATTTTGCAATCCAGCTCTTGGTCTGTAGCATTGTAGGTAACAGATGAAGAACACGTATATCAGCCATGATAGAATGATGGAGCAGACCCGATGGGCCAAATGGCCTAATTCTGCTCCTATATCTTATGAACTTGTGACAAAAAGCTTCAGAAACAAGTCTTTCTTTTCAGCAATATTCAATGATCATACCATATTAAAAGTTTTGATTGATCCATTATCTGCAAGTGGACCAATTGCAAGATCAACATGTAGTCAGATTTGTATATGTTAGACCAAAGGAATCCCATGCAACACAACATTCAAGAAAAGCTTTTTCCAGACACAGTCTGATGAGAATTTTCACTTCCTGTCACCACAATCAAGTTACCCTTTGCATTTGGCTCATTTACTCCTAGGGAAGGATTGATTTCCCCCAAACAAGGTCAGTCTGTGCAACAATGTGCCGTATCTAAATTACTCTTTAGGCTATGCCGTGTACCGACCTTAAAAACATCTGAATATCTAACTAACATTTCTTTATTTGCATTGATCCAGTTGTACACTAAATGCTATCTGTACAAGCAAGGAACACAATAGAAATTGCTTCTCAGTGACTGACACATTATCACACAGAATAGGACTTGGTAATAGAGAATGGTTTCAGGCTGTGTGTGACCTAAAAATAGAGCAGAGTCACTGCAAGTAAATAGCGACCAGATTAGAATACGAAAGCCTAATTGTGTTAGTTACTGGAATGGTGTATTTTACTTTAAAACAGTTGGAACTGTAACTTCAGCTTCTCTTACACAGAAATGGAAAAAAAAAGTACTGCACACTAGGTAAGTGGCGATTATTGGAGGACAGTTCTGTTCGTATTTAAGTGTGGCCTGACCGTAATATTGCTACCAATACCTACTCATGGGTTACAAAATTGCGATCCACTGATCGGTCATTTTTGTCAACCTCTTTGAGCTCACACAAACTTGCCGAACTTTTTTGTGGCCAGTCTTGCTGCCAGTGCTCAATAATCATTCCCATCATTTTCTTTCAATCCAAGTCCCGCACATGGGTGGATGTTTCGGTGGGCCATGTCAAGTTTCCAGACAAACTACCTAACGAAAACCCTTGCAAAACCTCTCAAAAGATGCTACGTAGCAAAGGTTTGCAACTTTAAACTATTGCATATGTTGGCATCAAAAAATAAGGTTGCTCAAACATTTGAATAATTGCATGTAAATGATTCAACATAAGAAAAATAAGCAATCAAGCAAATTTCTTACATTAGCCTCCAAAATGGAGCAATTTACCAAATAATTTCTACTTTAATTTTCATGTGCTCTTGACTTTATGGCTAGCAAGAACGCTCATAGAAGGACATTTAAATATTTTTTAAAACTTAAGTTTATCTGTAGAAATGAGTTTATGATAGAAACGCCTGCCACATATTTCCCAATAGACAACCCAACTATTTTGATTGAAGCCTCAGGGTTTGATTCAGAAAAGCGACTTAAGGGAGTTTGCTGCCACTTCCAGCTGCTGTTCACAAAGTATGCATGTGCACTCATGTTCGTCTCCATTCAAATGCTGGATCGTGAGTTGCGTTCACTCTGTCCCTGTTGTACTATCATACATTTTCAATTATTGTCATGATCTCTGTATGTGCATGTACATAAGGGGTTAATGTGTAATCAGAATATCACTAGAGGGCAGCAGTAACAGGTATAACACCCAGACTCATGCTATTCCTCGCTCTCTTTTGGTTACACTGTAACGAGAGCAGGAGCATAGATTCAGAGTGATGAATGTAGTCAAACATAACTACTGTATTTAGATCTTGTAACTTTACTACGAGTATTAATCTTAAGGTAAAGAACTCACAAAATTACCTTTTTAATTACTCAATAACCCTTTCATTGACTGAGTCTTTTTCATCAAGATCCAGAAAGCCTCATCAGCAACTGGATTGAATAACGTATATTACATTCAGTAGTATAACCAAACATACTACAGGGGTGTAACAGAAGACTTATATACGCCGGAACTTTCTGGCCACTCATGCTAGTGGGATTTTCAGGTCCTGCCGATGGTGCACCCCCACCGTGGGTTCCAGAGCAGCGAGGAGCACATTCAATGGGATACCCCATTCATGATGACGGGGTCAGGAGACCCTCCTGCCGGCCAATGGGGGAATTGCCTCTGTTGTGAAATGTATGGTGGGTTGAAAATCCTACCCATGGTGTCTTTAAAACAGTAGAATGTCCTTATTGCAGGGTAAACAAGCTGGCACCAAACAGTAGGAGATGACCAGAGAGAGAATGGTTAAGGAAGAGAATTTCAGACCATTGGGGCTCGGCAGGGTACCTTAACAAGTAAAGAAGCGGACAAGTAAAATTCCAGGCAGTAAACACATATTTTTCACTAGAGCAGTGTCCAAAAATGCTTTCATAGTGGGCTGTTCGACTATCTGTCTCAAACGTTGAAACTATTTGGCTTCCATTCACAGGCCTTGAAGAAACCGGAGATGTTTTGCCTTCTTGCACGTTTCCCTGAAAACACATTTTGTTGTTGCATGGCTTAAAATGATATTTTTTCCTGTAGCCATGGAGATCTTCCAGTTAACAAATTTTGCACAACTAGAGGCGATTAAGGTACTTTGCAAATATTGTGTTGTACATCAGTCACATAAAAAGTCATGGAATTGAATTCAATCAGAAAACATAAGTCTGCAGTTAAGTCTGTCCAGAATAACTGTAGGAAAACTAAGTGTGCAAAAGGAGCAGGGACAAATCAGTTGAGTGCTGGATGTGATGATGTGTGTTATTCTTGTACTGTATTTACATACGTTCCTTAAAAACAGACCATAAAGACTGCACTTCAAAAGCTGCGAAATACTTTTTGACATCACAAGGTACTGAACAGAGCTATATAAAATGCAAGTTTCTTTCCTTATCTTACTGTGATGTTATATGTGATGATCATAGCTGTGTTGGGGAAGTGTTTTAGAGATGGAAGTAATTTCCTACAGTTCAAAGTGGGGTCTCAAATAGACTTGGGTGGCGCTCATGTTGAAGTTATCAACTATTCCCGTCGGTAAAATGGCAAAAAAGGTTCTACAGTGATCGACCCAGGTTAGCTGAATTGTTCAGCAAGAGAAATAATGCTGAGATTCATGGTTAAGTGAAGGCACCAACCTATCAGAGCCAAATGGTTGGACCCAAACACATTCACATTTCTCCGTGATGTTACCTGTGAAGCATGCGGAACCTGCGAGAAAGTTAAATGGGTGTCGATTGGAGAGAAGGTGAAGTCGATAGAGGAAGTGGAAAGCAGGCAAGCAGAAAGAGTGGAGATTTGTCCACCATTCTAAAAGCAAGGGAGAACATTGTGGAACAGTTCAACAAGCAGGCATTCTCTCCCACACGGGAGAGGATGAGGATGGCTGCCCACCCACCCCGATGAAGAAGCTCTGCTGATATGGTTTAAGGCAGCTCAAGCAGAGAGCTTGCCCCTTTACCCCAATCCTGCAGGAAAGGGGAGTTGCCATGATGAAGAAGCTGGGCCAGCGTCGGATGGTTGGACCAATTGAAGGCTTCCCGTCAGTAAGTGGCGAGGGCAGTGCCATGAAAACAGCAATAATTGGCTGATTAGCTCCAAAATGGTCTCTAGAACGAGCAAGTGCAAAGACTTTTTAACCAGGCTGAAGCCAGAGAGTTTCACCATCTTTTGCCAAACCACTCTCTGATGTTTTAAGGGGACATGTAATGGTAGAAATCAGAGAAAGGAAGGTGTCACTGTGAAGGCCTGTGCCAGCATGAATGGCACTGGAAAGCTGAAGCCTCGCGTGACCAGAATAGTCCAAGAAACCACTGCACTTTGTGAAAATGAAGAAACTACCCACACTGAACAAGGCAAATAAAACTGCCTGGATAACCTCTGGTATTTTTGAGGCATGGGTCAGGAAAGTGGACAGAATGTACCAAAAAAAGAAGGAAGGTTGCATCATCGTAGAGGCGACCGAAAATAATCAAGGGTTCAATCTCACTGTACAAGAGGCCATGTTAATAGTGAAAAAGGTGTGGAAGATGGTGAAGGAAGTCACAATCCCAAACTACTTCAACCACATTAAATTTCAAATATCATAACTGCATAAGACGAGGCCAACACAATGTAAACTAGTTATGAACAAATTAATAAAGTAGATTTTTTTTGTTCTTTTAACGTGATTAGCATTTTTTAATTGGGTATTTGAATCAGAAAAGCAGAAAGTAATACAGGGAGTGTTAGAATCACCTGTATGCATTTCAGAATATAGAGGGATCTATGTGGCAAATTGGGCCCCTTGGCCATCAAGACACTCTGCTTAACCTGAGTTTGAAGGAGACTCCCCTGGGATTTGACTCATCAAGGGTATGAGTATCTAGTGTTAAGATGGAGATTGCCTTTTCTCATTAACTTCAAAATCTGACAATGCAAAGCGGTCTTTAAATTTCAGCAAACTCCTTGGTCACAGATGAGCCAGGATGGAGAAACAGGACTGGGCCATTCAGCCTTGTCCATCATTTCATTCGATCATAGTTTATCTGTAGCTTAACTCCACTCAATGACCTACAGCCATTTATATCCTTGCCCGATATATATTTTAAATCAGCGCGTAGCCTCAACAATATTTCAGGGGAGATATTTCCACGACCTGCGCAATAATGGGTGGCAGGTATGAAGTTTGGTCAAAACATAAAGAAACAGCAAAGAATGACTAAAATATTAATAAAAAGAGGTGAAAATAGATGACAAGAGAGCACTATCTAGAGATACAAAGACATAGTAAAAGTGTCTATGGATATTTAAAGAAAGAAAATTTTAAAAAAGAGTTAATAAAGTGAGTCTCCACTATATCATGGTGTGGAGATGCCAGTGTTGGACTGGGGTGGAGCACAGTAAGAAGTCTTAAACACCAGGTTAAAGTCCAAGTGGTTTATTTCAAACACTAGCTTTCGGAGCACTGCTCCTTCCTCAGGTGATACCTCCCCTGAAACATCCTCCTTTCACCCGAGGAAGGAGCAGTGCTCCGAAAGCTAGTGCTTGAAACAAACCTGTTGGACTCTAACCTGGTGTTGTCAGACATCTTACTGTCATCCATATCGGAGGCACCAAACGCAGACTGGGTGATCGCTTTGCTGAGCACCTTCGGTCTATGCGCATTCAGGACCCTGACCTTCTCGTTGCTTGCCATTTTAACACAAGACCCTGCTCTCATGTCCGCATGCCTGTCCTTGGCCTGCTGCAACGTTCCAGTGAAGCTCAATGCAAACTAGAGGAACAGCATCTCATCTTCCGGTTAGGCACGCTACAGACATATTGAATTCAACAACTTCAGATGATTAGCTCTACCCCACCTCGACACCTTTATTTTCATCCCTTTTAATTTTTACTGTTTTTTAATCATTTCTTTCTTTCTTGTCTTTCTTTATATAAATTCCCCCCCCCCATCTTATCCCCCCTTTCCTTACCTTTTCTCCCCTTTGTTTCCCCCCACATCTACATCGGTCACAGTTTACCCTCTGATGTTAGTTTCTCTGCTGTTTGGCCTTTCACACCTTTTGTTCTCTCTGGGGACCGCACTCTTTCCCCCTTGGTTTCTGTGGCTATTAGAACTCTGTTGTCATGGTTTCTGTGGCTATGACTCATCTTTCATTCTCTCACTCCACAGTATAAATATTTCTCACCTTCTCTGTATTATAGCTTTGACAAGGGTCATTTGGACGTTAGCTCTTTTCTCTCCCTACAGATGCTGCCAGACCTGCTGAGACTTTCCAGCATTTTCTCTTTGGTTTCAGATTCCAGCATTCACCGTAATTTGCTTTTATTGTGAGTGAGTGTTGGCCCCATATAATGTGAATCTTGGGAGTTATTAGTGGAAATAAGGAGATGGCAGATGAATTGAACAGGTTTTTGCATTGGTCTTTACTGTACATAATACAAGTAACAGCCCAGAAATGGCCGTAAATAAGGAATTGGGGAAGGGAGGGAGGTACTCAAGAAAATTACAATCACCAGGGAATTGGTATTTAGCAAATTGTTTGACAAGATCCTGGATCCTGATAAATTTTATCTGAAGGTTTTAAATGAAGTGGCCATTGAGATAGTCGGGGTGTTGGTTTTAATTTTCAAAATACACTAGATTCTGGAGAAGCTTCCATTAGATTGGAAAATAACAAATGTAGGGAGTGTGCCAAAAACAGGTCAGTTAGCTTAACATCTTGTCATTAGGAAAATGTTAGAAACTATTAGTGAAGATGTTATAACAGGGACTCATAAATTCAAGGTAATCAGGCAGAGTCAAAATGCTCATGCCCCCATCCCATGAATTAATTTAAAATGGACCTCCCATTTTTTTCACATAATTTGCCAGGGCCGGGATTCTCTGATCCTGCGGCGGGTCAGTGAGCTGGGGGGGGGGGGGGGGGGGGGGGGGGAGAATCGCGCCATGCCGCTCCGGTGCCAGCCCACTGATTATCCAGTGCCCACGGGGTTGCTGACGTGCCAGTCGGGGGCCGTTGAAAGCGATTCTCTGGGCCTTGACAGGCCAAGTGCCCGCCGAGTTCAGCCAAGTCCCATTGGTGTGGGTTACGTATGGTCTCACCCGGCGGGACCTCGGGAGTTCTGGCTGCCGGGACCGTCCAGATATGGGGGGCCTGACCCAGGGGGTCCTCCACGGTGGCCTGGCCCACGATCGGGGCCTACCGGGGCGGGCGGGCTAGTTCCATGCCGGGGCCTATGTTCCTCTGCATCGGGCCCCTGTCGGGCACCGCCATGTTGCCTGGGGGCCGGTGTGATGGGAACACCAGCACATACATGGACTCGCGCCGGCCGTGGCGTGCATGCGCGGACCCGTGCTGGCCATGGCGCGCTGGCTTTCGAGCGCCGAAGCAGCGGACACCACTCCGGCCCCGTACAAGCCCCCTAGGAAGTTAGTGAAAAGGAAATCAAGTTTAGCTGACAGAGCTCCTTGAATAATTCACAGATGCTGTAGACGAAGGTGAACCAGTGCCAGTACTGTACCTAGATTTTCAGAAAGCGTTTGATAAAGTACCTCATCAAAAGGTTACAGTAGAAAATAGATCATGTAGAGGACAACATTTTGGCATGGATAGAAGATTATTTCCTGTTAGCTGGTCAGAGTAGGCATAAATGCATCATTTTCTTGTTGTCAGGATGTGATGAGTGGCATATAAATGATTTGGATAAAGGGACCAATGATATGTTTGTGAAGTTTGCTGATGACACAAGGACAGAAAACGACTAACAAAGTTTTGGTGAATGGTGAATGGGCAAAAGATCTGGGCCAGGATTCTCCGATCCCGCGGCCAAGTTCTGACACCGGCATCAAAAGCGTCAACTCTGGCGTCAACGGGCCTCCATGCCCAGGTATTCATCCCTTCCTAGGGGGCTTGTACGGGGCCGGAGTGGTGTCCACTGCTTCGGCGCTCGAAAGCCGGCGCGCCACGGCCGGCACGGGTCCATGCATGTGCATGTGTTCCCGTCTCGTCGGGTCCCAGGCAATATGGCGGAGCCCTACAGGGGCCCAGTGCAGAGAAACACAGGCCCCGGCCCGGAACTAGCCCACCCGCCGATCGGTAGGCCCCGATCGCGGGCCAGGCCAACATGGTGGTCCACCCCCAGGTCAGGCCTCCCTACCTGGACGACCCCGGCAGCCAGAACTCCCGAGGTCCCGCCGGGTGGGACCACACGTAACCCACGCCAATGGGACTCGGCTGAACTCGGCGGGCACTTGGCCCGTCAAGGCCCGGAGAATCGCTGGGGGGGGGGGGGGGGAGCGCTGTCAACGGCCCCTGACCAGCATGGCAGCGACCCCGTGTGCACCGGATAATCAGCGGGCTGGCACCCCAGCGGCATAGAATATATTATATATTCATAAAAGACATTAATGAATCAGATGGGGTTTTACGGTTCATGACCATCACTGTACCATCCACAAGATGCAGTGCAAGAACTAGCCAAGGTTCCTTTGGCAGCACCTTCCAAATCCACGACCGCTACCATCTGGAAGGACAAGAGCAGCAGGTACCTGGGAACCCCACCACCTGGAGGTTTCCCTCCAAGTCACTCCCCACCCCGACTTGAACGTTTATCACCGTTCCTTCCCTGTTGCTGGGTCCAAATTATGGAACTCCCTCCCCAACAGCACACTGGGTGGACCTACACCTCAGGAACTGCAACAGTTCAAGAAGGCAACTCACCGGCACCTTCTGATGAGCATCTTGGGATGGACAATGAATGCTGGCCTAACCAGTTACACCCACATCCCGTAAATGAATTTAAAAAACACCTAGGCTCCAGGTTATTATTCCAAATATTCCCAGACCTCTGAAAAGCACTATTTTAAGGTCATGCCAGCTTGTTCTGGATTCTCCCACCAGAGGAAGTAGTTTCTCTCTACTTACCCTATCAAAACCTTTAATTATTTTAATCACCTCAATTAATCCACCCCTTATGTGTTTAGGTGCTCATCAACTAATGCAGTATTTAAATGGTAATGAATATTTTGCTCATCGTTTGCACATTGTAGGAAAAGTTTCAATTGCTGGTAATTTTCAAGGAGCAAGTATATAAATAGTCATTTGGTTATACAGAACTTGAGTATTGCTGAAAAATCATAGGCTTTTTTTGTCGAAGCTTTTCATCTTGTACTCATCATAACATCCACATGAATACAATGCAAGTGAATTCAACAAACGCACACGATACAAGAGATTGCTGATGGTTAGCAAGTGGATTCTGATTGGTAGAGTGATTGCCATGGAAAATGCACCAGGTTATGATAACAGCCATTAACTGTCAAGCATTGCTTAAAATTTAAACCAGGCAGCATTCTGATTGGCGTAGACATTGCCCTGAGTGAATCAGCAAATGGATGTATTTATTTTGTTGGGCTAAAACAGGTGCAATGTGTGTAGATCACAGAATCTCAGTGCAGAAAAGACCCTTGGCCCATCAAGTCTGCACTGCCGCATAAAAGACACAGGATCTGCCAATCCTAATCCCATTTTCCAGCACTTGGCCCATAACCTCGAATGTTAAGACGTGCCAAGTGCTTATCCAGGTATTTTTTAAAGGATGTGAGGCAATCCACCTCTACCATCCTCCCAGGTAGTGCATTCCAGATGTCACCACCCTCTGGGTAAAAAGGTTTTTCCTCAAATCCCCCTGAACCCCCAGCCCCTCACCTTCAACTTGTTGTGTTACGCTGTTTGGGATAACACAGGCTGATACTTGATATAGTCTTAACTAAAGGATGCTCCAGACTCTGAAATGAGTTCAACGTGTTTATTGAACTATTAACACAGTTCTCAAATGAGTTCGACACTCTGCTAATCTAACTGTAGTAACTCAGTCTAACTGTACCAGCTTGCTCAAAGCCCGTGCTGGGGTGATGCTGCTGATCAACCCTGTCTAACTCTCTAGATGTCTGTCTGTGGAAAGAGGCAGGGTGTGAGTGCCTTATCCCTTTTATAGTGTTTATGTCATGCCCCCTTGTGGTGATGCCACCTCCGAGTGTCCTGACTGCCCATTGGTTGTGTCCTATTCCGAGTGTTCATTGGTTGTATGTTTGCATATCATGACACTTGTGTCCCCTCGTAACTGATACTTCATCTAAGGGGAACAGCTGTTCCATATCCACCCTGTCTATGCCCCTCATAATCTTGTACAACTCGATCAGGTCGCCCCTCAGTCTTAGCTCCAGCAAAAAAAAAACCAAGCCTAACCAACCTCTCTTCATAACGGAAACATCTCTGCACCTGCTCCCCGCTATCACATCTTTCTTATAATGTGGCGATCAGGTCTCCGCTCAGTACTCCAGCTGTGGCCTCACCAATGTTCTTTTTAACTCGAACAAGACTTCCTTGCTTTTGTAATCTTTGCCACAATTGATAAAAGCGAGTGTCCCATTTGACTTTTTCACCACCCTATTTCCCTGCCCTTCTGCCTTCAAGAGATCTATTTACTAACACACCAAGGTCTCTTTGTTCCTTGGAACTTCCCAGTGTGATGCCATTCATTGACTATTTCCTTGTCAAATTGCTCTTCCAAAGCGTAACACCTCACACTTTTCAGGATTAAATTCCAACTGCCACTTTTCTGACCATTTGACCATTCTATCTGTATCTCCCTGTAACCCAAGAATCCAAGTCTCATTTGTTAACCAACCAGCCTATCTTTGTGTCATCCGCAAACTTACTGATCCTATTCCCCACATAGTAATTCCAGTCATTTATATGAATGACAAAAAATAGGGGACCCAGCACTGATCCCTGTGGTAATCCACTGGACACTGGCCTCCAGTCACTAAAACAGCCGCCTGTCATCACCCTCAGTTTCCTCAGCTTAACCAGCTTTGAAACCCCCTTATCAATTTCCCCTGTCCCATGTGCATTTGCCTTTTTTATAAATCTCCCATGTGGGACCTTGTCAAATGTTTTGCTGAAATCCATGTAAACTACATCAACTGCACTACCCTCATCTACACACTGGGCAGGATTCTCTGATCCTGAGGCTAAGTATCGACTCAGTCATAAATGCCATCATGTTTCTCGACGGCGTCAACATGGCCTCAGGAGCACCGTTTCTGACCCCTACAGGGGGCCAGCACGGCACTGGAGCAACCCACGCCGCTCCAGCTGCCGATCCCCGGGGTCAGATGGGCGTCGCGGATCTGCGCATGCGCAGTGGGACCGGCGCCAATGCGTGCATGTGCAATGGCTCCCTTCTCCCTGCCGGCCCTGACGCAACATGGCATTGAGCTACAGGGGCCGGCATGGAACAAAAGAGGCACCCAGCCCGAGAGAGGCTGGCCCAGTAGGCCCATATCGGGGGCCAGGCCACAGCGAAAGGCCCCACCCCCCAGGGTCACGCCCATGCCCCCCCCCTCCCCTCCGAGGCATGACCTCGCTCTGACAAAGATATGCTGACTATTCATGATCAAACCTTGCCTCTGCAAGTGGAGATAGATTCTCTCCTTCAGAATTTTTTCCATTAGTTTCCCCACTACTTATGTGTGACTCACTGGTCTGTAGTTCTCGATCTTATTCCCTACAACCTTTCTTAAATAGTGGAATCACATTGCTGGTTCTCCCATTCTCTGACACCTCTCCCGTGGCCATAGAAGAATTAAAAATTTGGATCAGGGCCCCTGCAATCTCCCCCCTCGCCTCCCAGAGCAACCTGGGACACAATTCGTCCAGACCTAGAGATTTCTCCTGTTTTCCGCCTGCCATCACCTCAGTAATCTCACAGTCTCTCTCCCAGATTTTCTTATCTTCCGTCTCCTTCTTTTGGGTGAAGACAGATGTGAAATATTCATGTAACACCCGACCAATGTCCTCTTGCTCCACCCACAGATGTCCACCCTTGGTCCATAGTGGGCCCTACATTTTCCCTAGTTTTCCTCTTCCCATTGATATACTTATAGAATATCTTGGGATTTTTCCTACTTTTAGGAGCCAGAGATTTCTCATATCCCCTCTTTGCTCTCTTAATTGCTCTCTTAAGTTCCATCCTGCACTTTGTCCTCCACTAATGCATCTGTTGATTTATTCTCCTTGTACTTATTAAAAGCCTCTCTCTTCCTTCTCATTGTATCCTGCTTATTTCTGCTCATCCATGGTCCTCTGGGCTTGTTACTCCTTCCTATTAGTCGAGGGGGAACATGTTGGGCCTGTACCCAACCCCCCTTTTCCTCTTTGCACACCCCTCAGCCCCCACTTCTCTTCTGTAAATCTCCCCACTAGCAACTTGTTACAATTCCTGCCTTACTTTACTAAACTCTGCTCACCCCCAATCAAAGACCTTTTTCTGCAATTTGTCTATTTCCTGGTCCATAACCAACTTAAATTGTACCGCGTTGTGGTTGCTATCACTAAAATGCTCTACACCATCACATCAACCACCTGGCCAGTTTCATTCCCCAGAATTAGGTCCACCATGACACCATTCCTTGTTGGACCCTCCATAGGTTGAGCGAGAGTGCATTGTGGAGTTGAGTGGAAACGGGGTTAGGTGGAACTGGGAGAAGGTGAAACTGGAATCTGAGGGTGTAAGGAGCATTCGGAAAGATCTACAGCCATCTCACCACTACTCCTACCCTATACTCTGAACATTAATAGAAAGAGGCAGCGTGGTGGGGACAGGGTCGAGATTTCCCACTTACCTCAGGTGTGTCAACACTCTCTCCCAGGGTTCTCACTGGAAATGTTGGTAGGCTTAGGAAATACTGTTACTAATGCTGGGAGGGGCAACCCCATAGGAGAAAGTCTTTATGCTAGCTCTTCTCCTTTCTGCCTTGTACCTTCAATTCTCAAATTTCTGTAGACCCCCCCCCCCCCCCCCCCCCCGGGCCCCTATTTTCAGTGGGAGGCAAGTTCCAACCTTTGTGATGATTTTGTACATTAAACACCATCCCCACCTCTTGCGGTGCGGCAGCATTGGCAAAGCGTCTCTCTTCTGCAGAGTAGGCTTCCTCTCGCTGGTGATCATGTCAAAGCCCACCCTGCATATGAGACAATGCTTTTTCTTCCTGCCATAACTCGAATAAATTGGATCAGAGCTCTAGCATTTTGGCACAACAGGCAGACGTTCTGTAATGCCAGAACCTTTGCCGCTGGGAGGAAAATATTAGCTTTAAACGTCAGGAGTTGAACCAAGAATCACAATACCCACACACAGCTCCCAAAGGGCTTTGTTGCTTGTTAACCATCATCAGCTCTCAAAAATCCCAGTTCCTCGATGTTTGCTCTTTCATTTGTTATCCTTCCAAAATAGCACTGTGCCTCGCCAGAGAGCAGGGCAAAGAATCAAAGAGAACAGGAAAGCTTGGAGTTGCTATGGCCTACCCCTGTTCCTTATCAGAGCAAGGTGCAGGAATGAGGTTGTGGGGAGGGACAAGATGCAGGGATAGCTGCATTCACCTGCAACACAAAGTCTGCATCTTATTAGCAGATCACGTGTCCCGATTAAATATTCCCTGCAAGGGATTAACTTTTGCACCTAAAAAGGTGCACTTAAGAGGGGGAAAATAAATTGGGTACACATCTAATGCATATAGTTGTCTAGGGAAATAAAAAATAACTTATCCATCTTGCTCTGGTGCTGGTCAATTTCCACAATAACCTGGCTGTCCATTCAGTTCATCAGCTTTCCTTCATCCGTCATGAGTCTGCAGGCAGGTTTTTGAAGTAAGTCCTGTCGGCAGGGAATAGAACAGAAAAAGGCAAGGGGCTGGGTTTTTGTTTGTAGGTCTGAAACCACCAGCAGAGAGAGAGGAAATGTAGGTCACGAAACCACACCTGCTCCTACACCCAGAGCACGATTGGGCCAATTCCAGAAGCCCCTCCAATTAAAAGGACAGTGTAAGAGAATTATGCTTGGTACTCAATCGTACTAATTGTGTTCACATTCAAAGAGTTTATGTTCAATTATAGTCACGTTTACACATGTCAACATTCCATTTTTTAAACATGGAGGTCTCCAATGTAGCTAATGGGGATTTGTTTTATGATTTTTAAACTATTCATGTCAGAATAAGATACTCAGGTAACTGACTACAACTGCTAAAGTATGATTGCTTCCTAATAATACAATTAGGGTGAGCAGTTATGTTGACTTTGTGTTAACCTTTGGATACCCAGGACTCTTGACATAGGAGACAAGGTTAATCAATGAACTATGGGGGCGATTCTCCAATTTGGAGCCCAAGTGTTTAGGACGGCGCGAACCGGGCACGACCGATTCTGGCCCCCATAGGGGGCCAGCACGGCGCTGGAGCAGTTCGCGCCACTCCAACTTCCTTTCACGGTGCCAAATGGGCGCCACGCCATCCCACGCATGTGCAGTTGGGCCACGCTAACCTGCGCATGCGCGGGGGACTTCTTTGGCGCGCCAGCCCCGACTTAACATGAGGTCGGTGTTCAGGGGCCGGCCGTGCCAGAAAGTAGACTGGGTGGGGGGGGGAAAAGAGGCCGGCCCGCCGATCGGTGCCAGACCCCATCAGAAGCCCCCCCCCCCACCCCCGTGAAGGAGCCCCCCTCCCTGCCCATAGGCTGCCCCCAGACAGTTCGCGCAGAGTTCCCGCCAGCAGCGACCAGGGGTGAACGGCGCAGGCGGGAATCTGTCGTATCGGCGCGGCCGCTCGGCATCCGGGCCGGAGAAATTGACGGCCCCACCGATTCCAGCCGGCGCAAATGGCGTTGATTCTCCGCGCCTCGTCGAATCGCGGGCCGGCATCGTGGCGCCGTTGCGGCGATTCTCCGACCCGGCGCGGGGCTCAGCGAATCGCCCCCTATATATGGAAAGGTTGTGCAGTCAGGCCCAAGGTACCTTATAAAGTAACAGTATGACAATGTCAGTCACATGGACAGAGATAAGGCAACTTAGATCACAGAACTACCCTGCACCTTCAGAACCAATCATCAGGGGGAAATGTTTCAAGCACAAGGGAACCCTCACATCCAAACAAGCTAAAAAAGAGCACAGCCAAGAATCCATGGCCCTTCGCGCCGGTAGGATGTTCCAATCGAGTCGAAGCGAATGCAGTTTTGAATGGCTTGCTACATTTCATAGCCCCGCATCCCACCAAGACAGGGCTGTAGAATTCCACCCCATCTTTACAGTGGAGAAAGAGATCCTCACAAAGGGCTGGCTCACTCTGGATCAAAAGACAAAACTACAAGCGAGAGAAGATCATGTGACGAGTCCGAGCATGCTCCGCTGTGCATGATTAAAATTGGAAATAAAGCCTGTCTGAGCTTGTAAGTTACTATCTAGTTTTGCTAAGTTTTATACTTGAAAAATCTTGCCAACTTGTTACACATTGACAAGTCACATTGTCGATTCCTTTATCAAGTCGGGCCTGAATTCTTTACAACAGAAGGCAGGCTCCTGAGGCTGGATGGCTAGTAGATGACCACTCAATATCGATAGATCAGCAGTCCCACCAACATAGGAGAGAGAGAAAAGAATAAGTGTTCTCAAGGTGGAAGCATCCTCTGAAGAGCTTTTACAAACTTTTAAAATCAGAGGTTGTCATGATATGGACTCATGCACATAATGAGATACAGATACAGGCAGTGACAGACACCCAGTACAGCCAATCAACACACAGGACAGAACACAACCAATCACCAGGCAGAACACTAGAGGGTGGTCTCCCACTATAAAAAAAACACACGGAGGCATCAACACTCTGCCTCTTTCCACTGGTGCCAACTGTAGTGACAGTCAGGGTGTATATATCAGTGAGCACCTTCTACATGGTGGCTCAAAGCTAGTCTGCTCTAGTTAGTTATAATAAGCATGCTTAGATTAGTAGTTTCAAACCCACAGCGAACAGTGTGTACTGCTTAACAAGTTCAACAAAGCTTTTTGAACTAACATCACAGTTTGGAGTCTACTTTCAAGTACAACTGCATCCAGTTGCAGTCCGTGTTACCCCAGGGTGAAGAACACGACAGAGGTCACAATTGCCAGGCCACCATCTTGGTGGGGCAACCAATCCTCAGCAACCGCAGCTGTGGTCATACAGCTATTGTGAATGCCAGAGTGGGGGCTTCCCAGCAGAATGAAGTATAGGACACATTCTTATTTTTTTTTAAAATAATTTTTATTGAGATTTTCCAAAACATATCAAAAACAGAAAATAACAACAAGAACCCCCCCCCCCCTCCCCGGTTGCTGCTGCTGCCGGCCTATTTTCCTACCGTTCTGCCAGGAAGTCCAGGAAAGGCCGCCACCGCCTAAAGAACCCCTGAACTGATCCCCTCAGGGCAAATTTCACCTTCTCCAATTTGATGAACCCCGCCATATCATTGATCCAGGCCTCCAGGCTTGGGGGCCTCGCATCCATTGAAGCAAGATCCTCCGCCGGGCTACTAGGGACGCAAAGGCCAGAACACCGGCCTCTTTCGCCTTCTGCACTCCAGGCTCCACTGCAACCCCAAAAAGTGCGAGTCCCCAGCCTGGCTTGACCCTGGATCCTATCACCCTAGACACCGTCCTTGCTACCCCCTTCCAAAACTCCCCCAACGCTGGGCACACCCAAAACATATGGGCGTGGTTCACTGGGCTCCCCGAGCACCTAGAACGCCTGTCTTCGCCCCCGAAAAACCTACTCATCCTCGTCCCGGTCATGTGGGCCCTGTGCAGCACCTTGAACTGTATGAGGCTAAGCCTCGCACAGGAAGAGGAGGAATTCACTCTTTCCAGGGCATCTGCCCACGTCCCCTCCTCAATCTCCTCACCCAGCTCCTCCTCCCATTTACCCTTCAGCTCCTCCACAGAGGCCTCATCCACCTCCTGCATGACGTGGTACATGTCCGAAATCCACCCCCCGCCAACCCATACCCCCGAGAGCACCCTGTCCCGTACCCCACGTGGGGGCAGAAGAGGGAACCCCTCCACCTGCCGCCTGGCTCACCCAGGCTCGCAAACCTCCCATCCACAAACAGGTCCCTCAACCTCCTAATACCTACGCTGTGCCAGCCAAGAAACCCGCCATCGATGCTCCCTGGTACAAACCGGTGGTTCCCCCGTATCGGGGACTCCATCGAGCCCCCCACCTCCCCCCTATGCCGTATCCATTGCCCCCAAATTTTGAGGGTAGCCACCACCACCGGGCCTGTGGTATACCTCGTTGGAGGGAGCGGCAACGGCGCCGTTACCAGCGCCTTCAGGCTCGTGTCCACGCAGGACGCCATCTCCATCCTCTTCCATGCTGCCCCTACCCCGTCCATTACCCACTTACGCAGCCCAATAGTACCCACAGAGGTTGGGCAGCGCCAGCCCCCCCTATCCCTGCCCCGCTCCAAAAACACCCTTCTCACCCTCAAGAGTCCCATGCGCCCATACAAATCCCATAATACTCCTGTTGACCCTCCTAAAAAAGGCCTTCGGGATAAGGATGGGGAGGCACTGTAACAGAAACAAAAACCTTGGGAGTACCGTCATCTTGACGGACTGCACCCTGCCCGCCAGCGGCTACATGTCCCATCTTTTAAACTCCTCCTCCATTTGCTCCACCAGCCTAGTGAGGTTAAGTTTGTGAAGGGCCCCCCAGCTCCTAGCCACCTAGACTCCCAGGTACCGAAAGCTCCTCCCCGCCCTTTTCAGCGGGAGCCTATCAATCCCCGCCTCTTGATCCCCGGGTGCACGACGAACAGCTCACTCTTACCCAGGTTAAGCTTGTACCCAGAAAAGCCCCCAAATTCCCTAAGGATCGGCATCAACTCCGGCACTCCCCCCACTGGGTCCGCCACATGAAGCAACAAGTCACCTGCATATAATGACACTCGGTGCTCCTCCCCACCCCACACCAGACCCCTCCAATTCCTCGACTCCCTCAACGCCATGGCCAGGGGCTCAATTGCTAACGCAAAGAGCAAAGGGGACAGGGGACACCCCTGCCTCGTCCCCCGGTACAACCAAAAGTACTCCGACCTCCTCCTATTTGTGGCTACGCTCGCCATCGGGGCCTCATATAGCAGCCTCACCCAACTGACAAACCCCTCCCTGAACCCAAACCTTTCCAGCACCTCCCACAAGTACCCCCACTCAACCCTATCAAAGGCCTTCTCCGCGTCTAATGCTACCACTATCTCCGCCTCCCCTTCTACCGCCGGCATCATTATAACATTCAGAAGCCTACGTATATTGGTGTTCAGCTGCCTTCTCTTCACAAACCCCGTCTGGTCCTCATGAATGACCCCCAGCACACAGTCCTCTATCCTTGTGGCCAAGATCTTCGCCAATAGCTTGGCATCCACATTTAATAACGAGATCAGCCTATATGATCCACACTGCAGGCGGTCCTTGTCCCGTTTAAGGATCAAGGAAATCAGCGCCCGTGACATAGTCGGGGGGCAAAGCCCCCCCCCTCCCTTGCCTCATTAAATGTACTAACCAACAGGGGGCCCAACAGGTCTGCATACATTTAGTAAAATTCGACCGGAAACCCATCCGGCCCCGGCGCCTTCCCCGACTGCATGCTGCCTATCCCTTTGACCAGCTCCTCCAGCTCAATCGGCACCCGCAGCCCCTCCACCTGTCCCTCCTCTACCTTCGGAAATCTCAGCCTATCCAAAAAGCGCTCCATCCCCCCCCCCCCCCATAAAAGTCCCTGAAGACCCCATTAATGTCCACCCCCCTTCGCACCACATTACCTCCCCATCCGTCACTCCATCAATCTCCCTGGCCGCGTCTCGCTTACGTTGCTGATGCGCCAGCATCCTACTCGCCTTCTCCCCATATTCGTACACCGCCACCTGTGCCTTCCTCCACTGAGCTTCTGCCTTTCCGGTGGTCAGCATGTCAAACTTAGCCTGAAGGTTATGTCGCTCCCTCAACAGTCCCTCCTCCGGACCCTCCGCGTATCTCCTGTCCACCCTCACCATCTCCCCCACCAACCTCTCCCTCTCTCTTTGCTCTCCCCTCTCCCTATGGGCTCGGATGGAAATCAACTCCCCTCTAATCACCGCCTTCAATGCCTCCCAAACCATCCCCACTCGGACCTCCCCATTATCATTGGCCTCCAAGTACCTCTCGATACACCCCCGAACCCGCCCTCCCACCTTCTCATCCGCCAGCAGTTCGGGCGCTGGCCCCTCTCCTCCCCCAGCCCAAGATCCACCCAGTGCGGGGCATGGTCCGAAATGACTATGGCCGAATACTCGGCATACTCCACCCTCGAAATCAGCCCCCTGCTCAGGAAAAAAAAAAAAAAAAAAAAAAAAAAAAAACGATCCAGGAATAGGCCTTATGCACGTGGGGAAAAAAATGAATACTCCCTGGGCCTCGGCCCCGTGAACTTCCAAGGATCCACCCCTCCCATCTGGTCCATAAATCCTCTCAACACCTTAGCCGCCGTGGGCCTCCTGCCCGTCCTGGACATAGATCGATCCAATGGGGGATCCAGCACTGTGTTAAAGTCCCCCCCCTGTATCAGGCCCCCCCGTCTCTAGATCCAGAATGCGGCCCAACATGCGCCGCATAAAACCCGCATCGTCCCAATTTGGGGCATAGACATTCACCAGCACCACCCGCTCCCCTTGCAACTTGCCGCTCACCATCACATACCTCCCTCCACTGTCAGCCACCACCTTTGACGCCTCAAAACAACACCCTTTTTCCCACCAGAATCGCCACACGCGATTTTTTGCATCCAGCCCCGAATGAAACACCTGGCCTACCCAGCCCTTCCTCAGTCTAACCTGGTCCGCCACCTTCAGGTGCGTCTCCTGGAGCATAGCCACGTCCGCCTTCAGCCCCTTCAGGTGCATAAACACACGGGCCCGTTTGACCGGCCCATTCAGCCCCCTCACATTCCAAGTTATCAGCCGGATCAGAGGGCTCCCTGCCCCCCTCCCCTGCTGACCAGCCAAAACCCACCCACTGCCCACCCTAGGCCAGCACCCCCCCGCTCGGCCCGTTCCCCACGGCGGCAAACCCCCACCCCGGCCTCCCAACATACTCCAGCTCCTTCCTGGCCATTTCAGCAGCAACCTGGTACCCCCCCCCCCCCCCCCCCCACTCCCGTGAGCCAGCTAACTTCTGCTGACCCCGGCAGCTCCCACCACACCACCGACCCCCCCCCCCCCAACGTGGGACTACTTCTCCTCCCCCAGACCCATCAGTAGACCCTCCCCCTCCTCCCCCCCCCGCGGAAAAAAGCCTGCACTTCTCAGCTCCAACCCCACCCCCATCCACCCTCAGCGTGGGAAACAGAAGAAAAGCCTGCGCTTTTCCTCTGCCCGACCCCATCCACGCAAAAGAAGACAGCACCCCACCCACCCAAGAACCACCACACAACCAGCTTAAAACAGCATAACACAGAGACCGTTCCCACCAAAAGTTAGCAAAGTTATTTACAAATCCCCGACCCTCAGTCAGAGTCCAACGTCTCGGTCTGCACAAAAGGCCCACGCCTCCCACCTCTGCACTCCAGTCCTGGTAGATCTACACTACCGTGTTCTCCTACTTGCTGCTCCGCTCTTTGGCCCACCTAAGCACACACACTCGGTCAGCGAACCGGTGGAACCGCACCAGCACCGCCTGTGGCGGCTCATTCGGCTTGGGCCTCCTGGCCAGCATTCTGTGGGCCCCCTCCAGCTCCAGGGGCTCCTGGAAGGACCCAGCTCCCATCAGCGAGTTCAACAAAACGACCACATAGGCCCCCAGGTCTGACCCCTCCGTGAGGCCCAGGATCCGCAAATTTTTCCACCTCGACCGGTTCTCCATCTCCTCGAACCGCTCCTGCCACCTCTTATGGAGCGCCTTGTGCATCTCCACCTTTACCGCGAGGGCTGCGGCCTCATCCTCTCTTTCGGAGGCTTGTTGGCGGAGCTCCCGGATCTCCACCCCCTGGGCTGCCTGCGCCGCCAGCAGCTTGTCTGCATTCGCCTTCAGCGAGTCTAGCAGCTCCACTTTTAGCTCCTGAAAACATCGCTGGAGAGTCTCCTGCTGCACCTGCGCCCACTGCCTCCATTCCTCGAGGCCTCCGCCGGCCGCTATCTTGATTCTCTTCCCCGGCTTTTTCTTGGGCGCTGCCACCGCTATTTTGCTGGCCCCACTCCTGGTCAAGACCATAGACCACTGGGGATCCACTGCAAACACCTTCTCACGTCGGGAACCGTCGATCAAGTACCGCTGGGGGCCCTAAAAAAAGAGCCCAAAAGTCCGTTCCTAGCGGGAGCTGCCGAACGTGCGGCTTAGCTCTGCATAGCCGCAAACAGAAGTCTCAGTACAGGACACATTCAGCTGACAAGGTTGCTTCCACTCTTTGACAGTCTTCTGGCCTAATTTTGGGGCCGAGTGGGATATTTGAGTCTTTGTGTGCTGTGCGACTCAAACACACCTTTAATTGGCCACATTGAATACCGAGCGCTTGAGTGTAGGTTGCCATCAACCTTCTCCACTCCTTTGGAGAATTTCCTGAGGGCAGGAACATGGCAGGTGATCAGCCTGTCGGCTAGTGGAGGAAAATTGTAAAGTCTCACCTCCACAGCCAAACGAAAGTTTCACCCAATGCCTGTAAGGGGGGGGGGGGGGGGGGGGGGGGGGTGGTGGACATCCTGTGTGGACATCCAAAAAGTATCTTTTACGGTAATCCAGACATGTGGAGTGTTGATATTAGCCGTTGTAGAATGGACGAGTGGGGGTGTGACAGAAATGGTTTCAGTGGCGAGTAGGATCCACTTTTAGATGCATATAATGTTCCTGGAGGACTTAACATGTATGAATCTAAATGTTGCAATTTCCATGGTGACTTCAATGCTTTGCTTCAAGTTCAGTAATGTCAACGTCTATTTTAAAACTGCCCTGAACCATCAGTGCTTGATGTACTCCCTCGTAGGCAAATCCTGTTCAATAATTTCATTTTACATTTAAACACGAGAACACAGTAAATTTAATCCAACAAACCAAGAAAGTGTGTGTGATGATATGCATAAAGCAATTCTGTATATAATGTAGTACACGACCTCCGACCAGCAGCTGGCAGTGTAAGTCTACCAGGCGGCTCTGTGCCTGGGGGAGTAAGTTGTGTTCGTGGATAGGCGTATTTTGCAGTACCTCTATAATAGTTAGTGTTCGTTACTTATTTATTCCAGTTATCTTTACCACGCAGTTGTTTCATAATAAATTATTTAAACTAGATGTTCTGTAGTGAATCATTCATATTGGCCCATTTACAGAACATGACAATGTTTTTCTCCGATTGGCTGTAGTCTCACATAGGAAGGTCTTTTCACAGAAATCAGTGAAGTACATGAAAATTTCCTGCCATTTTCATTGTGTAACAGTTTACACATTTACTCATGAGATCATCCAGTTGTCCTTCCCCTCCAATATGAGCAAAGGATGAGAAACACTTGTTTCTGAACAATTCTTTGAATTATTCAGCAACCACCAGAAATGAGTTGTATGAAAAGAGTAGCAAGTATCAGTATCCCAGGTGATTCAGAGAGAGAGTGGTAAAGTTTAGCCATTTAAGTAGGAAGTCTATTAAAGGAATACAAAAAAAAACTATTCATGTGTAATCTAAGGGGCAAGAGACCAAAAGATATCTCGGCCTAGATAACAATACTTACATTATGCAGGAAGGGACCATGACATTTACAGAAGATGCTGCCCTCTGGTCACCATAGATATATGTTAGAGAAACAGGAAGAGGATGAGGACTGTGGATGGGGGTGGGGAACAGAGAAGGGAAGGGATTAACTCAAAAAGAGATAAAGGATTGGACTTTTGAATGCAAACGATACTCTAATAAATTTAGGACAGAAACTATATCAGAAAATATCCTTGCTGAATAGAAACATCTCCATGAAATAAACAGGAATGAGAAACAATTGAAAGCAAACGTTTTGTATCATGCTAGCTAGGAACAATTATCACTGGCAAGCTTTTGTTATGACTGAAAGCAGAGCTAGGTATTTGAACCTGGGAGCATATGATCTCTAGTTCCATGTAATAATGTGCCAGAAGTGATGTGCAGACACTTCCTGCCTTGCCTTCCTTATAGACAGACACCCATGAGGAAAAGTGTTTAGAAGATCTGCTGTGCATCCAGCTTCAGTTATATCAGAGATTCTCAAGAGGGCAATTAGCAAGGGAAGAGCATTACTCTCACCCCACCTCCCAACGAGGGCAGGAAACGTCTTAGGACTCGAGACATTCAGGCAGTTAGTTATGGCTCCACAGCGAAAGACTATTGCCGCTGCTGCAGTTCTGGCCCCACTTGGGGTAGAAGGGCTTGCCAGGTAAGCTGCAATACACCAGGCGTCACTGACTAATCTGAACCAGCAAATGTTGTTGTATTAAAACTGAACCAGATCAAATTCATTTTTCATATAGGTTAGGCGGGGAGGGGGTGAAATAAAATCCAGCAATCAAGCAGTTCCACTGATATACCATTGGTGTAATATGGAAGACAAGTCTCTTTTCCCACATTATAGTTTATTGGGAAAAGCAGGAATGCAACATCCAATTGTTAAATAGCAATGATATCTCTTAGAGAGATGTTTATAGGATGCTAACTCTACAATAAAAGGGTTAAAATAAAAACTGGTCCAGTAGATTAATCTCTGTCCAAAAATACATTGGCAACTGAAAAATGCAAATAAAACACAACCAACTCAGATAAGCACTCCTAGAATGGATCCATTGCCTATTTCAGTAAGAATAATTCAGCGCAACAATGAGTGAACACAAGGATATACATCTTTTTATTTCAAATAAAAATAATTGAGTTAATTTTTTTTCCAAATAGTTTGAGAGATTGGGGTCCTAATACACAACATAATGTCACCAGTTATAACAAAGCTGACAATTTTATACAGGCAAAGAAAGATACCTGATGTTCATAATGTGCAAAATCAAAAGGCAAGGGACAATTACTACACAGATAAAAGGCCTAATCAGTCACAGGGTGAAGACACTAAACAAGTCTCAGGAGAGATGATTGATGAAGGAAAAGTGAGTAATGATTGGTTCAATTAGCGAGATTTATTGGTGATCCTTAATCCTGGTTAACTAAATAACAACCCTGTGTATTCAGTACAGAGAAGGACAAAGTGTGTAACGTTTTAAAATATGGAGATAGCCAAACAACATGCAAACTAATTGAAATACTTATTTTCAATAATCTGCTTTTCCAGCAGATGACTCAATACAAAGTCATAGGCCATTTCTCTGAATAATAATTTAAAACATAAATTATGTTGACATAAATGATCACAAATAAATTGGACGGAATTCTCCCACGCCCTGCTGATAGGGTCAAGGGTCAATGGCAGGTGGGGGCGGGGGGGGAAAGAAAATCAATGGTGAGGGGGGGGGGGGGGGGGGGGGGGGGAGAGATAATTTGAAGGGAGGCCCAAAATTCACTCTAATCCGGACATTGGGATCTTCCAATGCTGCCCGCCATGAAGGTATGGGGATCATGCTGGATGCTGGCATGAAACAGATTTGCATCCTGAAGGATGCAGATGAAGGCCCAACTAAAATCTTGCCCCCCATGCCCAATTCTCTATGACACTAGCAGGAAGTCCTACTACTGCATTGCATATCTGGACCAATGTGGCATGTAGAAATCAGGATTTAATTTAAGAACGCCTGGGACTGCCTCGAGTTCAGGATGGAAGCCGCCACAACCCTGGATCCTGAAATACCACAGCAGTGGATCAGGGGTATCCATCGGATGGTTCTCCCTGCTTCAATGTTATCGAGGAGGTCCATCTTCAAGCTATAGTGTGTTCCTGGTCATCCATCATCTTCCTTCAGCTGCGTGTTAGTGATGTCAGGTGCCTTTTTAATATGGCACCCAGATATGACGGTGAGAACCTTGCCACCAACCCTGCCAGAAGATGGTGCAAAATCCACTGATGCATAATTAATTACACCAGGGACAGAAGTTATGGTGTAGTTTTGGAATTCCCAGTGGAAACACTACTATCCCCATCACGGGACTTAGTCCCAGATGGGAGAATTCTGCCCATTGCATTTGAGGAAATAATCAGTCACTGGATTTTGATTTCTGCCATGTTCTTGGTTAAACAATTATGGTACATGTAAAGCAAGACAGGAAATCTGAATATTTAATAATCAAGTGCTCAAGATTTATTACAGAATCACAAGAGTTGATATGGTGCAGGAGGCCGCCATTTGGCCCATCACATCTGCATCATCTCTCCAACTGAGAATTTTACCTGGTGTCATTCTCCCACTTTCTCCCCATCCTCCTGCACATTGTCTCTACTCCTCATCTATTGCCCTCTTAGATGTCTTAATTGAATCTGCCTCCACCACACATCCAGGCAGTGTATTCCAAATCTGAACCACTCACAGTGTGAAAACATTTTTTCTCACATTGCATTTGCTTCTTTTGCAAATCACTTTAAAATCGGTGTCCTCCCATATTCAATTCTTTTTTGAACAGGAGTAGTTTCCCCCCATCGACTCTGTCCACCCCTCCTCATGATTTTGAACATCCCGATCAAATCTAAAATAGAGAGTTTTCTTCCCCAATGCAAAATGTTTCATTATGTCACCTTTCAGGTTAGAGACCATCTTGTGCTCACAGCCCTGAAGTTTCCATCTGCTTCATTTGTCCAAAACAATCCAAAAAGATTGAGGAATTTCAAGTGTAAATTACACACAGCACAACATTTTCTCCAACCTTCTGGATCAGTTTGTAATGTATTGCACTGAAAGCCAGCCCCACTCCCTAAACTAGTCAGACCACAACTCAAAATAAGAGTTTCCACTCCTTCGAGGAGGCTCTTGAAATTAAACCCTTTTTGGCACAGAAGCACATATTGGTACCTTTTGAAAACTTTGTAAATTAAGTTTTTATGAAGACCGACTACTGTACACCAAATAAATAGTAAATGGTTCTGGACAGTTTTGAAGTGATTCCAGTTATGTAAAGTCACATTACTTACAGGTGTTGGAGTAGACATTTATTAAAAATGTTCAACTGATAAGTCTATTTTCAGCTGTATTAATAGAACTACACAAGGCTACCATTCTGAAATATATCAAAAAACAGTTTTAATGCAAAAGAAAATAAACAATTGCATTCTATAATCGCAGTCCAATTGTGCTGGCTGATTAAAGATTCGGACGGGAAAAGTGTCCTCGCCAGTTTTTAAAGGTACGGTGGTCACGAATTGTGATCTGCTCACATTACTTCCACATAAGGTGCGCAGTACTTGAAATTTATATATCCATCTCATCTACACAATTGTAGAATGTGGCCAGGTACGTCCCACGCTGCTTCATTCTTCTCAGCAGTGGTGGTGGTGGGGGAGGAGGGGCAGATCTTCTTAAAGGCAGTCTGTCCCTCTAACAGAAACTTCTGACAGCCCAGTCACAGCAGCATTAAGGAGAGTGAGAGCAAGAGAGTAGCAGGACAGCATTAAGTGTCCTCATCGCTTCTGACACTCACAACCATCAATTCTGATATTGGCACTACATATACCTTGGAGGCTGGTGTAGAATTGGCATTGGTTTGTGAATCACATGGGAACAAATGGGCTGCAACCAGGGCAAGGTAAAGGCTCCCTGGTTGCCGACAAATTCTGCTCCAGAGGACTCGGGTAAAGACCTTAATAATGCACGGTTGGCTGGAACAGCACAAGATCATAAGAAAGAGGAGCAGGAGTGGGCCATTTGGCCGATCAACCCTGCATTGCTATTGTGGATGATCTCATTGTGACCTTCACTCCACTTTCCTGCCTGTTCCTCATAACCACGGATTCTCTTGTTGATCAAAAATCTGTCCAACTCAATCTTGAATATATTCTCAATGACCCATCTTCCACCACGCTCTGGGGAAAGTCATTCAAAAGCCTTCCCCTCTGACAGAAGAAATTCATCCTCGTCTCCATTTAAAAATGAGATCTCGCCCTTATTTTTAAACTCTGGACCATAGTTCACCCCTCGAGAGGCAACGCCATCCACCTACTCAACCCCCCGCAGGACTTGATGTTTCAATGAGATCCCCTCTCATTCTTCTGAGCACCAGTACACATCGGCTTAACCAGCTCAATCATTTCACATAAGACAATGCCTTCATTCCGATTGAACCTTCCATGAACTGCTACTAATGCAAGCATATCCCTCCTTAAGTAAACAATTCTCCAGGTGTGGTCCCACCAAGTGCTATATCCAGCTGCCTCTTGAATATATTCAAAGTTTTATAGTGTCAACTACTTCCTGTGGTAATGAATTCCACAGGCTCATCACTCTTTGGGTGAAGAAATGTCTCATTATCTCTGTCCGAAATGGTTTACCCTGAATCCTCAGGCTGTGACCCCTTGTTCTGGACACACCCATCATTGGTAACATCTTCCCTGCATCCACCCTGTCTACCCCCCTCATTCTTCTTAACTCCAGTAAATTTAATCCAACCTAGTCAATCTCTCCTCATATGACAGTCCCGCCATCCCTGGAATCAATCTGGTAAACCTTCACTGCACTCCCTTGAGAGCAAGAACATCCTTCCTCAGAGAAGGAGACCAAAACTGCACACAATACTCCAAGTGTGCCCTCACCAAGGCCCTGTATAATTTCAGCAACACATCCCTGCTTCTGTACTCGAAACCTCTTGCAATGAAGGCCAAAATACCATTATCCTTCTTCACCGCCTGCTGCACCTGCATGCTTACCTTCAGTGAATGGTGCACAGGTCACCCAGGTCCCGCTGCACACTCCCCTCTCCCAATTTACAACCATTCAGGTAGTAATCTGCCTTCCTGTTTCTGCTTCCAAAAGGAATAACCTCACACTTATCCAAATTATACTGCATCTGCCATTGGTTTGCCCAATCGCCCAACCTGTCCAGGTCTTGCTGTCGGATCCCTGCATCCTCAACTCAATTCACCCTCCCACCTAATTTAGTATCATCTGCAAACTTTGAGAATTAAATCTCATCCAAATCATCAATATATATTGTGAATAGCTGTGGTCCCAGCACCGATCACCTATGTTACACCACTGGTTACTGCCTGTCAATTTGAAAAGGACCCATTAATTCCTACTCTTTGTTTCCTCTCTGCCAACCAGTTTTCTATTCACCTCAATACATTTCCCCCAATGATTCCTGCACCATTCCACTAGATACAGTTCTCCAAATCGGAAAATGATCCACTACTTATCCCCACTCTCTGAATCTGGTTAATCAATCCTCTATCCATATATCACCCCCCACACAACACCCCCCACCCCCACCCCACAGTACACCCTCTCTCCCAACACCCAGAGTTGTAATCTTGTGCAGTAATATTTCACGTGGCGCTTTACCAAATGCCGTTTGGGAATCTAAGTCCATCTATTGGTTGCACTTTGTCCACGCTATTTGTTACACCCCCAAAAATGGGAACAAATTTGTCAAACATGATTTTCTTTCGGGAAACCACATTACCTCTGTTTGATTGTACAACGATTGTCCAAATACTCTGCTACCTGCTCAGCATTATGTTAGATACAGTTGCTGGCCTGTCAGACAGCCTCCTGTATCTGTCAAGGATCAAATACAAACTATTCAGTTCTACCACTCACAGTGGTAATGTGGTTTGTCCCAAAGGTCTGGCCTATCATATAATGATGCAGAATGATGCAGTACAGAAGGAGGCCATTTGACCAATCAAGCCTGTACTGGTACTAAACTGAGCAGCAACTGTACATTCCACATGACATTATTACATGTGTTTCGCAATCAGATCATAAAACTTTCTCTTCAGTGCATAATATTTCCCAACTCGTGTTACATTTTATAAATAAGCAGTACATACACTAGCTGTTCAATGAAATCACACTGTGTGATATTAGTAATTGATCCACCATTCACTGGTAACTTCTTTGCTAGCTACGAAAGGCAATACACATACTTTGAAAAAATGCTTTCATGGTACTTGAGCATTGCAGACAATGCCTCATTGTCCATTGTTAGTTCTCCTTGAAGTGTTGGTGGTGGCGAGCAACCTTTTTGAACCACTGCAGTCCATATGGTGAAAGTAATCTCAGCGTAGGCAGGTAGAGAATTCCATGATTTTAACCCAATGATGAAGAAACATGCATGTAAGTTAATTGGGGAGTGCAAAGAGGTAATGTTGTTCCCAATGTATCTGTTCCCCTTGTCCTTCCAGGTGATCGAGGTATGGGTTTGGGAAGTCCTGGCAAGTTGTGCATTATGTCAATGAAACACCCCACAGTGCCAGTGTGTCACGGTGGAAGGGATGAATGTTTAAGGTGGTGATGAATACAATGCCTAACTTGACTGCAGTGTGGGCAGCACAATGGCACAGTGGTTAGCACTTCAGCCTCACAGCGTCAAGGTCCCAGGTTCGATCCTGGCTCTGGGTCACTGTCCGTGTGGATTTTGCACATTCTCCCAGTGTTTGCGTGGGTTTCGCACCCACAACCCAAAGGTGCGCAGGGTAACTGGATTGGCCGCTCTAAATGGCCCCTTAATTGGAAAAGAAGAATTGGGTACTCTAAATTCATTTTTAACAACTTCACTTCTGAAGCCTACTTGTGACAAAAATAAAGATTATTATTAGTTAAGCCTTGTTCTGGATGTTGTTGGAGCTGCATTCATCCAGGCAATTGAAGAGTATTCCATTACACTCATTATAGATGGTGGACAAATCTGGGGAGTCAGGAGGAGTGTCCCTAGTTGCAGAATTCCCTGTGTCTGACCAGCTCTTGTAGTCACAGCAATTATGTGACCACTCCAGCCATTTAAAAAAAAGACCGGGTTTGGTGATCAGTGTGATTTCAAATTCAAGTAAAACATTTTCTACAGTGTATTATTAAGATGATGTTTGCAAATACCAATTTTATCACAATGATTTTGTAATAAAAAGTATTTTCTGCTTAAGGACACTATTCTCCTTATTACTAGTCCTATGTGAAACACATTAAAATGCCTTCCTACATTAAAAAGGCACAATACAAGGCAAGTTGCTATAATTGAACTGTTTTTAGAAAATGAATATACTTTACATCATATTTTGGCAAATTCAATTCGAAGTGTAATGAATGGATGATGGCAAGTGGAAACAATAACAATGAGAAGGCAGAGTGGACATGCAAACATGCAGAACTAGACTATAAGGCCCTTCAAGTCTGCTCCGATTGTGGCCTCAACTCCATACTCTGCCTACCCCTGATAACCTTTGAATGCTTTGAATGTCTTGTTAGTCAAGAATCTATCTACAGCTGCCTTAAAAATATTCAATGTCCCTCCCATCATCGCTCTCCGGAAATGAGAATGCCAAAGATTAATGCCCTTCAGAGTAAAAATGACTTCTAATCCCATTTTAATGGGAGAGACCCTGGGCTGGATTCTCCATCCCGCTGCGCCACATTTCCGTTTCAGCACGCCGGCGGGATGCTCCGTTACGCCGGCTGGTCAATTGGGTTTCCCATTGTGTGGCAGCCCCAAGCCGTCGAGAAACCCTCAGGCTGCCGGCAAAATGGAGCATCCCGCCGGTGGAGAATCCAGCCTCTTGTTTTCAAACTGCATCCCGTAGTTCTAGGACTCCAGTCAGCGACCCTGTTGGGCCTGACTGCAACTAGTGAATGATGCAAGAACCCCAAATCAGGCTCTGCACAGGGCCAATCCCGAGTCACTGGACTCGCTCCACCGATGTGTTGTGATTTTACCCCCGGCACGATCTGGATCTCTCCTTCTCTCGGCAAGATGACGTTCTGAATATTTAAATGAACCAATAGGCTCATTTAAATGCCCAGCCACTGGATTCACCTGGCACTCAATCGCCAAGCCTGGGCGACTTTGCCGGGGGCATTGTTTAGTACTGATCCACAAACGTGGACCAGGCATGATGAACAGCACCTTGGGGGGGGGGGGGGGGGGGGGGGGGGAGGCCTCAGGCCATTGGTGTCCCCTGGGTGGTCAGGGACAGGGCACAGTGGTACGCTGGAGCATCCCCATAGCACCTGGGCATGAACTACCAACCTGGCAATGCCATCCATGCAATGCCACCCTGGCACTGTCAGAGTGTCTTGGGTAGCACTGCCAGGGGTCGTGTCCAGGTCCGGGGGCATCGAGGGTGGGTTCTAGGCGCCTCCCCAAGGCTGGGGGGGGGGGGGGGGGGGGGGGGGGGGCGGTGAAAGAGAAAAGAGGGAAAAAAAAAAAAGAGATCGGGGCAACAGGTCAAATGGTGCTCCGATCGGAGAGTAGCTTTTCCTGCCGGTGAAAATCAGCTCACCAGGAGGAAATCCCTCTAAGTGCGACCTCGGTGGGGAGAAACTCCCCAAGATGAAAAAAAAGCAAAGTGCCGTTGGATAGTGGGATGTTACGAGGCACTGCAGCCACCGAGAAACACCCCGGTAAACGCACTCGACTTAATTTGATGTCTGCTGAATTGCACGCTAGTTCTCCCACAAGCGCAAGCCTGCTTTCAGCATCCGCCTCGTGAAGTCCCCTCATCTCCTCTGAATCTTCTAACCTTCAGTGGATACAGCTCCAGCTTGTCCCAGTTTTTCCTCAGAAGATGACTCCCTCGTCCCAGATATCCCAGTGATCCTGCTTGCTTGCCCAGGGAGGTGGATGGAAGTGACCCTACTGGCCTTCATAGCCTTCCTAATTGTCCCTTCCTAAGCGCTCAAAGTTTTCTGATGAAGCAGGTATGGTGGGAAGGTTACAAAACCAAAGGAAGTGAAAGCAACCTGGGTTAAATTCCAACTTTGCTGGGGTCAGAAAATAAGCGTTGATGGATGGACCACCTGCCACATTCTGCTAATCGTTTTCTCCCCAGAGTTAGTGGGCAAAAGACAAGAGCTACATTTCTTCAATGTGGCACAAATCATAAATATCTCCTCTTGATTTTTCTTCTACCCTGAAGAAAATTTCTCTTTCTGTGATACGGTACCACAAGTGGCAGCATCACCCAACACCTCGAAGAGCAGCATTGTTCCGTTAAGAGCAATTGGCAGCAAGCTTTGACTATGGGTGAGACTGCAGCTCGAGGTGGAGGTAGATTGCAATCAAAAAAGGGGAAGTGTGGCACTGAGCCCCACCCACACATTTTCCAACCTGAGGAATGTTAATGCCAACACGAGGTTTACTATTTTCAGTTCATTGGACAGCTGGAGTACATAAAAATTGGGTTCAAGATTAACTTGACACACTGAATTCCAGGACATATATACACACAATTGAAAATATATACTGTGCTTTCTTACATAAGGCAAGAGTTTTTAAATATTGATTGGAAAGGGTCTCTGCTAGTCAGCAGGCAGATTGTACAGTGAACTTCTGGCATTGGTGCTTCAAAAAACCAACTAAATATTGCACCAAACCTAACTTGCATCTACAGAAAAACTATTTATCAAATGAAAGAGGATTTGTCTGATCAGGCACATCTCAACAGCCTGAAGAGAGCATGCTCACGTAGGGGTCTGCAACAGTCAATGAGTTTGGAAAATGTCAAACTACAAGTATTAATGGAGTCTGGTCTCAACGAGACTGTCTTATAACACACTCCATCTTTTGACACTTAATATCATAAGCACAATTGAAATTATTGAGATATTACAGGATTCTCTGGAAGAAAACTTAAACAACTATCTTTGTGTAACAGAAAGAGCAACATAGTCACCACAGTCTTTTTAGCATTGCCAATGCATATATTGTACATTCTTTATCTTTCACACACCATGTATTACAAACTGAAACCAGACATGAAGAGACTGCTGTGGAATTTCGATATATGGGATAAAATCTTCCAAGCCATATATTTTTAGCTGGCTGCCAAACAAATCATAATCGCACAAGTTTCCCTGTCAAAAAACCTAGGAGCCAATAACTTCTTCTGGGGTACTTTTAAAGTTACACGAGGAAAATATGCTTCACATACTGCAACATGACTTTCCAGTAAGATATATAAACATATAGATATGCACACATATGTCTTGTGCAGAATTCAGAACCTAAAATGTGAAAGATGATAAAAGGCATACTTCAAGAAAATTGTGATTATTAGGTTTTACTCAAAATTTAAAAGGCTATTGAAAATTGGGACCTTAAGTAACCCAAAGGGTATACCACCAGAGAGATTTTTTGTGGTGTTGGTGGAAGGGGATTGGGTGGAGGGGTGAGCAACATGATGGAACTCTGCAAACCATTTCACATCCAATAAAATGAACTAACAAAAAAAGTAATCTGTATTTATAATCTCTTGGCAACAGTCAAATACCCAAAAGTTACAGCAAGACACAACTTTCAAACCGCCAATGTTATAGCTCCATGAAATCCAGCCGTCTCTCAGATTTATTTTGCCAGAGTCCAGAGTGTTTGTCAAATAAAATAGCACAACAGCTGAAAGAACGATAGAGGCAGTGCCAACTTTTAAGGGTTTGAAAAAAATAAGCAAATAAGCGTTTGCAACGTAGATCAGTCCGTAGTTGCTCAGTCCTATTCGAAAATAGCTGATTTAATTAAGAGAAACAGAAGGCGGGGAATGCGTTTCATGTTACACATACATCCAGAAAACTGTCTGGAATGCATTAATGTTTATATTAAAAAAAAACTGATGTTACTGTACAAGCAGGGTGCAGCTCCTGTCCTGCCTGAGCAAACACAAAAAAACCCCAGAAGATAGAAAGAGCAGAAAATGTACTGCCTTAGAAAAACAAAGTAGAAAAAAAAACTGTAGAACTCTACTACCAGTGAGTGCTCTTAGCAATTATAACACTGCTATGACATCCTGCTTCCTTTATTTACTTTACAAAACAAATTTACAGCCATGGAAAATATACATTTTGGCTCATATCGAGGTCCTGCAATCCAGCTGCTGCTTAGTTGTTTAAAACAGCTCCTTGCACAAACTGGAATGGGCATTGTAATGTTAACAGACTTTACAATTAGTCATCAGAGGCCAAACGGAAAGTTGATATGAATGTTTAGTCATTACCTATTTTAGTTAAAATTTTACAGAGCTTTTTGTACGGGAGGCATGACCTACTGCAATGTTCATAGGGTTCCCAAGAGAAGTAACTGCTTTACTCTTTAACTATTTTCAAGGAGGCAAACTCATTAATTAATTCCCTGCAATTAATTGATATTGCCAAAAAAAGTTTTCAGGACTTTACAGCAGTGCTTTGAAAATGGATCATCTCTCTCACCAAAATATTCAGTTCGTGGAGACAAGCAAAGCCTGTGGAAGGACTCACCTGAAAAAGATGTTTTCTTCATGGCTGTTTTCAAAATTGCATAGGAAGCACACCCTTCAGGATTAGGTTGAGTTACTTCCACAGTGCTCAGTAATCAAAAACATCCAATATCACAGGGAGCAGACTTAGCTTCACAGGCTTTCATTCACAGAACCAGTAACTTGAGCTTTCTTGCACACCGTCCAACTGCTCATGAAACACTCCCATTAATTGGTACACACCTTTTCTAATCAGATGAACTTAGACATCTTTGGCCTTGCCCAACTAAGCAAAAGCACTGGGGAAATCACAGAACTTGTTTGTCCTCGAGTGTGACTTTTTTTTAAACTCTTAGTCATGGTTATGGGTTTAAGTAACACTTCTTGAAAGGCCTACATGTTTATTTGATGTAATTATATGTTATATGTACGTCATCAAGAGAATTAACATTTTTTCTGGTGTGTAAAAAGAAAAAGCACCCTCCCCACCCTGCTGGCATGGTGCAGCTCATTTAGTACTGTTACGTGGACTGTAGGGGAAATTCACTGTTCAAAGTACATTACAGCTCCCAACTAAAACTGCAAGATAACAATACAAACTGTTTCACATTCAAACGCATTAATGCCAAGCAGAGTGAATGAATGAGATTCCACTCATTCTGTGCACTGAGGGGACCTCCTTCATTATTTGAAGACTTTCACTCCTTGGATTAATTGTAGTCGCAGAACAAATGAGATCTAATTACTGCATTCCAGGCATCATCCCTGTGGAAGGGTCAAGTGACACTTTCACAGCTCAGTTAATTTGCTACACACAATTTATAAAAATCAAACTCAGATTCTTTACATGTGATACAGGCTCAGCCAAACAAGTATCTTGTTTTGTGCTTTGTCCAGTCCTGTTACAATGCACGAGAAGCAGGTGTTCAAGGCACTTTTATTCCTTTTCCACAAGGTGGTAAAGCTAAGCTGCTTGAGCTGGTTCTATTCAATGCACTCTAAGATAAACAGAACTAAATGGTTTCTTGTTAAATCATATCAAAGCTCATTCAGCTCTGCATTTGCTCTTTATTAATAACACAATCCCATGCATAATTTTGCGACTTTCTCATTTGAGGAAAAACTTAAGCATGCTAAATATACTTCCCTATTTTATGGTTTTGGAGGGAAACAGCTCAATGCCATTTTGACGTGATTTTATAGGGCGCAATTCAGTGACCCCGTTGCGCCAGGTGTGATCCGGGCACATGGGATGAATAGAGCTATGAGGTTCAAATTGAGCTTTGTGTTGGGTGCAAAACCTCGTGCAAGTCACTTGACTCCTTTCACCTGGCATGATCTGATCTCGCCCTTGTTGGATGAGATCCAGATCTGAATATTTAAATATGAGCTGAACAGTTCATTTAACTACCCGGATGCTGGATTCACCTGGCGCCTGATATTCACCTGGGAGATCGTGGTAGGGTGCCATTTAGTACTGGTCCACACAAATGTAGACCTGGTGTAATGGACCTGGGGGCGGGGGCATCTCCCAGCCCATTGGAGACCACCGGGTGGTCGGTGACAGGGCAGGGTGGCGCTTTGGCATTGCCAGCCTGGCATCTTGGCAATGCTACCCAGGTGGAAATACCAGGGTGCCAGGGGCACTGTCAAGGTAGCAGTCAAGGCATCCAGGTGCCAGGTTGGCACTGGCAGGGGTCAGGCTGGGAAGGCCGTGACCAAGTAGAGAGGAGGAGGGGGGGTGGTTTTCAGGGGCCTCCCCAAGGTCGGCGGGTAAGGGAGGGTCAAAAACACAGGGCGGGAGCCTGAAAGTGGTGGTGGGGGCTGGAAACATCGGAGTTGCTGATTGAAATTGCTCCCGATCTGCGCAGAGCCTTTCAAGCACCCCAGCAGGAAATCACTCTAAGTGCGGCCTTGTCGGGAAGGAACGCCCTTCGGCCAACAAAAAGGGCAAAGTGGCGTTGGATAGCGGGATGTTTCTCGGAGGCTGAGCATGCCATTCATCGGACCTTAAGTGTAAATATGGCCAATGCAGGATCCAGGCGAACTCAGAGCTTAAGTGTATATTTGCCACTAGATACCCAGACACGATCGAAACCCCCAGCCGATTTGCATTCTAATGGCCCATTTCCCCAGAACAAAAGACTTGTACTCAGGTATCAGATACAGATATAGACTCATCGGCGCCACTCCCTTAACCCAGGAAGCCCAAACAGCCAAGGTCAATGACCACACAGGCACACCCAGCCATCAAGGCACCCACCCCTTTATTGGCTAAAATCGAAGGCAGTAATTGAAGCCTGCCGAATTATTGGGTCCAAAGCTAAGGACCACCCAAGAGAGCGCAAAAAGAGACACTGCCATGTGTTAAATTTCTCGTGGCCCCGGCTTATGCCTAAAACCAATTTCAGCATCACGACCAGAAGCAAGTTCAAGACCAACGATCGCTACCAGATGGATCAGCCCAGCAGAAACAAAGTCACTTCTCCAGACCCAGCCACGCAAGATCCGAACAAAGGCCTTGTTCCTCTGCATAATGCCGGGTGCCTGAAGTTAAGTACAGGTTGTTGTAGTGTTAGGTGTAATTTAGATTGTAGTGTTTTATGTTGCATGTTGAAGTAATTCTTGTGTGTAAATAAACTATCATTGAACTTGAACTAACTAACTGGTTGTTTGGTCTTTGATCGATATCCGGAAAAACCTTGTGGTGGTATCATTTGATACCTGGTGACACTAAAGAGCATCATTATTAATTGGCGACATTACTCCGGTGCCGATTGGCAACAAATGTATCTCACATAATGGACTCCATGGGTTGTCAGACTTTCTGCTCCTTCTATTTCTAGGTAATTATCAAAAAATGTCCCAACCAATTCATTACAGTATACATTTTTTCGCATTATTTTTTCACAAATTAGTTTTAAGGTCTGCTCCCAAACACTACTTTTTAACTTAGTCTAACATTTAGGTTCAGTATGTTTCTTTCAAATAAAGACTTATTTTTTTGATCGTTATTGGCCTCAAATATCAGCAAGAGGATGGGTGTCCTTAGATTGAACTCAGGAAGTGATATGGGAGATAAACTCAACTAAGCTTATCAAACTCCACCAAGAATAAACTTCCAATCGTGCTTTCAATATTGCTCATTTGGAATCTCCTGCTTCCACTTAGACACCCTAAATGGCTCCCAAACCCTATAATACTTGGTTACATTTATTGTCAAATACATATTGCATTTTCCTGTTGTACTTACCTTCTAGTGTTTTGTTATGCATAATATAAGTACTGCAATGTTTAATTCTATCCATTTCATTCGTATCTGTGGACTGGTTGGAGCAAACAGACATCCTGTAGGTGAAGGTCACTTCTGGACAATGCCCCTTTTCAGTGCAAAAGTCCAACTAGTAATGGCTTTCATTGCCTGAAACTGCATTCCCAGTATTGTTCAGTGAAGTTCCAATTGGGTTGCAGGCTTGGCTACACAAGATTGCATGTGAAGTAGTGAATCTCAACAAGATGTCATGTAACCCGTACTGAATTTTGAACCATTTCCAAGCAATACACTTATGTGTTGAATATCTCACCATCTTCCATTGTTCAGTCTCACTCAGAAAGATTTGTCATCCTCTTTGTGCATTCCACAAAATTATGTCCTTCTCTAAAACTCTAAATTAACTGTATAAAGGTGGAATATACATCCTTTTCATCCAGGTTGTGTTGATAATCTATGAGGTGCCATGCCATCCATGAGCTTTTGAACAGAATCTGCAAATATTTGAAGAGAACTATTCTGGCTCGGATGTGCACTTCTTGTAATTGTTTAAATGAAACATTCTTTCAGGCTGCTCAAATCTCCTCACCATAAAGGAACATGCTAGGCATCACCTCAGTAACCAGCAAGCCTGTTGAATCATGATAACAGCATGGATTTTGCAGGGAGTGTTGAATGAATGGCGTCACCCATTCATTACACTTATATGTGACCACATACGTTCTCAGGGTCTTTTTAACTGGAACTTGCAGTTATTAGAGAACCAAAACATCTGGTGGAAGTATACAGCTCTCCCACTTCTCTCCTGTTTCCACACCATAATATTACGCTTTGTCCTTTCAGATACCCAGTAAATTCAAATTGTCCAAAGCAGTGGTGAACGGGCAGGAGATGGAATTTCAGAAATGACAATGGGCCGTAACACCCTCGGAGTTGCAAACAGCGTTGAATTGCCACTCCTTACCACTTACCTGCGCTAGAATTCATAGATGCCTGTCTCATCCAAACCTCCAGACTCTGGCCGGGTGAGATCCAGGCAGCGCAGCGTCAAAGTCCAAGGAGGACACGCTCCCTTTTTACAGCACTAACTGCCATAAAGAAGGTGAATTTAAATGTC
Source organism: Scyliorhinus canicula (assembly GCF_902713615.1). Classification (NCBI taxonomy): domain Eukaryota; kingdom Metazoa; phylum Chordata; class Chondrichthyes; order Carcharhiniformes; family Scyliorhinidae; genus Scyliorhinus; species Scyliorhinus canicula. The sequence goes on from NC_052163.1 coordinate 37,096,700, forward strand.
CCATTGAAAATAACAGGAAGGTAAGTCCAAGGTAAATGGAACTGATGTGGGAGGGTTGGAAATTGGTGGGAGTGGGGGTTGAGTCGGATGGGGCATGGGTTGGGGTCGGGTCTGGTTGGGTTAGGTCAGGGAGGTGGTTTGGAAATCCCGTGCATGGGGTGGAGTTTGGGAATACCATGGAGGGAGTTAATTAATTGGGGATGGGAGAGTCCCATGGGGGTTCGGGATTAATGTTTCACAATCCAACTAAGTTCATCGTCCTTGGCATCTAATGCAAAGAGTTCATCAAATTTACACAAAGACACTTTGACTATGGCATGATCTTAAGGATTCCACTTTGAGTCAGCTGGTTTCAGAATGACCCCGTCACTAAGTCATCTTCCTCACTGTTCATTGAATCAGTTTATTCTGGTACTTGCTGGTGCCCACTAAGCTCACATTTTCCAAATGATCTGATGACAGCTTGAGCATTAAAAACATCCCATCGTTTGACGACAAAAACATACAAAATATTAAGCCGCAGGCACATTCCCAATCTTTGTAAAGGCCTTTTCTCCAGCAACCATCCAATTTGGTGTGACCACGATTCTTGAATAGCTTGATGAGGCACGCAACCAGATTTTGAACTATGGATGCGAGACCCCTGATTAACTGCAATTTGTAGTATAAGGTCCGGAAAGGAGTTCACACTGAGCCGAACATGTTGAGTCAAAGGAAAAAGGTTTAATGCAACAGAACAAGCGTACAGAGCAGTTACTCTCCTGCAGGAGCCCAGCTCACAGTTCAAGGCACTCCGGTTTTTTACAAGATGTAGAAGGGGGTGCCCCACCACTCAGTGGGGAATGTGTATTGTCCATTCCTTTGGGAATATCAATCACCCAGTGTCACAAGTATCCCATGACCTGTTTAACCCCAGGTTTTGACAATTTGAGTATATTTCTTCACAGGTGCCGTTTGATCACATCAGTTGCAGGACATCTGAACATGTCCCACATTAATAAAGGACTGGCAATAGAACCCTCATAATCCATGTATGACCCTGAGTTGAATACTTGAGAGCAACTCCTAATGCGAGCCTAGCCCTGAACATTAATTTATTAGTTTAAAAATGGGGGTTTGCATATACACAGAGTAAACATGACTCAACATGCATTTTGGTGCTGAAAGAAATGGAGTCATCCTATAGGTTGGGTCGGCTTATACGACGTGACACATGATATTGAATCATATAAGAAAGCAAAATAAAGTCAGGAAAGAAAGGTGGGTTTGAAAGAAAGATTAAAAAAAGGGAAAAGAAAGTGCTAAATTGTAATTACTTTATTTAATATCTTTCTACCTCCAATAAGAATTTAATCCTGAAGGAATGTGATTCCACAATTTTAAAAAGAAGTTTTCAGTGGCAGATATTTATTTGGCAATATTTTCATGTTGCTTGAATGGGTAAACACTAATTTTTTAATGTGCGCTTAGTGGGCATCTAACAAGCAAATACCGCAGCTAAGCAGCATTCTTCTGTTTGAATGCTCACTGTCTCAGTGAAATACGGGTATAGCGAATCTTCAGTGGGAGAAATGCAGCTCAGATAGCAACTTCCTGATTTTCCCATGTAACTGCTCAATTGTAGACCCCAGGAAAGAGTTGCTGTCTGGTTTACTTGTGTCTGAGCACTAATAACTTCACTGTCATTTTGACCGCAAAATCCGGCCATCAATACATCACTCAGTGCTCTCTTGTAGCACAACTGAATATTCACCCAGTAAAGTTTTATGTTTTGAAGGCTACAGCTAAATGTCTCAATCCAAGTAAAATCTTAAATCTGGGCTAAGCCACTTCCCATTGAGATTTTGGCTGATATTTACTGAACTTAACATAGATCCAACTTCCCTCCATTAAGATTTTACTACACTTTTTATTGAAGGTTCTGGAAACAACCTAAATGGCACTGTAATGAACAGCAGATGAAAGCAGAGGTGGCACAGAACATTCACTTTAATTACTACTCATTAATTATGAGACCCTTTCCAATAATTCAGATTGAATGAAGCTCATAAAACACTGAAGCCAGTTAAGTATCAAAGGCTTGAGTTCCTTTATATTTAATCTCACATTTATTTCATGAGATTAGGAAGGGATTTGAAGGCATTTTCATCCCACTCTCTGATTGAGTATTTGGTCATATTCCGTCACATCTGAAAGGGTAGCAAGGCAACCTGCTCCATGCTTCATCCGTGTCACTTTGGAACCGTCAAAGACTTATTTCAATATTTTTAATGAAGGATCAGAGCCCCAAACTTTCAAACTTTTGAAATAAAATAATCCGTTTCTTACTGTTTTAGATTTTGAGTGACTTTAATACTGTTTTGTTTTGAAGATGTTGCTATTCCACTTTTATTTTTGTGTAACTTTCTTAAATTTGAAAACCTAACCAGGTATACTTTAATCAATAAGTATTTCCAAATATACCAGACCACGCAGATTATATTTGATCCACATTGACCCGCGCTCGAAGATTTTGAAATGTTACCTTTTTGTTCAAAACTCAGTTAAAGTCTTCTGCAATGTGGGATGCACTATCCCTCATTCTGTTAACTCATGCTTCAAATACATTGGATAAGATCGGCAATCAGGGCTAAGTCATTGATGGTGCCCATCTCCTTAGCAAGTGCAAGCAGAAAGTCTGCTCTTTCACCAAGTACCCTGTGAGAGAGAAGGCCTACTTCAGGCCAGGATTGCCTCGTTACCAAAGGTCCTCACACAAGGACCTTGGTTGAGTGCTTGGTGATAAGTAAGGCCAGCATATAACATTGGGCTTGGTCATCGAAAGCATCAGGTAACCAGCACATCACAAGTTGGTCCTTGTGGTACTTTAAGCCATTCTGAAAACTGGTATCTATTGTGCATCTGTTTAGAAAGCTCCAAAACATGCACTGACAGCTGGCAGTAGGTTGCGATGTATGTTGGCTTGTGGGGAGTGGTGCTAATTTTCCCCAATTTGATCACCTGCAAATATGGGGTGATGCTAGGGCCAATAATTAAATGCAGTGTGGAGAGCTACTCCATAAAGAAACAGCATCGAGGGTCAAACTAAGCGAAAAGTTAATTTTATTTGTCAGTTTTTAAAAAATGTTAAATCTTGCATACTGGGCCTCGTGTGGCTTTAGGGCCTCCCTTCCTTCCTCTGCTTTATGAAGAATCATGTAGGTAACTGCCAGATTGAGCAGGGACTGTGGGCAATTTTGACCTCTGCCCGCTGGTACTCACATCTCCCTGTCCACAGATCCACACATAGCCTTTTTATCATGGCCACCCGGCAATGATTCAGATGGCTATGCCTAGCCAAGGAAAAAGAACTGAATTGTGCCATATGCCAGACAGCTGCATACTCCATAAAGGAGGCTTTCAGCTGCCTAAGATCTGAGCTCACTGCCAGATGAATCCTGCCATTGTTGTCCCCTTTTGGAAATTAATGCAATTTAATAGTCTGCTGATGTGTCACTCTTACGCACAACTAGCCTGGCTCGCTTTTGGGTGATTATTCTGCTGATCCTTCAGGCAGGAATTTCCCCACCTTTAGTCCAAATCATTTTGCAGCAATCCTGTTAATGACAAAAAAGATGTCACTGAAAACAAATCTGACACATTCCTACTGCTTAAGGCTACATGCCTCCCGTTAGTCCTTAACTTGGCTACTCTTTCATTCCTAGTGTCCCACTGCTGCAGTGGCAGGAAGAGTTAAGGTGAACCTTGGATGATTAAGGTGGTACTTCATTTGTATTTAAGAAGATCCTTCCTGACTTAGAGGACAAGAAAAAGTGTTGACAATAAACAATGTGAGTCTTCCACTGCTTCCCTACATGTTCAGCTGTGCAGCAGAAGAACGGGGAGTGAATAATAACCTTTCAGAATTTCATACAAGTTGCAGATAAGGAGGAAGTGGAAAGGCGATTATTGCATTTGCTTTGTTACAAGTTATGAGCACGATTTTAGTGGGGTTATTAAACTTATTCTTTCACTGAGAGATGACTGGAGGTGTCACTCCTTCGCAAGGCCCTTCAATGGACCCAAATCGTGTCTCTTTGCGGGGACACAGATGCAGGGGGGGTGGCACAAAATAGAGGAACTCATTTGCTAGACTACTGAGAGTTACACTGTGATTGAAGTGTCTTTGAACTTGTGGACTTAATGACCTGAGAAAGCATCATCAGATAGTAGACTCAGTCACATTGTTCAAGACGCAAAGCAACAGCACTGGATTCCTCCTCACCTCCCACAGAGGTGGAGACTCTGTAAAGGGAGCTATAAGCCCATAAACCCATTGTAAATAAGTGATGAAGATATCTTTTTTAAAAAAATTTAGATTGCCCAATTATTTTTTCCAATTAAGGGGCAATTTAGTGTGGCCAATCCACTATTCTGCACATTTTTATTTTGGGTTGTGGGAGCGAAACCCACGCAGACATGGGGAGAATGTGCAAACTCCACACGGACAGTGACCTAGAGCCGGGATCGAACCTGGGACCTCAGCGCCGTGAGGCAGCTGTGCTAACCACTAGGCCACCGTGCTATCCTGTGATGAAGATATCTTGAGGAAAATTAAAATATGTGGCGATGTAACACTTAATTGTACAGCGTGCTCCAGCTCCACAAACTCGACGACCAAGAAGGACAAGAGCGGCAAGATCATGGGAACATCATCATCAAAGCCATTCACTATCCTGATTTGGATGTATAACATCAATCAATCCTTAAGTTGTTGCTCGGCCAACATTCTGGAACTTGCTGCGTAACACAATAGTGGCACACCGTCAGTCTGCAGAAGAAAGCCTCGCACCGCTTCTCAGGGCAACTAGAAATTAGCCACCTTGCTCAAGTCCTGAGGACAGAAGTCCAGTGCCAGCACAAAGTCCTCCGATGAGGAAAATCTAGCTTAAAATAACACGAGTTCCGAACTTGAAACTTTTCCAAAAGTTCGAATTTTTTGCAAACTGGATGCTTTGGACAACTGGGGGAAAAAAGCCCTGCAATCATCATATGGCTATCCAGAATCATCGTTCCCTGAGGTTTTCCAATCAACACACTGCATTGATTCCTCCTGTAGCATTAATATAGCGCCCTCATGTGGTGTTCTTCAAACAAGCATAAAATCACTTGGTTGTGCAGCAAACCCAAATAAATCATATTTATTTCTCTCTAAGTGTCTGTTATTTATTTCAGAAATTTATTTAACAAAATGATTAAACTTGAAGCCATACAGACCCATTTTATATAGATCTAGAATTATGGACAGTAGGTGAAAATATTATAAAGCGTTTGGCTGTGAATACGAAACACAAAGCCTATAACTAGAGTGATTGATGGAAACTATCCGAATCCTGAGATTAGTGTTTTTTTAATAATCTTTATTGTCACTTGCAATGAAGTTAATGTGAAAAACCCCTAGTCGCCACATTCCGGCGCCTGTTCGGGTACACAGAGGGAGGATTCAGAATGTCCAAATTACCTAACCTGCACATCTTTGGACTGTGGGAGGAAACCAGAGTACCCGGAAGACACCCACACTGCCACACAGACACGAGGAGAACATGCAGACTCCGCACAGACAGTGACCCAAGCCGAGAATCAAATCTGGACCCTGGAGCTGTGAAGCAACAGTGTTACCCACTCTGCTACCGTGCCTCTAGTTATGTATTAGAATTAGTCAACATCTGTATTTAAATTAAATGGATTATTTGCCTTATTTTCTTTCCCTGTAGCCTAATGGATGGAAAATGGTTTTGTATTGACAAACATCCGCTTTTGACATATACTTCCCGTGTTTTAAGATTTTCTATCAGTGATTAAAGCTGATGTCTTGATAACAGCAGTGAAGGAAGCTAACAGTTGTGAACACTTATATTTGAGCGTATACATTTTTGCAGCATTTTGTAAGCGCATGCCATGACTGTATATTTTCCGGAACAAATGTCACTTACAAGACAATGCCACTTTACTCACTATACTAATTACACACTAATCACCTCACTGTGAAACTGCACAACAATCATTGTCAAACATGACTATGCCAAGCAGAGTTGAAACAATCCAGAGCTTCAGCACAGGCAACTGGTAAAACTTGCACTAATTCACAAACTGGAATAGATGTAATCCTCAATTGAGAGACATCAATTGAGGATGACAACTTCCACTTTGTACTCACCTGCCTGTGCATTGGCAACCGATGGTTAGACTCACACAAAAGCCCATGAATTCAAATCTGGGGCATTGTCTCAACAGCGTATGCTGATAGATTGGGGCTATTCCCTTTCATAGCTCTTGGAGGTAGTGATACAACAAAAGTCAACTGGAGCAGAATCCTGTTGCAGTGCTGGGGGTCCGGGGGGTGGGAGGTTCTTGCCTGCCAGCTGAAAAGCCGGCACGATCCTCTGCTACCACTTTTTGGGAAGAGCTGCTGAACCACAAGCCAGTGAGGTAGTTATGAGGCCCGTGGCGGGCCTGTCCCTGGAATCATGGTGGATGGATGACTTGCCTCCTGGGAGCTTCTGACCAATAAGAGGCTAGCAGCCCATGTGCTTAGCAGCGCCTCTGGGGAGGCAGCGGCTGCTGCCGGAAGGACAGGCACCTGGACTGTGGGAGGAAACCAGAGCACCCGGAAGACACCCACACTGCCACACAGACACGAGGAGAACATGCAGACTCCGCACAGACAGTGACCCAAGCCGAGAATCAAATCTGGACCCTGGAGCTGTGAAGCAACAGTGCTACCCACTCTGCTACCGTGCCTCTAGTTATGTGTTAGAATTAGTCAACATCTGTATTTAAATTAAATTAAATCCAGGATCGTGGAGCCGACTGGTGAATAATGTGGGCAGGGGAGATTAGTTTTCACAGTGTGGATGTTGCAAGAAGAGGGGTGTGTGGTGTTGGAGGGGGGGGGGGGAAGGAGGAGGGGGGGGGTCAACAGCAAGGAGAGGGGTGTGCCTCTCAGTGACTTTCCCCTTTATGACACCTAGAGCCCCGATTGGCACTGCGTGCCTTTGATCGAGAGACACCATTTCCCCCCCTCCCCCCCAAATATGACAAGCTGGCTATGTGGTTTTACCTATTGTGCACGCTGCATTAATACCAGTAGCAGTAGAATGAGGCATTTAAGTGGTCATTAAATGGCCACCCAAGGGCCTCAGATGGCAGTAGGTTGGGAAGTTCTACCCTCAACCTTCCCATCCAAAAATACACTCTGGGAGATGCAGAAAGGTAGCATGGTAGATGTCCTTCCCGCCTCCAGGCTCGCCACCAACGAGAGCACAGGATTCCACGCTGGGTGTCATCAGGTATCGACACCAATTCTTGTGTCAAATTACATTAAGGATGTCATGGATGATTGTGAAGAACAATATTACATACGCACAGAAAGGAAATTAATTCCACTCAATGGGTAAATTTAGCAAACAGAGAACCTTGGAATAGATAGATTATTTTTGGCTTCTCTCTTGAAACCTCTCTATTACCTACCTTACCTGAGTTGGAAGGTGAGGGATACACGGAAAATTCCATTTGGAGAGCGATGACAACAGTGTGTTTTTCAGTAAACTTATCTTTTAACATCTCTCCCCCACAGATTACCTTTACGAAAGCATCTGTTTATCATGATGGGCAGGGTTTTTAAATTTAAATACTATGATAGTAGTTCACAATCTCTCCAAACCACAACTCCTTCTCTGTGGTGAAGCATTGAAGCATTTAAGGACATTAAGGCAAATTGTACAGAATTACGATCAATTCAATACTGAAAGGTGTGCCATCAAAATGACAAAGGCAACTTTTAAATTGAATGCTGAAAAAGAGGTCAAGGATAATGATGAGTTTTCTTGAGGAAATAAGGAGGACCTTGCAATACCTCTTTCACAGATCTTCCAGAAAGTACTGTACATTGGAGAGGTGCCTGAGGATTGGGGAAAGATAACTTTCCTACCTTAATTCAAAATAATGTACAACGAGAATTACTAATGTCCCAAAAAGATCAGACTTTTATTTGTGGTCAGATAGCTGTAACGTTTCGTATTCTTTATTGATTTCTTTAATGCTCGATTAATATTGCAGAAGGTTGTCCTGCTACTGGCCATCCTCAATCATACTGTGGGGGTAGATTTCACAGCAGCTGATTAATGTTCATTGCTGTTCAGTTGCTTCAAAGTAACAAATGTTGTTTTAAAGCAGCTGTCCATGAGTAAATCAGTGCAGGAACAGGTGTCGCCAAGTTGATAGAAAGCCTGGACAGGTCGCGAATGACTGAAGTGCATTGTTGGCCTGAATGAATGTGCTGAGAGGTTAGCCTGGTATAACCATGGCAAAGACAGTTCAGTTGCTTCAACTGGACTCTGTACAGCACCGCCAAGAGCCGAGTGGGAAATGGGCACTGTCCAGTATACTGCAAAGTTACACAGGCCAACAGGTCCTCGGTTAGATCCCCAGTCTGTGGTAGTTAGGCCAATCTCACTGAGACAACTTTTAGTGGAACAGAACAATTGCTCTTGTGTCTTGGGCCGAGGAGGGGCTAAAAGCTAAGCTTTCTGCTCCTGAATGCAGTCCAACAACGTCTAATAGAAAATGCACGTGTGGATGACCAGTGAAAAAAAGGATTAGGCTCGGCTTTCTAGGTTTATACATTGAGAACACCCCAGATAGATTACATGCACTAACAGACTCAAATCCGTCAAGAGCTTTTGCCTCCAGAAGGAATGGGTACTCTGGGAACAAAACTACTGTATACAGAAATACTGAAGGAAAAGGGAAATGATTTCAGCCAAACCATGAGTTTGGAGAGGCTCCAATTACTAAATGGAAATGTTTCCATGAATACAAAAGAATGAATAAGTAAAACAGTGGTCCAAGGTTTTATGAACCCTTTCATTTCACTGACTGTCTTAGTCTTTTAAAGAATGATTTGCATTTACAATCCTACAATGGACAAGATTTTCTTTTCAAAAATAATGGGAGGCAATTGCCGCTTGCCTTTTTTAGTTCACTTATGGGATTTAAGCATTGCAGACAAACCAATGTTTGTTGTCCATGCCTAACTGATCTTGCAAAGGTGATGGTGAGCTGCCTTCTTGAAACACTTTGTCCATGTGGTACAGGTATACCCTCAGTGCTGTCAGGAAGGGAATTCCAGAGTTTTAAGACTTCAACAAGTGAAGAAATGGTAAAACCATTCCAAGTCAGTGGGTCCTGGTTTAGCACAGGGCTAAATCGCTGGCTTTGAAAGCAGACCAAGGCAGACCAGCAGCATGGTTTAATTCCTGTATCAGCCTCCCCGAACAGGCAGGAATGTGGCGACTAGGGGCTTTTCACAGTAAATTCATTTGAAGCCTACTTGTGACAATAAGCCATTTTCATTTCATTAAAGTCAAGATTCTGTGCGACTTCGGGGCAACTTGCAGATCACACAATTCCCACGCATCTGTTGCTCTTTTCCTTCAGATGGAAGGCGCCATGTTTTGGTAATGCTATTGAAAGGGGCATGGCGAGTTGTCGAAGTGCATCCTATGTATGGTGCACACTGCTGCCATTGTGCATGGGTGATGGGCGGAGCTACGGTGGTGGTTAAAGTGTTGATCAAAGTTGGTTGCTTTGTTCTAAATGATGTTGAGATTCTTGAGTTTTACTGGAGCTGCAATAATCCAGGCAAGTGAAGAATATTCCATCACACTACTGACATGTGCCTTGTGGATGGTGGGCACGTTATGCTGAGTAAGAATGTGAGTTATTTACCATAAATATCCCAGCCTCCCTACCAGGTCAGCTCTTGGAGCCACAGTATTTATATGGCTAGTCCAGGTTTCTATTGAACTGTATCCCCAGGGCCTTTGATTTGTGGGGTGGGGTTGGAGTTTGTTGGAACGTTAAGGAGGGGTGATTTGATGCTTTCTTGTTGTCACACACACACAAATTCTTTGCTCACAGATTACTTTTATGAGGTTGTGACAAGACAATGGGCAGGATTTACCAACCACACCCCCAGGGTGTTTTTCAGCAGGGGAGGCAGCCAGCCAGCAGGATCTACCAGTCCTGCTATTGCCAACAGGCGTTCCCATTCAAACCACCCCTCAATGCTGGGAAACCCATCGCCTGCATGGGACTGGAATTTCCCAGTGGTGTGAACAGCCAGTACACCCCGCCCAAAGTCTTGTCTTCGCACTGAGGATATGATCCATCATGTTGAATGGCATTACCATCTTGTTAAAATGGAATAGATTCAGAACAGAACTAGCAGCTCAAAACTGGATATCCGTGAGGCCCTGAGAGCTTTCAGCAGGATTGTGTTGAAACACAATCTCTAACTTTATGGTTTAGCTTTTCCTCACCCTGCCATTATTATCAGGCCAGATGAAGGTCAATGGGCGGCAATCAGGATGTTTCCTTGCCTACATTTGACCTGATGCCATAGGTGGGATTCTCCGACCCCCCCCCCCCCGCCTGGTCGGAGAATCGCCGGGGGGGGGGGGGGCGGTGTGAATCCTGCCCCCGCTGGCAGTAGCCCCCCCCTCCCCCACCCCCAGCGATTCCCGGCCCGCCCGTTTTCGGCCAGTCCCGCCGGCGTATGTTACACCAGGTATTTGCCGGCGGGACCTGGCTGTGCGGGCGGCCTCAGGGGCGCGCGGGGGATCTGGCCCCGGGAGCTGCCCCCACAGTGGCCTGGCCCGTGATTGGGGCCCACCGATCTGTGGGTGGGCCTGTACCGTGGGGGCACTCTATTCTTCTGCACCGGCGGCTGTAGCAGTCCGCATGGCCGGTGCGGAGACGAACCGTCTGCGCATGCACTGGGATGACGCCAGCACACGCTGGCGATCCCGCGCATGCGCCAACTCGCGCCGGCCGGCGGAGGCCCTTTAGCGCCTGTAGGTGTGGCGCCAAGCCCTTTCCCCGCCGGCCGGCACGGTGCAAACTACTCCGGGGCCGGCCCAGCCCCTGAAGGTGCAGAGGATTCCGCACCTTTGGGGCGGCCCGATGCCAGAATGGTTCACGCCACTCCTCGGCGCTAGGGCCCCCCGCCCCATCGGGTAGGGGAGAATCCCGCCCCATGTGTCTCATGGAGTCCAGAGTCAATGTTAAGGACTCATATTGCCACTCCAACTGTATACCATGGTAATGCACCTTCTGGGAAGTCTGTTCTGTTGGTGGGAAGATGATACGAGAGATGGTAATGGAGGTATCGCAGACATTTGCTATAGGTTGAGTGTGACTAAGTCATACTCTTCCTTGACTAGCTGGGGGACAGCTCTCCCAATATTGGTACCAGTCCCCAAATGCTTGTGAAGTGGGCTTAACAGTGTTGACTGGCCTTGGTGCACCTTAATGCATAAATGCTCCTGTAACTTCAGGCTAAGGGCACTCTATTTTCAGTTCTTGCAGTGTTCATTTTGCAGTCCATAAATATCATTGATTAAGCATTTACACTTCTGGTTTCCTGTTGACTCAGGTCACGGTTATCCTGTTTTCCTTTCTGCAAGTTGTCAGCTCGCATTTTCACCATTTTGTGGGCAAAAATATTTTAAGCTGACAAGTACAGAGTCTAACAGCCACCACATGTCATGTTACAGAAGAGACTGGTGCAATAATAACAGACTTGAGAAGATGAGCTGGTCCTCCATCACAGTCCAGCCAAACATCTTGAATTCAATTATGTTTAACAATAAAAAAAGACATTTATTAAACTTGAGAAGTTTGACTATAATACAATAATCCTTCACTCCCACTTACCTTAACAAAATGTTCATAGGTTTTAAGGATAAAAAGGATACAAAATATGTCTAATGCTATAATGTTCTCGGGAAACACACAGGGCTGGATTCTCCGATTTTGAGGCTTTGTCCAAAGAATGTGTCTCGTCTTATGACCATGAAGTCGGTGCCGATCGGTGGGGGGGCTAACAGCCGCACCACGTAAAGCCCCCTGCTTTACCTGCAGATATGGACGGAGAATTGCTGGGTCTGTGGCTGCGCATGCACACGGCTACGACCTGCAGCGGTTGTGCTGTACAACATGGCGCCAGTCGCACGTGGACCCCGCTTGCCAGGTAGTGCCCCCCCAGTAACCCTCCTCGCCACCTCCGGACCACCCCCCATCAGTTCCCCAAGGCCCCGCCAAAGGCCCCCACCCCCCTCCCCCCGGCCAGCGAAACGGCTTCCCCCCACCCCTGAATGTGGCGCCGCTGGGCACAGTCCGCAACCGCCACGCGAGGTCCCCGAAAACTATGAGCACACGTGTCCCACGCCATCGGAAAGTCGGCCAATCAGGGGCGGAGCATTGGGGGAGGTTCTCAGATGACGTCCTGAGGCAGTCCCAACGGCATGCGGCGTACGCGCAATTACGCTGTTTTTGAGGGGGTGGAGCATCTGAAAAACAGCGCCGCCCCCGATTGAACCGTCAAAACTGATTCTCCGGCCAATTGCCGAATGTGATTTTGGCTTCGGTAATCAGAGAATTCAGCCCATGGTCCCTGTAGCCCAACAGGTTAACTGTGGCCGGACGACACCCCACTCTTAAACAAAGTGGAGATGCCATTTAGTCAATCTTCCATGGATTTCTCCTCAAATTTCGCCCAAATGCTTATCGCACTAGTGTTTACAAATTCCACTCAAAAAGAAACACTTTAAAATCTTCCTCCAAATCATTGCTTTATCAGCAAGGATCCGCCTCCATGTTTTCCAACTCTCCTTTCAGGTTTCCTTTGTCTTGCATTGTCATAGCATTCAAATGTCCACACAAAACTCAAGAACTCAGTCCCCAACAGAACATTGTTACTTCAAAACCTGGAAATAAGGCCACCAAACCTTACAATTACTTCAGACATATGGCTTTTTCATAGCCAACCTTATCAGCTCTTCACCTCCCAGGTCTGATTTGAACTTCCATAAGCAGTACCCTGTTTTAATTGCAATGTATCTTTGTTCCTTTTTACTTCAATATTATGAAGCTTCTTTTCCATTCCCTGGTTTCTAGAACCAACTGTTCTTTATCATGGAATTTACAGTGCAGAAGGAGGCCATTTGGCCCATTGAGTCTGCACCAGCTCTTGGAAAGAGCACCCTACCCAAAGTCCACACCTCCACCCTATCCCCATAACCCAGTAACCCCACCCAACACTAAGGGCAATTTTGGACACTAAGGGCAATTTATCATGGCCAATCCACCTAACCTGCACATCTTTGGACTGTGGGAGGAAACCGGAGCACCGTAGGAAACCCACGCACACACGGGGAGAATGTGCAGACTCCGCACAGACAGTGACCCAAGCCGGGAATCGAACCTGGGACCCTGGAGCTGTGAAGCAATTGTGCTGGATGCTTTTGTAGTTGAACATAAACTGTATATTGTTCACACAACTATAGTACATCCTCAACTTGGTACAGTCTCCATGCCAACTTCAATCAAACCCTCCCTGCACCGCTTGATGTCTACTAACATTTGTCTCTCTACATTGTAATGTGATCTATGTTATTTGGCAGTCCCACTTCAATGCTTGCTATGCCAGATACTCTTAGACTACACCTTCCCCTTTACCCAAGATATTAACAGTACAATCTTTCTTTATCTGCTATACTTGGCGTTTCAGGTATTTGGCTATCTTCATGTGATTAATATTTGGTGATCTTTCATGTCAAATTTCTCTTTATCAATCATTCGCCTTCTATGATCAGATACCATTTGCTTATTCAATTCCTTCCGGAGGGAATGATCATTCTGTTCATTTATAGAATGGACTGGGATTTTTTTCCATGGGGTACACCATTTTCTTCTTAGAAATTATTTCAGAATTTCACGCAGATATTTGTTGACTCCTTTACTTCCAATCCTTTTTCAAGTTTATTAACCTTTTTATTCAGCTCCGCTACAACTCTGTTGGGTTCAGTTGGCTTTGTTTCAGAGTTATCTGGAGAACTCTGATCCAAACGTAGCAATTTCTCCCAGGAAGTTCAGTTTCTTTCACAATCTTTCTTCCTTGGTCAATGACTTATTTAGACTCGTTCAATTCACTCATGAGATCCTCAATCTGTTTCTTAAAATGTCATTATCTGCCTTTAGAATCTGCATTTGTGCTTCCATACTGTGCTGCTCATCTTCCACATTCTTCAGACTGGATGGAAATTCAAGACTTTCATTGCACTTTTCCCAATGGAGCTCCAATGCGGGATTTCCAATGTGGGAAACCCGACGGCGTGTCGCACCGCAGAAACCCACCCTTGTTTCATCAGTTTTGCTTGCAAGCAAATTCTGCATTCAACCAACTGTTCTGGTTTATGAGTAATTTTTTTCCTGTTAGAGGCAATTTCCCCATCCTGAATGGAGATCTCTGAGATTGAACGTTGTCAACTTTTAATTTTCCAGCAGGAAACTTATCTTCCATATGTGAAAGTTGATTCTCTGCCCTGAACAATTTCTCCTTGGCTGAGACTCCTTTGTGCCATCAAGCTCATATTCTTTCATTTTAATTCTGCTATTTGCTTCTGATATTCTTCATTCTCGGTTCTTGACTTTTATTTCTACCATGCCATTTTTTGGCAAGTCAATGGGTGGAATTCCATGCCGCTGCCGGCGGGTTCAGTGATGGGCGGGATGGGGGAGGCCCCAAAATCAGTCATACGTCAGCATGATCTTACAGTCGGATCGTCTGCTGGTGCCTGCCATGTGGATCGGGAAACCTGCTGGAGGCAGACGTGTACCTCAATTGCACCGCACTAAATGGATGCAGGGAGAGATCTGACCACCCCCCCCCCCCCCCCGCCCACGCTTGATTCTCCGTGCCGCCAGGAGGAAAACATGCCAGCGCCAAACACATTTGGAACAAAGTGACATGCAGATGTTGGGACTCACCTGAACAATGCCTGGGGCTGACCCCGAGGGATAGTATGGAGGCAGACGTCTAGTATGGACCCCAGACTACTACAACAGTGGGTCATGGGAACATTTTCAGATGGACCTCCCATTTCAGTGTCCTGGAGAGAGTCCATCGTCCAAGCACAGAATGTTCTCCGAGATCTAACATCATTTTTAGGAGGTCCACCTTATTTCTTCAATAATGTCTTTCAATATGGCATCTAGATAGGAAGGCGGACTATGCATCATCAGCCCTGCCACGGAATATGGCATAAAACATCCAGTTGCATGATTAATGAGGTCAGTAAGATTTGGCGTGCTTTCCCATTGGTCTTGGCAGTGGGAAATACCGGGGTTCTCCCTTCTGGGGACTAAGTCCCCACGCCGACAGGAGAACCGGCGCCAACCACTCCAGTGTCAACAGCCCCCGAAAGTGCGGAATTCTCCGCACTTCCGGGTGCTAGGTGGACACTGGAGGGGTTGGCGCCGCTCCAGCCAGCGCCGAAGAACTGCGCGAGTTCACACATGCGCTGAAGGGCCGGCGTGGTACATGCGCAGATCGGCTGCCGTATTTTGGCGAATGCGCGGGGGGGTGTCTCTTCTCAGCACCGGCAATGACAGAGCCCTACAGGGGATGGCGGAGAAAGAAGGTGCGCACCCCCCCCCCCCAAGGACCAACCCAACTGACTTACCTGCTAGGTCCCGCCGTGTGGGACCATGCGTAACCCACGCCAGCGGGACTGGCCAAAAACGGACGGCCGCTCGGCCCATCGGGGCCCGGAGAACTGCCAGCCCGAAAACCGGCGCCGGAGAATACGGCAGCCGGCGTCGGAGCAGCAGGACAGGAATCGCACAGACCCCTGAGGTACGCCACTTGTCACCATCTGCCATCCTGGAAAAGACCCCTTTATCCCCACTCTCTGCCTTCTGCCAGTCAGCCAATCCTCTATCCATGCTAGGATCTTACCTTGAACACCATGAGCTCTTAACTTATTTAAAAGTCTCCTATGCGGCACCTTGTCAAAGGCCTTCTGGAAATCTAATTAAATCACGTCCACTGGTTCTCCTTTGTCTAACTTGCTTGTTATCTTCTCAAAGAACTCTAACAGAATTGTCAGACTCGACCTCCCTTTGACAAAGCCGTGCTGACTCAGTCATATTTTACCATGCACTTCCAAGTGCTTCGCGATCTCATCTTTAATAACAGACTCTAAAATCTTACCAATGACCCAAGTCAGGCTAACCGGCCTATAATTTCCCATCTTCTGCCTCCCTCCCTTCTTAAACAGTGGTGTTAGATTAGCCACTTTCCAGTCCTCTGGGACCCTTCCTGCCTCTAGTTATTCCTGAAAGATCATCACTAATGCCTCCACAATTTCCTCAGCTATCTCTTTTAGGATTCTGGGGTGTAGTCCACCCGGTCGAGGTGACTTATCCACCTTCAGATCTTTCAGTTTCCCCAGAACCTTCTCCTTAGTAATGGTCACTGCCTCACCTCTGCCCCCTGGTTCTCCTGGAGCTCTGGCATCCCACTGGTGTCTTCCACCGTGAAGACTGATGCAAAGTAACTATTCAGTTCGTCTGCCGTTTCTTTGTTTCCTATTATTACTTCACATGCCACATTTCCTAGTGGTCCAATGTCTATTTTTGCCTCTCTCTTACCTTTTATATATTGAAAAAATCTCTTCCTATCTTCTTTTATATTACTAGCTAGCTTGCACTCATAATCTTTTCCCCCCTTATTGCTTTTTTAGTTTTCCTCTGCTCGCTTTTAAAGGTTTTCCACTAATCCTCATGACTTTGTGTGCTTTTTCTTTAGCCTTTATGCTGTCCTTGACATCCCTCGTGAACCATGGGTGCCTTATCCTCCCCTTAGCATGTTTCCTCCTCCTTGGGATGAATTTCTGTTGTGCCTCCCTAATAACTCCCAAAAACTCCTGCCATTGCTGTTCCACTGTCTTCCCTGCTCGGCTCTTTTTCCAATCAACTCTGGCCAGCTCCTCCCTCATGTCTTTGTAGTTACCCTGATTAAATTGTAATACCGTTACATCTGATTGCAGCTCCTTCTCAAACTGCAGGGTAAATTTTATCATATTGTGGTCGCTGCTCCCTCAGGGTTCCTTCATCTTAAGTTCCCTAATCAAGTCTGCCTCATTACACATCACCAAATCCAGAATTGCCTTTTCCCTAGTAGGCTCTGTGACAAGCTGCTCCAAAAAACCACCTCTTAGACATTCCACAAATTCCCTTTCTTGGGATCCACTACCAACCTGATCTTCCCAGTCCACCTGCATATTGAAGTCCCCATGATTATTGTAATATTACCTTTTTTACATGCCTTTTATATCTCCTGATTGATTTTCTGCCCCACATCCTGACTACTGCTAGGGGGCCTGTGCATAACACCTATCAGGGTCTTCTTACCTTTGCGATTCCTCAACTCTACCCACAGAGATTCTATGCCGTCTGATCCTATATCGCTCCTTGCTATCGATTTAACTTCATTCCTTACTAACAATGCAACCTCACCCCCTTTGCCCATCTGCCTGTCCTTTTAATAGGACATACATCCTTGGATATTTAGATCCCAGCCCTGATTCCCTTGCAGCCACGTCTCTGCGATGCCCACAACATCGTATCGGCCAATTTCAATGTGCGCAACAAGTTCATTTACCTTTTTCCACATTTAGGTACCACACCCTCAATCCTGCATTGACTACCTCCCTTTCCACACTCTCCTCAGTCACTGTACCCTGTACTGTGGCCCTTTTTGATTTTTGACGATGACTTCTCTGCCTTACACTTTCCCCCTTACTGCTTTTTGTTTCTGGCCCCGTTTTACTTCCCTCCAACTTCCTGCATTGGTTCCCATCCCCCTGCCACATTAGTTTAAACCCTCACCAGCAGCACTAGCAAACACAGTCCCGGTCCATTGGTTGCAGTCCTGCCCCGGTGCCGACCGTCCGGTTTGTACTGGTCCCACCTCCCCCAGAACCGGTTCCAAAGCCCCAGGAATTTGAATCCCTCCCTCTTGCACCAGCTCTCGAGCCATCCTATCTATCCTGACATTCCTACTCTGACTAGCTCGTAACACTGGTAGCAATCCTGAGATTACTACCTTTGAGGTCTGACTTTTTAGTTTAACTCCAAACTCCCTGAAGTTAGCTTGCAGGACATCATCCTGTTTTTTTACCCATATCGTTGGTGCCTAAGTGCACCACGGCAACTGGCTGTTCACCTCTCCCCCCCCCCCCCCCAGAGTATACTGTAGCCGCTCCGAGACATCCTTGATCCTTGCACCAGGGAGGCAACATACCATCCTGGAGTCTCGATTGCATCTGCAGAACCGCATGTCTATTCCCCTTACGATTGAGTCCCCTGTCACTATAGCCCTGCCGTTCTTCTTTGTGCCCTCCTGCCCAGCAGAACCAGCCATGGTGCCATGAACATGGCTGCTGCTGCTTTCCGCTGGTGAGCCATCTCCCTAGTATATCTGTTATGCAGGATGATGACTGCTGGGGACACCTGCTCTGCCTTCCTACTCTTGCTCTGTCTTTTGGTTATCCATTTTCTATCTCCCTCAGTAATTTTCACCTGTGGTGTGACCAACTCGCTAAACGTGCTATCCACAACGTCCTGAGCATCGCAGATGCTCCAAAGTGAGTCCATCCGCAGCTCCAGAGCCATCAAGCAGTCTAACAGGGGCTGCAGCTGGACACACTTCTTGCACGTGAAGGAGCCAGGGTCAGTGGACGTGTCCTGTGCTCCCACATAGCGCACGAGGAGCATGACACGGGTCTGGGATCTCCTGCCATGTCTTAAACCTCAGGTTAATTTAGACAACTGCAATTCCAAAAAACGAAAGAAAAATAAATAAATACACAGATGAAAAGAAAAACTACTTACCAGTCACTTACCATTGATATTTTTGTGCATTTTCGTATTTAATCGCCATTAGTTCTAATTCTATTCTGTTACTGTTAATGTTTAGCTTGCTGCTCCCGTTTTTGAGTCCATACTGTTTTTTTAAACTTTGTTATTTTTATATTAAAGAAGATTAACGTTTCAACTGCCTTTTTGTGGTCGAGGTACGACAATCTTCAACATCAGATTTACATTTTCCTATCTTATGTCTGTCTTTCCTTTCTCCGCCTGCAGCAGAGCTTTGTCCTTGACTTCCAATTGGGTTTCACCGCCATCCAGATCTGTCTCCGGTGGTCTTAATTTGTTTCAATTCTGTAATTGTGCTGCTCATGGCTTCAATATCTGCTCGCAGCTTTGAACGTTCTGCAACATTTATTTTCAGTGCCTCCTCCTTTCCATTCAGTGGGTTCTTCAGCTCTTCTGCTGCTTTCGTACCGGCCTCCCAGAACAGACACCGGAATGTGGCGACTAGGGGCTTTTCACAGTTACATCATTGAAGCCTACTTGTGATAATAAGCGATTATTATTATGAGTATTGTTATTGTACCTCTTGGTTGCTTTCTGGAACATTGCTGCGTCTTCTCTGTCAACAGGTTCACCAGTTCTTTCAGAGTGATAAAAATTTTGCCTCTCTTTGTATTTGTCAAGAAGAACAGACTTTGACCTTAGGGATCCTTAGAACATGTGAAGGTCCTTCAACATACTTTATTTTCTTTGCAACATTCAATTGATTGGTATTTTGTCATTCAGCCGTGTTTTCTTGACTTTTTTCTGCTGTTCCATTAACCTCTTGTTCAATGCAGTCTTCATCGAAAGAGAAAATGTTGTAAAATCTCAGTAGGTCTGGCAGCATCTGTAGGGAGAGAAAAGAGCTAAATTTTCGAGTCCGATGACTCTTTGTCAAAGCTCATTTCTCCATGTTGCTTTATGATTTTTTAAAGGGTGATTAGCCATTATTTCAGCTGTTTATTTTCCTGTTGAGTTCTTACCAATTAACGGTATTCTTCAGTACATTGCTTTGTCATTCCTGATATCTCCAACACAGCTTTTCCTGAAGTAGTATTCAACATCACATTTAACACCTCATTTTTTTTTCCAGGGACACATATTGATTCGTCAAAGAGTCTTTCAGGGCAACTTCTTTGAGTACCATTTATGCTTGCTGTTGTTCTTCTAACTCAACTTGGATATGAATATTTTCCTGTGGAATAGCTTCATCTTTTTGCAGGTTTTGTTGCTTTTTGGTTAAATCAGATCATTTTCCTTCATTCACAGTCATCTGCTTGCTTCGCACTGCCACCTGCTGTTGCAGTTTGGGTACTATGTCATAATTTTCAACGGCTCGATTTTTAAGCCCTTTGGCTGGCACTCCGCCTATCTTAGCCCCTGCAGTAAAATCTTTGACTTAATTGTGCTGACGTGGTCTGTGATCTTATTGTGTTTTGCTTGGGTATTGTCTCCTTTCCCCTGGGGTTTTCGTTTCCTTTTTGTTGCTTTATTGGGAGTGTTCTACACCTTTTTAAAAGTCTGCCTTCTCCACAACTTGGAGTCTAAAATATAGAACATAGAACATAGAACAGTACAGCACAGAACAGGCCCTTCGGCCCTCGATGTTGTGCCGAGCAATGATCACCCTACTTAAACCCATGTAACCCATATACCCGTAACCCAACAATCCCCCCCATTAACCTTACACTACGGGCAATTTAGCATGGCCAATCCACCTAACCCGCACATCTTTGGACTGTGGGAGGAAACCGGAGCACCCGGAGGAAACCCACGCACACACGGGGAGGACGTGCAGACTCCACACAGACAGTGACCCAGCCGGGAATCGAACCTGGGACCCTGGAGTGCGTCAAAGGCTTTTAATAGGTCACCAAATGTTGTTGAGGATTCATCTACACCTTGACTTATGATTGCACGGTCAGCAACATTCATCAAATATGTACAAGATTGTAATAACATGTGCTTCCTCTGATCACCTGCATAATCCTGGTGTACTCCTGTAATCTAAAAATATTCTTCATGACGCCCAATTCTGCATCTGGTTTGGCTGTTGCATGACCCCAAATTGGTCTGATAGTTTTAATTACCTAACATGGCTGTTTTGCAGACAGGCGAGGTTCAGTATTAATTTTTACCTTCCACTCCAATATGCTGCTGCAGTGACTTTTTTTCTTATTCCAACACTTGTTGGGTTTTAGCAGACAGCTGTTGCGATCACAGGCCCAATTCTTTAAACTCATCAATTCTGCAGG
Source organism: Scyliorhinus canicula (assembly GCF_902713615.1). Taxonomy (NCBI): domain Eukaryota; kingdom Metazoa; phylum Chordata; class Chondrichthyes; order Carcharhiniformes; family Scyliorhinidae; genus Scyliorhinus; species Scyliorhinus canicula. The sequence goes on from NC_052163.1 coordinate 37,117,759, forward strand.
AAACTTTCAAAGCAAGGTTTCGGGTCAGCCATTTCTGTTTTTAAGCTTAGAGAATGTAATAAAAGGCAATTATTTATCTCTAGCTGCTGTCTTAAATCATTTTTTCTTATTCATTCGAGTTTGGTTGCCATGAGGTAGACACGTGGTGGACACTGACTCTGGACTTAGCGACAGCATTCTTCCAACAGCACTGCTTAAACAATTGGCACTCAGCTTGGTTAATGCTTCATCATTTTTAAAAGGATTGTTCAACCTTTTAGGCAATTTTGGTCACCCTCTGGTGATCTAGCTAGGTCCTGTAACTCTGCATTCGATCGGTTTTGCAGTGGTCCGCCCCGTGCTCTGTTGGAGCCCTTTAGCTACACTGTGGATTTTCTTCTGTCCTTTATCTCAAACGCGCAATAAAGAGGGCTAAATGGGGTCATGAAATATCTTTGGCTAACAGGGTTAAGGAAAATCCCAAAGCATTTTATTCGTATGTAAGGAGCAAGAGGGTAACTAGAGAAAGGATTGGCCCACTTAAAGACAAAAGAGGGAATTTATGCGTGGACTCAGAGGAAATGGGTGAGGTTCTTAATGAGTACTTTGCATCGGTATTCACAAAGGAGAGGGACAAGACGGATGTTGAGGCTAGGGATGGATGTTTAAATACTCTCGGTCAAGTTGTCATACGGAAGGGGGAAGTTTTGGGTATTCTAAAAGACATTAAGGTGGACAAGTCCCCAGGACCGGATGGGATCTATCCCAGGTTACTGAGGGAAGTGAGGGTCGAAATAGCTGGGGCCTTAACAGATATCTTTGCAGCATCCTTGAGCACGGGTGAGGTCCCGGAGGACTGGAGAATTGCTAATGTTGTCCCTTTGTTTAAGAAGGGTAGCAGGGATAATCCAGGGAATTGTAGACCTGTGAGCTTGACGTCAGTGGTAGGCAAACTGTTGGAGAAGATACTGGGGGATAGGATCTATTCACATCTGGAAGAAAATTGACTTATCAGTGATAGGCAGCATGGTTTTGTGCAGGGAAGGCCATGTCTTACAAACCTAATAGAATTCTTTGAGGAAGTGACAAAGTTCTTTGATGAGGGAAGGGCTGTAGATGTCGTATACATGGACTTTAGTAAGGCGTTTGATAAGGTTTCGCATGGCAGGTTGATGGTAAAAGTGAAGTCGTATGGGGTTCAGGGTGTACTAGCTAGATGGATAAAGAACTGGCTGGGCAACAGGAGACAGAGAGTAGTGGTGGAAGGGAGTGTCTCAAAATGGAGAAGGGTGACTAGTGGTGTTCCACAGGGATCCGTGCTCGGACCACTGTTGTTTGTGATCTACATAAATGACCTGGAGGAAGGTATAGGTGGTCTAATTAACAAGTTTGCAGATGATACTAAGATTGGTGGAGTTGCAGATAGCGAGGAGGACTGTCAGAGAATACAACAAAATATAGACAGATTGGGAGAGTTGGGCAGAGAAATGGCAGATGGAGTTCAATCCAGGCAAATGCGAGGTGATGCATTTTGGAACATCCAATTCAAGAGCGGACTATATGGTCAATGGAAGGGTTTAGGGGAAAATTGATGTGCAGAGAGATCTGGGAGTTCAGGTCCATTGTACCCTGAAGGTGGCAACGCAGGTTGATAGAGTGGTCAAGAAGGCATACAGCATGCTTGCCTTCATCGGACGGGGTATTGAGTACAAGAGTTGGCAGGTCATGTTACAATTGTATAGAACTTTGGTTCGGCCACATTTGGAATACTGTGTGCAGTTCTGGTCGCCACATTACCAGAAGGATGTGGATGCCTTGGAGAGGGTGCAGAGGAGGTTCACCAGGATGTTGCCTGGTATGGAGGGTGCTAGCTGTGAAGAAAGGTTGAGTAGATTAGGATTGTTTTCATTGGAAAGACGGAGGTTGAGGGGGGACCTGATTGAGGTCGACAAAATTATGAGAGGTATGGACAGGGTGGACAGCAACAAGCTTTTCCCAAGCGTGGGGGTGTCAGTTACAAGGGGTCATGATTTCAAGGTGAGAGGGGGAAAGTTTAAGGGAGATGTGCGTGGAAAGTTTTTTACGCAGAGGGTGCTGGGTGCCTGGAACGCTTTACCAGCGGAGGTGGTAGAGGCGGGCACGATAGCATCATTTAAGAAGCATCTAGACAGGTATATGAATGGGCAGGAACAGAGGGAAGTAGACCTTGGAAAATAGGAGACAGGTTTAGATAAAGGATCTGGATCGGTGCAGGCTGGGAGGGCCGAAGGGCCTGTTCCTGTGCTGTAATTTTCTTTGTTCTTTGTTCTTGTTCTTTAACCTTTTATTTCTTTTTGCAATTTTGCTCAACTTTGCTGCGCACGGGCAGCACGGTAGCACAGTGGTTAGCACAGTTGCTTCAGAGCTCCAGGGTGCCAGGTTCGACTCCCGGCTTGGGTCACTGTCTGTGTGGAGTTTGCAAGTTCTCCCCGTGACGGCGTTGGTTTCCTCCGGGTGCTCCGGTTTCCTCCCACAGTCCAAAGACGTGCAGGTTGGGTGGATTGGCCATGCTAAATTGCCCTTAGTGTCCAAAACGTTTAGGTGGGGTTACTGGATTACGGGGATAACAGGGATAGGGTGGAGGAGTGGGGCTTAAGTAGGGTGCTCTTTCCAAGGGCCGGTGCAGACCCGATGGGCCGAATGGCCTCCTTCTGCACTGTAGATTGTATGATTTTGTGTGTTCTGGCTAGGGTCTTTGACTTTGGGTTCAATTGGGTTCGGCAATGGACCTTTTTTAGGCAATCAATCGGCAGCTGCGTCTTCAATTTAGGTGCACTTCTCACAGGTCAGAACTTTAGTTTCTGTACGTTTTCGTGCCTTGAGATTCTGGATTCCTGTTCCAGCATCTTTAGCTCCCACCTTACTGATGTCTTACTAAGAGGACTGAAGGCTTATTTTGTTGAACATAAACTGTTTACTGTTTTTGCACAACTACATACATCACTGACGTATAGCCTTAACTACGTACTATCTCCAAGCTGACTTCTCTCAGACTCCTCCTGCACCACTCTATCTCCTGTCATGTGTTTCTCTGCATTATAAGGTGGGTGATACTCTTCTCCAATCCCAGATTATCCTTTCACATTATGAAGTGAAAAGTATCCACCAGATGTAACTTAAACAATATGCAGTCATTTGATCTTATTGCATTTTTATTGTTACCTACATTCACAAAAAATATTTTCTCTCTGGCGAACCATATTGGTTTGGTTCATTATTATTAGGGCAACGCGGTGGCACAGTGGTTAGCACTGCTGCCACACAATGCCGGGATTCAATTTCAGCCTCTGCTGTGGGTTTCCTCCGGGAGTTCCGGTATCCTCCCAAAGATGTGCCGGTTAGGTGGTTTGGTCATGCTAAATTGTCCCTGAGTGTCCAAAAAATGTGCAGGTTAGGTGGTAGGGGAGTTGGCCTAGGTAGAGTGCTCATTCAGAGGGTTGGTGCAAGCTCGATAGGCCGAATAGCCTCCTTCTGCACTGTGTGAAGTCTATGATTCCATGATTCTGTTGAATTGGAACTGAAACCAATTAGTATTACATTGCGATTTTAATTTTTTTGCTAATATCCTGATGTTTTAGATTTTAAGAAATAGGACGTGATCTGGAGCAGAACATTTCAGCAAATCTGTTTGAAGATCCCAGTGTGGCACAAGCTGCTTTTGCTGTGGGTTTCAGACAGAGAAAAAGCTCAGCCAACCCGGCGTCTCATGGTCTAAACAAGCAGCTTGTAATTTTTTTTAAAGTGCCATAACATCCATCGTAAGATGACTTGGCCAACTTTCAGGGACCACAGCCTGAGGCCGATCCTGCCAAGTGTCAGCCTACTCATGAAGTGGAGGTCTGTACGTTTCTGGTCCCGTTGAATTTGCTCAAAGATGCTGGCAGCTGGTCAGACACACTGCTCACTGTAGTGAATACCAGCATTAAATCCACTGCAAGAAAACAGTGCTGGCAGTGTAATCACTGCCTCAACAACAAATACAGTATAATATGGAAGAAAATCAAATGAAACTACATTCCAAAACTTCCCAGGCATTGATGTCACTCACTATAACTATGCAGGCAGAAAGTATGCAGTGAAGAGTCATTGACAATAGCACTGGTCCCACATTAGCAATATCAATTTTTATTACGTTGGATACAAGTAAGCCTTCTTACAAGAATGCAGTGAGCCATTTTACAGCAAACTCAGCAACAATAATTAACAGTGAATTTAAGTTACATTAAAATGAAGCTTGAAGCATCCCAGCGTACTTACTTTCGTTCACACGGTGGCATGGTGGCACAGTGGTTGCCACGGCTACCTCACAGCGCTAGGGATCTGGTTCATTTCCGGCCTCGAGTGACTGTGTGGAGTTTGCACTTTCTCCCCATGTCTGCGTGGGTTCCTTCCCACAGTCCAAAGATGTGTAGGTCAGGTGGATTGGCCATGCTAAATTGCCCCTTAGTGTCCAGAAGATTGCGGGGGGGGGGGGTTACTGGGTTACGGGAATAGGTTGGAGATGTGGGCTTATGTAGGGCGCTATTTCCAAGGGCTGGTGCAGACTCGATGGGCCGAATGGCCTCCTTCTGCACTGTATGATTCTATAATTTCTAACTTAATTTTTAAATTTAATTCTTAATATCTTTATTGTCACAAGTGGGCTGACATTAACACCGCAATGAAGTTAAGGTGAAAAGCCCTCAAACTCTTTCTTAAATGACATTTTGATCTTTTATATATATATATATCATTTGTAATGTTCAGTTTTACCATTTGTCATGCTCTCAGTGAATGTAACTTGTCGATTGTCAACAGATCGGGAGAATTTCCAGAACCTCCCCCAGAAGAGGTTGGTCAGTTTTCAGTCATATACGGCAGAGAAAATGTGGCGTGGTTGCTGTGTGTGGGACAGGATTGATGCAAAATAGCTGTCTGTGCCGAGACAGCAAAAGCAAATTCACTTCAGAAGTAATTAATTGCGCAAAAAAACGTAGAGATGCCTCAACACGTTAACGGACTACATAAATGAAAGCACTAGTCAGGCTTAGCTGACAATTTGGCAAAAATGACATTTCTCATTTATATCTTTACCAATTTAATATGCTGCATCAGACAGGAAAGTGGGAAGCAAGTGGGCACATAACACCACACAGCTAATCTAACCATTGATGTCCGATTACAATCCCACTGTTCTTTGCATTTTAATGTGCTCTGCCTCCACATTCTCTCCCCCCCCCCCCCCCCCCCCCCCCCCCCCCCACCTCCCCACCCATCTCATCATGGACACCGTCCTAGTTCCGTGGTGGGATTAGGATCACCCCGGCCATTCGGCCTGTTCTCCCATCAGCCCCCGGCCCTGGCAGGGTCTGCTCCACCCTAGCCAGCCCGGCCTGTGTCTTGCCCGACAGCCCACAGTCACTCCTCTCTGCGTCCTATCCCCTCTCTTTCCCTCAGCAACTATGAAACCGGTTTCACAATTTTTAAAAGCACAAGTGAACTGGGCCATCGGGAACTCAGCCCATCGGTGGCGGAGATTCATGGAGGCCCTGGTGAATACCGGGTCAGGCCCGCTAATGCTGTGCAAACGGCGTTTACTGTACGTGCGTTCCGGATTGATTGCATTGATGCCGCTGTCGAGGTGACGGAGAATTGCGCTTTGGCGCCAAGTTGGTGCCTGCCGCAGTTTCGGCATCAGAACCGATTCTGCACCCAATCACATTTCTCAATTTCACCATCGGCCAACGGAGAATCCCGCCCAACACTTTTGTTGTTACTTTCTTTGCTGAGAATAGAGGAATTGAAGGGTTTCTCTACTCCAAGATCCTCCCTCGCCCAGTTCCTTCCCAGAAGATTATCCGCAAAGAAGGAGGAGGGGTAAATCCCTGTGATTTACCCCTCCTCCTGTAAACCTTCCTTTGATCTTGGCTGGTGACTTCCTACTACTGCTTCTGCTCTTTGGTTAGCTCCTGCCTCCCACCCATTTCAAGTGGGCAGCTGACCAATGGCATATAGATGAGGTGCGAGAGTTAAAATAGACAGTACCTTTGAGCTGCCAGGGTACAGGAGATAGTGGTGAGTTGTGTTTGCCTCTAACCGACAGATCCAATTGCTGCCCCAGCACAAATAAATGCGAGAATTTAGATTTTAAAAAATTGACATCTAGATATTTATTTTAGCAGTTGCAGAGAAGTCTCTTGTCCAAATAAAGTTCCTTGATAAAGCTCACCATCTGAATTTCCCAGCTATTGCAGTAGTCAATAATTTACTATGTATGCAAAATCTTGGAAAAGTGGTTTTCATCATTGCATATCAGGGCCACTTTCATATTTCATGCTATTAAACTAGGAAGCAAATTTTAACTTTTTTTTGTTTTTTATATTTAGAGTACCCAAGTCATTTTTTCCAATTAAGGCGCAGTTTTTAGCATGGCCAATCCACCTAGCCTGCACATCTTTGGGTTGTGGGGGCGAAACCCATGCAAACACATGGAAAATGTGCAAACAGTGACCCAGAGGTGGAATTGAACCTGGGACCTCGGCGCCGTGAGGCAACAGGGCTAACCCACTGTGCCACCATGCTGCCACAGCAAATTAAAATTCAACTGCAGGTTATTACTTTCTAAGGATCAGTATTATTTGAGGAATGCCAAATGATAAAATGTGAATATGTATATTTAATGAGATCAGTGATTGTTCAGCATAAGGCAAAATTAAGAGCAAAAATAACCGTTGTCCCAAAATTCCCCATCAGATGCGGCCATACATCATGAGATTCATTCTTGTCATTAAATCACTGTGCATTTTGACAATTATGTTTTATTATTTTTTCATAAGTCACCACGTTTGAAGCTAAAAATGGTACCTGCGCCACGTGCAAAAATAAGAGATAAACAGTGGGAATGATTGAAATTCTTATGATACCTTGAAAGTGTCTTGATATGATTTTATATTAACTTTGTATGAATCACAAAAAGATGCAGATGCAGCAAGTAATTAAGAAGACAAATGGAACTTTGTCCTTCATTGCCAGAGGGATGGAGTTTAAAAGCAGCGAGGTTATGGTGCACCTACAGAAGGTGCTGGTGAGGCCACACCTGGAGTACTGGGTACAGTTTTGGTCTCCTTACTTGAGAAAGGATGTACTGGCACTGGAGGGTGTGCAGAGGAGATTCATTAGGTTGATTCCAGAATTGAGAGGGTTAGCTTATAAGGAGAGACTGGGACTATACTCTTGAGAAGTTAGAAGATTGAGGGGGGATCTTATAGAAACAGAATTATGATGGGAATCGATATGATAGAAGCAGAGAGGTTGCTTCCACTGGTGGGTGAAGCTAGAACTAGGGGGGCAGAGCCTCAAAATAAGGGGGAGCAGATTTAGGACTGAGTTGAGGAGGAACGTCTTCATCCAAAGTGACATGAATCTGTGGAATTCTCTGCCCAGGGAAGCAGTTGAGGCTACCTTGTTAAATATGTTTTTAAAAAATAATTGTTATTGAGATTTTCACAAAATATCAAAAACAGAAAATAGCAACAAGAAAACAGTATTAACAACAAAAAAGAAAAAAAAAACACAATAACCCCCAAAACCAACCCCCCCCCCCCCCCCCTCCCCGCAGTAACTACAAAAAGAAGAAATAGATTAGCATCCGGCATATTCACTACACACATGTACACATTTCACCCCTTCACCAAAACAACCCCACCCCCCCCGGGTTGCTGCTGCTGCCGGCCTATTTTCCTCCCGTTCTGCCAGGAAAGGCTGCCACCGCCTAAAACACCCCTGCACTGATCCCCTCAGGGCAAATTTTACCCTTTCCAATTTGATGAACCCCGCCATATCGTTGATCCAGGCCTCCACACTTGGGGGCCTCGCATCCTTCTACTGAAGCAAAATCCTTCGCCGCTCGTTAAATATTTTTAAGGCAAAGGTAGTTGGATTTTTGTAAAGGAATGAAAAGTTTTGGTGATCGGGCGGGTAAGTGGAGCTAAGTCCCACAAAAAGATCAGCCATGATCTTATTCAATGGCGGAGCAGGCTCGAGAGGCCAGATGGTCTACTCCTGCTCCTAGTTTTTATGTTCTTATGTTCTTATTGTATGCTAATGCCCCTGGTTTCTTAGCATAACTTCCCCTCTTTTGCCACAAATCCACTTCACAATCTGGTCCTGAATTTTACAGCTAAGAAATGCAACGGAGTGCCAAAGGAAACACAGGAGACTCACGTCATGAAGGAGAATGGTTTGGAGCACAATTTATATGGCACAAGCTTAATAGCTGGGGTTGGGTCTTTCGTGGTGTGTGGGCACTTCAAAGATTGCAGGTTTTTTTAAATCTGTGAGGCAATTACCATATATTTCCACACATGGAACTTTATTATAGGTTTCTCTGTGGAAACTCGTCTAATTTATGGCTCTAGTGATTTTATTTGGATCGATATTTTATTCTAGAAGGTGTGATAACAACAGCTCGACATTTGATCATGCGGCTTAGCGTAATATGATCCAACTTGTCAAAGTTGTTCAGTAAAAAAGTGGATCACACACAGCAACCACAGTTTTTTTTTTCACTCTGTATCTGTGTTTTAAAACTGGAAAATGGGACCATGACCTCAATTATGCAAATTATTCACAAAAACTCAGCGCACAATTCAGAGATTCTAGATGGGCAATCAAATTTATCGAGATGCACTGGCTGCCAACAATGAGCTTTGATTTACTGATAAATCACTCAGTTTCACAACAGTCCAATGGGATCTGTTCCTTCTCTAGGCTTTTGGGTAGCGTTACCTGGGGCTGGATTCTCTGGTCCCCCAGCCAGGTGTTTCTCGGCAGCGCCCTACTTTGCCATCCTACTTTGCCGGGGAACCCACGGGCAGTGGTGCTCTGCTAGCGAGAGTAGAGAATCCAGCAGATGCGGCAGAAGAGGATTCTGAGAGAAGTCAACTCAGTCACCGTGACATCACAGCCAGCAGGTAAGTGATGGCTGGTGACTGGCAACTAGTTTTTAGTTTTTATTTTCCATTTTATTTTCTCTTATTCTTGCTTGGCATTGTTGTAAAGTTAACTTAAGCGTTAAGTCATGGCAGGAGATCCCAGACCTGTGTTATGCTCCTTCTGTGCTATGTGGGAATTCAGGGCCCCTTCCGGTGTCCCTGACTCCTTCGCGTGCAGTGTCCAACTGCATCTCCTGTCAGACCGCTTGACGGCTCTGGAGCTGCCGGTGGATTCACTTTGCAGCATCCACAATGCTGAGGAAATCATGGGTAGCACGTTCAGCAAGTTGGTCACACCACAGATAAAAATTAGTGAGGGAGATAGGGAATGGGTGACCACCAGACAGAGGAGGAGTAGTAAGGCAGTGCAGGGGTCCCCTGCGGTAATCTCCCCAAAAAGCAGATATACCATTTTGGAAACTGTGGGGAAGGTGGCAGAAGCCAGGTTCATGGCACCGTAGCTGACTCTGCTTGCACAAGAGGACAGGAAAAAGAGCGGATGAACTATAGTGATTGAATATTCAATTGTAAGGGGGATAGATAGGCATTTCTGCGGCAACAAACAAAAATCCAGGATGGTGCGTTGCCTCCCTGGTACAAGGGTCAAGGATGTCTCGGAGCAGTTGCAGGGCATTCTGAACGGAGAGGATGAACAGCCAGCTGCGTAGTGCATATAGGCACCAGCAATATAGGTAAAAAATGGGATGAGGTATGACAAGCTGAATTTATGGAGTTAGGAGTTAAGCTAAAAAGCGGGACCTCAAAGGTAGTCATCTCAGGTTTCTACCAGTGCCTAGTGCTAATCAGAGTAGGAACAGCAGGATAGCTAAGATGGATATGTGGCTTGTAGGATGGTGCAAGAGGGAGGGATTCAAATTCCTGAGACATTGGAACCGATTCTCGGGAGGTGGGGCCAGTACAGACCAGACAGTCTGCACCTGGGCACGACCCAAACCAATGCCCTTGGGAGAGTTAGTGCTGTTGGGGATGGTTTAAACTAATATGGCAGGGGGATGGGAACCGATGCAGGAAGTCAGAGGGAAGTAAGGTGGGGACAGAAACAAAAGGCAGTAAAGGGAAAAGTGGGAGACAGAGAAACCAAAGACAAAAATCAAAAAGGGCTACATTACATCATAATTCTAAAAGGGCAATACATGTAAAAAAAAACAAGCCTGAAGGCTCTGTGCCTCAATGCAAGGAAAATTCTAATAAGGTTGATGAATTAACTGCACTGAAAATCATTAACGGATATGATGTAATTAGGATCACGGAGATCTGGCTCCAGGATGACCAAGGATGGGAACTCAACATCCAGGGGTATTCAATAATCAGGAAAGATAAAAGAAAAGGGAGGTGAGGTATCTTTGCTGGTTAAAGAGAAGTTTAACTTAATAGTAAAGAAGGACATTGGCGTGGACAATATGGAATCTCTATGGGTGGAGCTGCGGAACACCAAAGGGGAAAAACATTTGCGGGAGTTGTGTACAGACCACCAAACAGTAGTTATGAGGTTGGGGTTGGCTCAAACAGGAAATTAGAGATGCGTGCGATAAGGGGACAGCAGTTATTATGGGTGACTTCAATCTGCATATTGATTGGGCTAATCAAACTGGTAGCAATGCGATGGAGAATAATTTCCTGGAATGTATAAAGTATGGTTTTCTCGCCCAATATGTTGAGCAACCAACATGAGAGCAGGCCATCCTAGACTGGGTATTGTGCAATGAGAGAGGATTAATTAGCAACGTTGTGGTGTGAGATTTTTTAGGCAAGAGTGACCATAATACATTAGACCTCTTCATTAAGTGACACAGTTAAGTCTGAGACTAGGAGCTTAAAGAAAGCTAACTTTGCTGGTATGAGACATGGATTGGCTAGGATAAGCTGGTAAAGGATACATAAGAGGTTGATGGTGGATAGGCAATGGCAGACATGGATGAACTTCAACAATTGTACATCCCTGTGTGGCACAAGAGTAAAACGGGGAAGGTAGTTCAACCATGGCTAACAAGGAAAATCAGGGATAGTGTTGAAGCCGAAGAGGAGGCATATAAATTGGCCAGTAAAAGCAGCAATACGGAGGACTGGGGGAAATTAAAAATTCAACAGAGGACAAAGGGTTTAATTTGGAAGGGGAAATTAGAATATGAGAATAAGCTTACAGAAAACATAAACACTGACTGTAAAAACGTCTACAGATATGTGAAGAGAAAAAGATTGGTGAAGACAACAGTTCCTAACACTTAGAATCAGGTGATTTCATAATGGGTAACAAAGAGATAGCAGACCAGTTGAACAAATACTTTGGATCTATCTTCACAAAGGAGGACACAAATAACCTTCCATAAATACTAAGGGACAGAGGGTGTAGCATTAAGGAGGAACTGAAGGAAATCCTTATTAGTCAAGGAATTGTTTGGGGAAATGTTTGGGATTTAAACCTGTTAAGTCCCCAGAGCTTGATGCTCTACATCCGAGAGTACTTAAGGAAGTGGACCGAGAAATAGTGGACGCGTTGGTGATTATTTTCCAGCATTCTATAGACTCTGAAAGAGTTCCAATGGATTGAAGGGTAGCTAATGTAATTCCACTTTTTAAAAATGGAGGTGGGGGGGGGGGGAGGGGAGGTGGGGGTGGGGGGTGGGGGGGGGGTGGGGGGGGGGGAGAAAACAGGGAATGATAAACCGGTTAGCCTGACATCGGTGGTGGGGAAAATGCTAGAGTCAAGGGTGAAATAACTGGAAAGCAGGGACAGGATCAGTCCAAGTCAGCATGGATTCACAAAAGGGAAATCATACTTGACAAACATTTTGGAATTTTTTGAGGATGTGACCAGCAGAGTGGACAAAGGTGAACCAGTGGATGTTATGTATCTGAACTTCCAAAAGGCTTTTGACAAAGTCCCATATAACAGATAAGTGAGCAAAAATTAAAGCTCATGGTATTGGGATTAATGTATTGACGTGGATAGAGAACTGGTTGGCAGACAGGAAGCAGAGAGTGGGAATTAACGGGTCCTTTTCAGAGTGACAGGCAGTAACTAGTGGGGTACCGCAGGGTTCAGTGCTGGGACCCCAGCTGTTCACAATATACATCAATGATTTGGATGAAGGAATTGCATGCAATATCTCCAAATTTGCAGATGACACTAAGCTGGGTGGCAGTGTGTGCTGTGAGGAGGATGCAAAGAGGCTGCAGGGTGACTTGGGCAGGCTGGCTGAGTGGGCAAATACTTGGCAAATGCAATATAATGTGGGTAAATGAGAAGTTATCCACTTTGGCGGCAAAAACAGGAAGGCAGATTATTACCTAAATGGTGGCATTTTAGGAAAAGAGGAAGTGCAACGAGACCTGGGTGCCATGGTGGAACAGTTGCTGAAGGTTGGCATGCAGGTACAGCAGGCGGTGTGGGAAAGCTAATGACATGCTGGCCCTCATAGTGAGAGGGTTTGAGTACAGGAGTAGGGATGTCTTGCTGTAGTTATACAGGACACTGGTGAGGCCGCACCTCGAGTATTGTGTGCAGTTTTGGTCTCCTAGTTTGAGGAAGGACATTCTCGCTACAGAAGGTGTCCAGCGAAGGTTCACCAGACTAATTCCCGGGATGGCAGGACTGACATATGAAGAAAGACTGGATCGACAGGGCTTCTACTCACTGGAGTTCAGAAGAATGAGAGGGGATCTCATAGAAACATATAAAATCCTGATGGGACTAGAGAAGCTAGATGTGGTAAGAATGTTCCCGATGCTGGGGATGTTCAGAACTAGGGGTCACAGCCGAAGAATAAGGGTTCAGCCATTCAGGACTGAGATGAGGAAGAACCTTTTCTCTCAGAGAGTTGTGAACTTGTGGAATTCTCTACCACAGAAAGCTGTTGGGGCCAATTTGTAGGATATATTCAAGAGGGAGCTGGATGTGGCCCTTGCGGCAAAAGAGATCATGGGGTATGGAGAAAAAGTGAGAATGGGATACTGAATTTGCATGATCAACCATGATCATATTGAAAGGTAGGCAGAATGGCCTACACCTGCTCTTATTTTCGATGTTTCTATGTTTCTAAATGGCTGGAGACACCGGGCCCTGATTTATAAAATGTATCCCTTCACTGCCAAAAAATAAAGTTGTACTTGACCATCGGAAAGGCACACCTGCGTCACAGGTTCACGGATTGCTCTGTGGCAAATCTGTGGTAGATCCCAGCACCACACTGGAATAATCTGACTTTGTAATCTTCAGTACAGACAAGTTAAGAACTCATATTGGTACAAATGTACAAATTAACAATGCTGCAGGCATCACCTGTATAGTTTGAGTTAAACCTTTAATTAGAGCATCTCCCACATTATCAACACAAGAGGGCAGCACGGTAGCATTGTGGATAGCACAATTGCTTCACAGCTCCAGGGTCCCAGGTTCGATTCCAGCTTGGGTCACTGTCTGTGCGGAGTCTACACGTCCTCCCCGTGTGTGCGTGGGTTTCCTCCGGGTGCTCCGGTTTCCTCCCACAGCCCAAAGATGTGCAGGTTAGGTGGATTGGCCACGACAAATTGCCCTTAGTGTCCAAAATTGCCCTTAGTGTTGTGTGGGGTTACTGGGTTATGGGGATAGGGTGGAGGTGTTGACCTTGGGTAGGGTGCTCTATCCAAGAGCCGGTGCAGACTCGACGGGCCGAGTGGCCTCCTTCTGCACTGTAAATTCTATGATAAGAGGCTGGATATGCTTCTGGTAAGTTACCTGGCATAATACTGTGTACCTGGAACCTGTGCTGAGAAAAAGTGAATTCTGTATTTGTGAGGTCCCCATTTGAAATGCCCCCCCCCCCCCCCCCCCCCGCCCCCGCCGCCCGGAGACTGGACTTTCCCCGCCAACAGACCTTTCAATGTTCCGTGAAATTGTCCGTCTTTCCCGCAGCGATTCCACAGAGGGCGGAACTAGAGAATTTACTCCAATATTAGCAAGGCATACAATATTTTTCCTCTTATTGTCAGTATTCGCATGCCCGCCCCCAGTCACTGTCACCCTAAGGTGGTAATGGGGGTCCTATGTAGACCAATCTGTATGTTCCTTTCAAAAATGCTGCTGTGGAGGCTTTGATCCTTGACCACATTTAATCGACTAACTCCTTTATGTATTTGCAGAAGTTGGCAGCATCAATTTTATGTCAGTTATAACCTATAATGCATCAAAAAGCACATGCTTGATATTAAAGTTAATGTCCCATGTTCCCCAGTGTTTAAGTATTTCACCACCTGGTACTCCAGACACAGTGTATTAAAAAGATGTCATTTTCAATGTAAATATCAAGTGCCATGGATCACATTGTCGGCATTTTATCAGCTTTCTCTTCAAAAAGATGCTTACAAAAGGTCTCTCGTGAGTGTAAATTGACAGCCTGTTGAAACTGATTCTCCATTGTACACTTGTATAATGAGAAGAAATTGGTAGACAAAAACATCTGTGAAATACGAAATTGAAAATAGAAGTCTCCTGCTGGGAGCATTCTTTATCCAGCAAGCATTTTATTTGTCACAAATGACAGCGTATGTGATTAAGACAACGGTAAACCAGACTGGAGAAGCTGGGGTTGTTCTCCTTAGAGCAAAGGGACACAAATGAAATTTGCTAGCTGCTTAAAACCACAAAGGGTTTGGATTGTAGAAAGAAAGGGAGACAATTTTCAATGGTTGAAGTGTCTATAGCAGGGGGCACTTGGTAAGATTTCACTCTGTCATCTTCCAGGAGGGTAATTTTCACAGGAGGTGCACAATGACTGCAGTCAATGGTCACATTAATTAACAACGTTCAACAGATTTTCCTCAAATTAATTCTTAGGGAGCACGAGGATTACATTTTTGGAAGATTACTCCTGTCCTTAATTGGCCTTGGGAAAAGGAATTAGCAAAAGAAGCATGTTGTATACAATGCGTATTCAATTAGAGCTGCTGGTTCCGAACTCTTCGAGCTTGATCACTTTAGGGCTTGATGTACAGCATTTAATTGTCCGTTCAAAATGTTATGGAGGCATGTCAACCTGTGGGCCTTTCTTCGCTTCTGGAACTGTGCCCGCCGAGCGGTGACTAACCGAGAATCACTAGTATTCTGTGAGCAATTGCTTTTTTAACAAAACGAGCTGCCCAGTGTTGAACTTTCTCGATGGAGGGTAATGGTTTTAGCAATATATGGCATTCCAAGTGGCTATGCCATGCTCAAGTTCTGGCCTGACCAGTGTTTCGTTGACTGCCTTTGAAGATGATTGGAAGTTCCGTTTCACAAACCCATGTAGTTAGGGTGCCTCCGTGACAGTTAGTTGACTTTGTATAATCCACTTTATATTATTTTGGATGTGGATTCCGAAGTAACTTCAGTTACTTCAGTTTAAGGGGGGTAATCATGTATTATGTAGTTGGATACTGATGGACATCAAGTATTATTGACTGACATCTTGAACGGGATTCTTCGTGAAAAGGCGTGATGGCCGAAACCCGGCGCCAAAAACGGTGCGAATCACTCCAGTGTCGGGCCCATCAAAACGTCGCGAATTCTCCGGCCGGGACTTCCCCAATATGGGAAAGGAGGATATGGAGAAAGGGGGATATGGGGTAAAAGGGGGATCTGGGGGAAGAGGGAAGGGGTATATGGGGGAACGGGGATATGGGGGAAGGGGGGATATGGGGGAAGGGGGATTTGGGGGGAGGGGCGATATGGGCGAAGGGGGATATGGGGGGAGGGGGTATATGGGGGAAGGGGGGGACGGACCCAGCCCATCATGCACATGGCCCCCCTCAGGGCGTTCCAGGGCGGCCACGAGCCAGGGTCAGACCCAGAGCACCAGACGGATGCCGCCCACATCTAGTGCGCGTGTGGCGACGCCGGCGGGCCACACCCAGCGACGAGGAGGGCAGCCACAACAATAGGCCCCCGTCGCAGCCGACCCAGGACACTGACAGACAGGCCACTGACACACAGGACACCGACACACAGGACACCGACACACAGGACACCGACACACAGGACCCGAACACACAGGGCCCTAACACACAGGACACCGACACACAGGACACCGACACACAGGACACTGACAGACAGGACACTGACAGACAGGCCACTGACACACAGGACACCGACACACAGGACACTGACACACAGGACACCGACACACAGGGCCCTAACACACAGGACACTGACAGACAGGCCACTGACACACAGGACACTGACACACAGGACACCGACACACAGGACCCAAACACACATGACCCTAACACACAGGATACTGACGCACACGAAACCCACATACAGGGGACGGATGGACAGGAATCACCAGTCCAGGGGACCCCGGACTTTGGGTCGGATGAGGAGCACACCATTACACCACTGCTATCTCCTACACCCTCCACCATCGCAGAGACACTCACCTCGGTTGGGCACTTTAGCGATGAGACATCTGGGACATTAACTGGTTCGCACAACACAGCCGTCCCGGTACAGCAGGTGGAGGCAGGAGCAACCAAGGGGCCGGGCGGTCAGAGAGCAGGCAACCAACTGCCACCCAGACGGGTCCAGGGTTCCTGGAGTTACAACATTTACCCATAGACCCGATGCAGTCACGGACCAAGGGACGATCGAAGGGGGTGACGGCCGGCTTGTGGCAGCTGCAGACGAAGGTGGAGGAGTCCACCCACGTGTAGGCGCAGGTTGTGGTGCCAGTCATGCGTGCCACCCAGGCTGACACCACACGGCTGGCGTCCGCGGTGGAGGCAATGGGTGCGACGGTGTCAGACATGGGTCACAGTATGCAAGGTGTGGAGCTTTCCATGCACGCGGTGTCCATGGCCCAGGACATGGCTGACCACTCACAGGCAGCCATGAGTCAGAGCCAGCTGCAGATCGCCGAGGCGCTCAACGCCAGGCCCAGTCCCAGCAGGTAATAGCTCAGTCTCAGCAGGCAATGGCCCAGTGTCTGCAGACAGTGGCCCAGTCTCAGCAGGCAATGGCACAGTCTCAGCAGGCAATGGCCCAGTCTCAGTAGGCAATGGCCCAGTCTCTGCAGACAGTGGCCCAGTCTCAGCAGGCAATGGCCCAGTCCCAGCAGGCAATGGCACAGTCTCAGCAGGCAATGGCCCAGTCTCAGTAGGCAATGGCCCAGTCTCTGCAGACAGTGGCCCAGTCTCAGCAGGCAATGGCCCAGTCTCAGCAGGCAATGGCCCAGTCTCTGCAGACAGTGGCCCAGTCTCAGCAGGCAATGGCCCAGTCTCAGCAGGCAATGGCACAGTGTTTGCAGACAGTGGCCCAGTCTCAGCAGGCAATGGCCCAGTCTCTGCAGACAGTGGCCCAGTCTCAGCAGGCAATGGCCCAGTCTCAGCAGGCAATGGCCCAGTCTCTGCAGACAGTGGCCCAGTCTCAGCAGGCAATGGCCCAGTCTCTGCAGACAATGGCCCAGTCTCAGCAGGCAATGGCCCAGTGTCTGCAGACAGTGGCCCAGTCTCAGCAGGCAATGGCCCAGTCTCTGCAGACAGTGGCCCAGTCTCAGCAGGCAATGGCCCAGTCTCTGCAGACAGTGGCCCAGTCTCAGCAGGCAATGGCCCAGTCTCTGCAGACAGTGGCCCAGTCTCAGCAGGCCATGGTGCAGCCACAGCAGGCAATGGCCCAGTCTCTGCTGACAGTGGCCCAGTCTCAGCAGGCCATCGCTGAGGGCATCGGCGCCATTGCCCTGGTGCTGGCTGGCGTCGCCCAGGCACAGACAGGGATGGCCAACTCCCTGAGCTTCATGGCTGCAAACTTGCAGACCCTTGTTGATAACAGGGCGGGCCTCCAGGACTGACAGCCAGGTGTTGGGGGGCGTCGGGTGCTCGGTCCGTTCGCAACCCCGACCCATGGAGAGGCCGGGGGGGAGGGGGGGGGGGGGGGCATTCGGCACCTGGTGCATCTGGTGGACAATGGCAAGGGCAGGCTGGCAGCTCGCCATCCCAGTCGCCCGGGGTGCAGCCTGGCCCACCTAGGCCGGGCCACCCCAGGAAACGGCCGCCAAAAGGGCCCCTAGTCACAGGGAAGTAATCACAGGAGTCCACCTCCAGTTCTGCTGTATCGTCTGGGGAACCACCTAGACGTAGTCATAGGGCCCGTAAGGCCAAAAAATTAGGCACTGAGTAAATTGGCACGGGTGCAGGGCACAGATTAGTTCTGGGTCTAGGGCACGTGTATGAACTGTTTGTTATTAAAATCACTTTCACACCTACAGAGGCTGCCTTTGTGCTCTGTCCAATGCATGCGGGGCTGTGGTGTGAGGTGAGCGGCAGTGTGTGTGTGAGGGGTGACAGAACATCGGCCTCAGGTGAGTTTGCCCCCCTTCCCCCGGGTCTCCCTCGTAATCCCCCCGGGCAGACGCCGGGACCGTGCACTGCAGTTTCACACGCTGTGTGCAGGGAGGAGGGTGGTACTGTGGCCATGGGTCAGACATTGTCCAACGATGTAGAGCCCAGAGCTCATGGCAGAGCGGGTTGTCGTCATCCTCCATGGCCTCCAATAGACACGCTTCCACCAGCGATCGTGTGAGCCCGGCCCGTTGTGCCGCAGGTGATGTGCAATGGAGGGGTGGTGTGCATGCGGGTGGGGTGAGGGTGGTTGGTGTTGGGTGGGTGGGGTGAGGGTGGTAGGCTGGTGCCGTAGTGTGAAGTCTGTGCCCATACCCAGCGATTCCCACGCCCCCTAGCCCGTGAACCGGGCGGCTATCAGCCTGCCCCATGCCAGCTGGCTCAGCCGGTAACAGTGGGTAGCCTCCCGTCCATGTCCAGCCCATCTGTCCTGACCATTGCCCCCCATCCTCCTCGTCTGTGGAGGTCTGCACCTTGTCTTGCTGTTCCTCCCATTCCCCCTCCTCTGCCTGCAGCACATTGCCCCTCTGCTGGGCGATGTTGTGCAGGCCGCAGCAGACCACAACAATGCTGCCGACCCTATATGATGGATACTGGAGGGCCCCTCCAGAGCGGTCCAGGCACCTATAGTGCATCTTCAGTAGCCCAAAGCACCTCTCTGTCACACCCCTGGTCGCTGCATGGGCATCTTTGTAGCGTTTCTCCTCTTCAGTCTGTGGCCTCCGTATAGGCATCATCAGCCACGACCGCAACAGGTAACCCCTGTCGGCCAGCAACCAGCCCCTCAGCTGGGAAGGGGGTGGCATCCTTCGAACATGAAAGATTGCGCCGATATGTATGAGTCATGTACACTGCCCGGGTACAGGGCGCAGATGTGCAGGATCCTCATGCGGTGGTCACAGTTGATGGAATAGGTTCCCTTCCTATTTGTGAACACGGCCCTGTTATCTGCAGGTGGCTACATGGCGACGTGCATCCCACCGATCGCCCCCTGGACCATGGGGATCCTGGCCACGGCAGCAAATCCCGCTGCCCGGGCATCCTGGCTGGCCCAGTCCACAGGGAACTGGATGTAGCGGTCCACAATGGCATACAGGACGTCAGTTCACTGCACAGATGTACCTGTGCACCAACGCCTGCGAGATGCTGGACAGGTCCCCACTCGACACCTGGAATGACCCCATGGCTTAAAAGTTTAGGGTCACCATAACCTTGATGGCCATGGGGAGAGGGTGTCCTCCCCCAGTGCCACGTGGTGCCAGTTGCGCCATCAGGTGGCAGATATGGGCAATGGTTTCCCGGCTCGTCTGGAGTCCCCTCCTGCATGCCCGGTCCGTGAGGTCCTGGTACGACGAGTGGAGCTGGTACACACGGGGCCTCATTGGGTGTCTCCGTCACCGTGGCACCACCACCACCTCCTCCTCATCCTGTCGTGCGGGTGGTTCTCCAGCCTGGGCGGCTGCCACCTGCGGCACGCTCCTCTGCGGCAGCCTCCGCCTCCTCCCTGGCACGCTCCTGCTCCAGCTCCCCCAGGGCAACATGTAGAAGGGCGGCTCCCGCCACAGCGGCCAACATCGCTGGGTAATGACCAGACATCTGGGCCTGCAGGGGGTGGGAAGTGGGGTGGGTGTGAGGGGGATAGACGACTTGTCATCATTTCCCATACCAGCCCCGCAGCCAGGTGCCATGGGCAGCATGGTCGCGGCTGTTGCCAGCTGGCACATGTCCAGCGGACACCCCCCCCCCCCCCCCCCCCCCCCAGCACGCACTGTCCCCAACTCCTCCCTTCCCCTCTCCCGGCATACACCCTCTCCATCACTCGCCCCCCTCGGTCCACCCCCTCCTCCCCAGTACACACCTTCTCCATCACTCGCCCTCCCTGCTCCCCCCTCTCCTTCTCTCCTTCTCCGGCATGCAGCCTCCCCAACCCACCCAACCGCCCCTCTCCTCTCCCCACCTCCCCCCTTCCCTCCTTCCCCCCTCCCCCTTCCCTCCTTCCCCCTCCCCCTCCACCTCCCCCTCCCCCACCTTCCCACCCTCCCCACCATGCCCCCTCCTCTGCCCCTCCCCCTCCGCCCCTTCCCCTCTCCCCTCCCCCTCCCACCCTACCCCTATCTCCCCCTCTCCCCACCCCCATCCCTCCCCCTCCGCCCCTCCCACCCTACCCCTCTCTCCCCCCCTCCCCACCCCTCCCCTTCCCCTCCCCTCTGCCCCTCCCCCTCTCCCCCGTTGCGGAGCGCCGGTCCTCGACATTCTCCGTGGCACGTGGAACGATTCACATCGACGGGAGTTTTGGGGGGGCCAGAGAATATAGCGGGGCGACAGGGCGGGATTTACGCCGCCCACCAGTGATTCTCTGACCCGTCGGAGAATCCCGCCCCTTGTGTTTCTAAATGTAAAATTTAATTCCCCATAAATTGGCCCATTCAACAAGATTTTATCGAACTTCCTGGACAGCGCACAAATTTAAGGTGATTGAAGGAATTTTGCTGAAAAGAGAGATATGCTGCCGTAGCTTTTTGCCTTGCAGTCATCAGGATAAATGTAAGAATGTTAAATTGTAAATAATAACAACAATTTAGACTGCTGGACTGTAGGATATTGATTGGTTGGTGAGCCAAATCCAAGCAGCAGGATGGAACAGGGAACTATTGGTTCTCCAAGCTCCCAGGCAATTCTAACAAGGCACAAAGTGATGCAACCATCAATTCACACAAAACAAGGTATAGAAGTAAGCTGTGGCTTTAATCGACTAGAACAGTGCCTGCCTGCGACTGCCCTGCTACTGAGAGCCGCCTACAGAGCTACTGGTCTTTATACCTCACCTCAATGGGCGGAGCCCACAACGGCACCAATATGATACATCACAGGTAATACCTTACAATGGTCCATAGGTGGAGCCCTCATGGGCAACAGCGTGATACAGTTACATACATGGTGAATGGTTAATGCAATACATTCACCACACAAAGCTTGAACATATTTATTTTGTTTGTATAGCCTGAATTGTTGCACGTGAATGTCTATTACTTTTAGCAGGTATAAATGAGCAGATTACGAGCTCGACTGATTATCTTAAATTAGTGTACTTATTAGTGCATTTAGAATTGTTCAACAAGTGTTGCCCAATTGTAGGACCACATGGCAACACTGAAGCCAGGACATCACATGCAATGACTTGTCTTCCTGTTTCCATGTCATTATTTCTGGTATCCCCAAAGATCTATCCTTGGCCCCTCCTATTTCTCATCTACATGCTGTCCCTCAGCAACATTATTTTAAAACACTGCTTCAGTTTTCTCAGGCAAGGCTGACCACACCCTGCTCTACATCAACACCACCTCTCTTCACTCCGTCGCTTTTGTGATCCCAACAGTGCAGAAGGAGGCCATTCAGCCCATCGGGTCAGCACTGACCCTCCGAAAGAGCACTCTATACTTCCGCTACCCCTCTAACCACGCACATTGATCAATCCACTGAACCCGGGTCCCTGACGCTGTCAGGCAGCAGTGCTAACCGCTGCGCCATCGTGCTGCCCGTAATATTGAATTAGCAGAAACTTCCTCCAATTAAATACTTGGAAAATGGAAGCTATTGTCTTCACAGCCCGTTATAAACTCTGTTCCCTCATTAGCAACTCTCTCCATTTCTTTGGCAATTAAGAGAGGTTAAACCAAACTCTTTGCAACCTGAATAGACCTTAAAATGAGTTTCTGATCACAAAGTCACACCTTCACCAAGACCATCTATGTCCACCTCGATAACAACATCTGACTGTGCACCGGCCTCAGCTTATCTGCTGAAAAATCCTTCACCTGGGCCTTTGTTACCTCTGGACTTGATTATTACAATGCACTCAACGTTCTTTCATTTTCTACCCTCTGAAAACAAGAGTTTATTAAAAACTCTGCAAACACTGTCTTAACTCACACAATGTCCCCTTCACCCATTACCCCATGATCAGTCACTTACATTAGCCCCAGTTAGGTAGTCCGTGAATTTTCATCCTTGTTTGTAAATCAAGCCCTCAACCACTCCTTAACTCTACCATATCCTTCAGCCCTGCAACCCTACAAGATATCAGCACTTAAGTCGGGTGTCCTTTCCAAAGGCCGGTGCAGACTCGATGGGCCGAATGTGCTCTGGAGTGTCCTTCCGAAACCATTCCACCACTTCACCTCTCTTTCCTCCTTTAAGACATTCCTTAAAATCTACCTCTTCTGCTAAGGCTTTTGGCCATCTGCCCTAATATCTCCTTATGTGACTTTGTGCCAAGTTTTGTTTTATAATGTTCTTGGTCAATATGTGGTTAGGATGTCTTGGGTTTGAACACACACCAGCACTTTTATCTCACAAACTCAGCTGACATTCTGGTACACCTCGTGGGAGGCAGCAACCCTTCAGAGCAGACGTTAAACTATTGAGACACTCAGTCCAGTTTCGTGGCTCAGGGAGGGCTGAAGATCCCATGTGAAAAAAACATGGTGTTCTTGCTGTGCGCTGCCGAGCATTCATCTTGTAACCCAGAACGACAAATGCAACTGGCCATTTTGTCCAACCACCGTTTGCCAAAGCTTGCTGGTACAGAATAGTTGTTGCATTTATCTCCATAATCATCTACATTACACCAGGCAATGCACTTCAAATGTAATTCATCGTGTGATGTTCTTTGATATGGGGACCTGTGTGGGAAGTCCATTAGTTGTAATTTATGGGGTAGATAAGAATACGCGGTAAGAATATTTCTAAAACCACTGTACTCTTACACATCAATTAAAATTAAGGATCAATAGAATTTGGAAAAGTATCTCTTTATATGAGCATTTATAATCAAATATAATGATATTTTCTCATTGTTTGTGGAGGTGATATTTTTGGAGGAAAATCATACGGAACTATTTATCTTTGAAAAGTGAAAAGTAATGTCCAAAAATTCAGATTTTCACCTCAACCTACATGGTTGACAAGTTAGCATCTGTAACTCCGTTCAAGGTCCACGGAAGTACATTGCAACTACTGAACCGGCATGTCAAACACCAAATCAACAGTAGGGCAGACCTGAACACAGTCAGAATCAACCACATCAATTGGAGAACACAGCACTGAAAATCAATCAGAATGCCAGCGCGTGAGTGTGGAGTCTGCTAACGCTAATCATATCAATCTACGGGCAGAACTGAAGGCTATCAGGGTCAGTCAGATTGGTTGTAAAGTGAGACTAAAGATTGTGGGGGGAAAAAAAATCACAGTTTACCTTTTTCCAGTTGTCACTGAATCTGAATTGCAGTTAATGGGTTTTCAATTGCTTTATGGGCCGCAGGTCTGTGTTTGTTTATTTTGTGTTTGTACAAAAAAAAATGAGGTTATGCATTACAAACAATGTGCTAAAATGCTGCTTTTTTACATTTCCCTTCAGACTTTCTGGCATATGCCCAGCAACTGCCTTTTTGCGAAAGCTTATTTTCTTGAAGAATGTTGCGGTCAGACTTTGAACGAGGACGGGGTTCTGTGCTGCAAATAAGCTTTATTTAAGATTTACAATTGTTGCACTTGCAGAGTTGTGAAGAGTGTGGAAACAAAGGGTGTTGCTGGAGCCAGACAAAGCTTATTTTTTTTGAAAATAGCACAGTGAACACATAGATTTACAGTAGGTTTCGAAATTCGAGAAAATATGCCACATGCAGCATTTCTGAGAAGCTGGAGACTGCCCCAAACCCTCCTAAAAAATAAATCTTTATCCTTTCGTAACCACAATTGTTTTCAAACATTTTGGAATTCACTGCTGCTTCAAATTCTGCTTGGTGTAACAAAATACATACAAAATTATAAGCATTGCACTCACAATTCTTTCTGATGCAGTCTAGTGGCAGGTCAGAGAATTCCATCAACTGCTGGAACCTAAATTGACCATTTCCTTTTCGTTCAACACTGAAGTTGGGAGATTAAAGACTGAGGATAGGATTCTCCGTCGGCCAACGGCGGAATCGGGAAACGCGATCGGTTAATACGCCAAAATCGTGGCGGGAGCCGTTCTCATGCCAAATCGCAATTCTTGGAGAATATCGCCCCATGGCTCAATTCCAACCTTGTGTTGAGTTTGTATGTTCTCCTTGTGTCTGTGTGCGTTTCCCCCGGGTGCACCGGTTTCCTCTCACAATCCAAAGATATGCCGGTTAGGTGGATTGGCCATGCTAAATTGTCCATTAGTGTCCAAAAGGTGGCGCTATCTGGTTACGGGGATAGGCCGGGGGACTGGGCCTGGGTGGGATGCTCTTTAAGAGGGTTAGTATAGACTTTATGGATTGAATGGCCTCCTTCTGCACTGTAGGAATTCAAATAGAAAATATGGCAGATAAAATTTACTCTTTTCCACATAGAGATATTTGATTTCCTTTTACAGTAATTTAAAAAAAATTATTTCATGGGATATGGGTGCCAGGGCTTGTGGTACAGGGGGCAATGTCGCTATTTCTGGGCCCGAAGCTCCAGGTTCTAGTCTCACTTCAGAACGGCCATGAAAGGTGGATGCACGAAGTGGCCAAACAGGTTGGTTATCGGACTGCATCACCTTCCAATCCGCCTAATGGCAGGCGGTAAAGAGCGGGAGAGTTTCCTAGTCAGCCACATGGCAGAGGGTAACCACTATATTACTTTTCCAAGTATATCCATGGACCAATCCAAAGAAAGCCCATGGTTGTCAGTGCCCTCTTAGGGAATGGTACCTGAAGGAGCGGATGGACGTAGGTGTTGCTGGTAAAGGTGAGCATACATTGCCTATCCCTCACTCCCCTTGAAAAGGTGTCTGTGAGTGAGATCCCTTCTCGAATAGACCAGAGAAGCGTGCCGGGCCATCCCAAAGGGCAGTTGGCCATGTTGTTTTGGGTTTGGAGCCACATAGAGGCCAGGCAAAGACGGCAGATTTCCTCCCCGAAAACATAATGTAGAGCACTTCAAATAAGAACATTGGTGACTGAAGTAAATAAAATGTACAAGCAACATGATTTCTTGGCTTCTCTGCTGGAAGTCAGATATAGCTTTACATTTCCTTCCTGTGCTTATGGCAGGAAATTCTCTGAAGTACATCAGCACTTGTTCCAAATGAGGCAGCCCTAAGTATTTAATACTGGTGCGCATTAAGATTTGTTTATAACTTTTATCTTGCTTCAACAGCAGCACACCCAACAATGCAGAGCAGTCATTTGTGTTGAAAGCCAGTTCTACATTCTGCTTCCATTTCAGTAATCAGGATTGAAATAAATATATCTACATGTCTATATTTGACAATATCATTTAAAATTCAGAACACACCGTGCAATTTCTAATATCCAATTCCACTTCTACCAGTGTTTGCAATGCTTATTATCTACAGGATGCACCGATCACAACTCACTGAGTTTACTTTGACAACCATTCCCACCAAGCAGGACACAAGCAGCAAACATACAGGAATAACAACATCTCGAAATTAGCTTCCGATTCGTATTCCATCCTAACGTGGACATTCAAAACTATCCCTCATTTTCATTGGATCTGGACCCTGAAATTCTCAACTTTACACCATGGGCCTGTTGCCACCTCTCATGAGGCTGTGTCCCTTTATTTTTGGAAATTGGATTCTCCGGGTTCCCTAAACTGCTTATTTCTTGGCGGCACACCGTACGCTGGCGGCTGGATTCCATCCTCCTGCCGCTTCCCATTGGCAACATCCCAGGCCAATGTGCATATCAAAGGAGATTTGGAAGAACTGAACCAGAAATACAGCCAGGCACACCAGCAGGCAGGAAAGGCTTTCAAAGAGACTGACCTGAAAGACTGGCCGGTATTTTCTCTTCTTTTGACTGTGTGTCAAACTCACGAAACCCGCTGGCGGGGGTGCGCTGCCAGCGGGAAAAGTGAACCCCGGCGACCGGAGAATTCCGGCCAAGGTATTTCAACTTTCAATCCACTGGAAATTTTGCAATTTGAAATGAGACAGGGCACTGCAAGTTTGGGGGGAGGGCGACCATTGTGGAGGTTCAGGGTTGGGATTTCCCTGGGGGTTTCTGTGGCGAGGGAGGGGTTCTTCTTTAAATTTTTTATCACATTGGGACACGGTGGACTTGCCTGTCAGGGGCCTAGGTAGTTGGAGGGGGGGGGTGGGGGCACATGTCCTCGTTGGCACCGGCGCCACTGCGCATGCGCGGATCCTGCGGCACACAATTTGCACCGGGATCGGCAGCTGGAGCGGCGCGAACTGCTCCAGTGCCGGACTGGCCTCCTGTAGGGGCCAGAATTAGTCCTGGGAGCGGTCCATTCACACCATCATAAAACGTCAAAGACCCATTGTGGGAGCGGGGGGAGGAGGGGTGTAAAAGAGTTAATCCACACACTGCCGGAAGTATTGAAAACACCAGGCTTGTGTCAGCAGAAAGGTCACTTACAGTGCAGAACTGAAACTCTCCGTACTTCAGGTTGAGGAACCACACCGTTCCTCTTGAATCAGCTGAGTCTGCCAACAGTTGCATCTTGTTCTTCCCAGTTTAACTTGGCCCGGGTATTTTGCCAGTGTAAAAGCACGAGCGTCAACCACACTGATGCTAGATATACTGGGAGGGATTCTGCGGGAATCGGCGAGGTGGGCAACTCTGGCGTGAAGGAGTAGCGTCAACCACTCCGGCGTCGGGCCGCCCCAAAGTTGCAGAATCCTCCGCACCTTCAGGGGCGAGGCTGGTGCCGGAGTGGTTTGCGCCACGCCGGCCGGCGGGGGAGGGGCTTGGCGCCACGCCAACAGGCGCCGAAGGGCCTCCGCTGGCCGGAGCGAGT
Organism: Scyliorhinus canicula; assembly: GCF_902713615.1. Classification (NCBI taxonomy): domain Eukaryota; kingdom Metazoa; phylum Chordata; class Chondrichthyes; order Carcharhiniformes; family Scyliorhinidae; genus Scyliorhinus; species Scyliorhinus canicula. The sequence goes on from NC_052163.1 coordinate 37,144,920, forward strand.
TGGGGCATGCGCGGGAGCGCCAGCATGTGCTGGCGTCATCCCAGCGCATGCACAGAGGGGTTCGTCTCCGCACCGGCAATGGCGGACTGGTCCAGCCGCCGGTGCAGAGGAATAGAGTGCACCCACAGCACAGGCCTGCCCGTGGATTGGTGGGCCCCGGTTGCGGGCCAGGCCTCCGTGGGGGCAACTCCCGAGGCCAGATCCCCCCCCCGAGGACCCCGGAAGCCTCCCGCGCAGTAAGGTCCCTACGGTAAGTACCTACTCTAATTTACGCCGGCAGGACTGGCCGAAAACGGGCAGCCACTCGGCCCATCGCGGGCCAGAGGATTGCGGGGGGGGGGGGGGCGCTGCCAGCGGTCACCGACCGGCGTGGCGCAATTCCCTCCCCTGCCAAATCCCTGGCGCCGGAGAATTCGGCAGCCGGCGGGAGCGGGATTCACGTCGCCCCCCCGGCGATTCTCCGACCCGGATTCAGACAAGGTTGCTTGAGTGAGCAAATCGTGGAACGGACCAAACAAGGCAGGGGGACATGGAGGGGGAGGGGGGGGCAATTTTGTTGTATTAAACAGGCAATTCACAAATTCTGCTCCCTTCCATTAGCAGAATAAAATAGGACTGTTGCAATTAAACACTGAACTTGCATTGAAACTGGCATGGATATCTGCACCCATGAGGGGGATTTTAGCCTGGAAGCTTTAGGTGTGGTGTTAAAATTGGGACAAATGTGAACATGCCAGATTCACATACTGGCCCCTGCACTTCACTCAAGAGCAGCTTGCAACACGGCCCTTTAATGTAGGCGCAATTCAACTAATTGGAAACAACGTCCCAAAGTGAGCGTGCTTAGCCGCGTGTTTCCTGGCGCTCACAGTGCTAAGAAACACATGGCTATACAATGCAATTGCCGTTGTCTAAGGGACCTCAGCGGGGAACGTGTGGCTGAGGCCGCACATAGCCCTGCTTTATGCACTGGGGAGCTCTGCTCGCCGGAACTCCCAAGTGTAGCGAGAGATCGGGACTCCATTTAAAAATGGGGAAGTCCCCGGTCCTCCCCAACACCCACGGCCCTCCCCAATGCAGTGAGACCCGACCGATCACGTGTGGGTGCGCACAAAATGCCAGTTTGGCATCTTGGCAGTGCCAACCTGGCACCCTGGCAGTTCCTGTGTCAGATGGCAGTGCCACCTGGGCATCTTGGCAGTGCCAGGTTGGCATCCAGGTGGCACTGCCAAGGTGCCAGGGTTGCACTGACAGGCCATGGAGCATGGCGCGACCACTGGAGGCTGCCGCCGTGCACATGTACCTTTGGGGGCTAGGCCTGCGCCGGAGTGGTTTCCGCTCTGCCGGCTGGCGCCAAAACTGGCGCCAATGGCCTTTGACGCTACGCTGCCCGGCGTCGGGGCTGGTCAAAAGGCCTTCGCCGGTCCGCGCCTGCGCCGGTGCGTACGCGGCCGCTGACGTCACCACCGGCGCATGCACGGTAGGGGGGGTCTCTTCCGCCTCTGCCATGGTGGAGGCCATGGCAGCGGCGGAAGAAAAAGCGTGCCCCCACGGCACTGGCGAGCCCGCCGATTGTTGGGCCCCGATCGCGGGCCAGGCCACCGTGGGGGCACCCCCCGGGGTTCGATCAGCCCGCGCCCCCCCAGGACCCTGGGGGCCCGCTCGTGCCGCCAATCCCGCCGGCACCAGAGGTGGTTTAAACCACGTCGGCGGGATTGGCCTGTCAGCGGCGGGACTTCAGCCCATCGCGGGCCGGAGAATCGCCGTGGGGGGCACGCCGATCGGCGGGGCATGATTCCCGCTCCCATCGATTCCCGGGTGGCGGAGAATTCCGGCCACGGCGGGGGCGGGATTTACGCCGGCCCCGGGCGATTCCCCGACCCTGCGGGGGGTCGGTGAATTCCGCCCATGGTGTCAGTCATATTTGGCATGGTCTTGGTCAAGGTATGAATGGAATTCTTTGATTGGAACATTTGATGTTCCACAGATCTGGCCACTCTATCCATGAAGGAACCCTTATCGCATCTAAAAAGTCATTTAAGTTTTACCATAATAATTTCAGAACTCCTAGAACTTTTGCAGCCAAAATCGAGACCAATATGAAAATGGCTTATTGTCACGAGTAGGCTTCAATGAAGTTACTGTGAAAAGCCCCTAGTCGCCACATTCCGGCGCCTGTCCGGGGAGGCTGGTACAGGAATCAAACCGTGCTGCTGGCCTGCTTGGTAAGCCAGCGATTTAGCTGAGTGAGCTAAACCAGACAAGACGTCAAACACGTCTTCCATCCTTTGAGTCTCACATTTCCTTGGATTTCAAGCATCATACCTCAGTTGGCGAAAAGTCAGCACAAATTAATATCTATAATAAACTTGTCTCTTTTTTCCCCCAAGTCCCTCAGAGCTAAGTTCATAATAATGCTTCCATTTACCATAACAATGTTACTCACAAGGAGAAGACAAACCAACCCAGTAACTCAGAACAGTTTTTGATAATGCTTTTCACTGACATTTTCCACCAATTTCAACCAAACAAAAAGATAACATTAGAATTGAAATAACATTTGAAGACAAGGTAGGTATGAGTCCAATCAAGGAATACAAATTATTCACATCAAACGCCATGGGCGCGATTCTCCAAAATGGAGACTAATATTTATCTCAACTAAAAATTTACAAAGTACATCATGACAGGAAAAATAAACGGTGACGATTTAAATGGAATTTCATTGTCCAGCTCAACTTTATTTATTATTGCTGCAGCATTGACAATAACATATTGTTAATTAGCCATTATAAAAAGGAGAGGAAAAACAGCATGAGAAACATCATTTAGGTGACAACAAAACTGGATGATTATTTTTTTAAAAACACTACCTTTGTTGCTAATTTCTGCTTGGGCCACATAAAAATTGTAAGTGACGGCAATATCCTCTTCACTTTCTAGTTTCTCTGAAGGGACTTAAAACAGGCAGAAGGGCTCTCATTAACATATGAGGGGACCTGTATACTTGTTTTAGGTGGCAGACAGGGATGCCTGGACGTGGCGTGACCCAATTTTACATGAGGTATCACACTACAAGCGTGACATTGTTAAGAAGCTTGGCAGCAGCAGCATACTGCACTTCTCTCTTGTCTGTGCAGAAGTACCTCAACACTTAAAGGCATTGTGAATGGGGAAGAGGCAAGAGGAAGCGACTAAAAAAACTGTACAAATTACATTTGCCCTGCATAAAGATGGATGTGGTTCCATCTTGATATACATGGAATACACATACAAATGTTGGATTCTTCAAAGCAGGCACTGCACATCTTCTGCAAATGTGAAACACTTGGAACTGGACTTAATAATAATAATAATAATCTTTATTATTGTCACAAGTAGGCAGAAGATACAAAAGTCTGAAGACCCGCACATCCAGACATAGGCACAGCTTCTTCCCCACAACTACTAGACTCCTCAACAACTCTCCCTCGGACTGATCTATTCCCTGTAAGAACACTATTCACGATGCCCTATGCTGTTCTTGCTCATGTATTTGCTTTGTTTGGCCCTTGTTCCACGCTGTACCCAATCACTATTTGTCGATGTACTACTTGTCAATGTATTCTGTCGATTATTTTTTTTGTCTACTGTGTACATACTGTGTACGTTCCCTTGGCCCAGAAAAATATTTTTCACTTTTCAGTTCATGTGACAATAAATCAATCAATCAATCAATCAATCAATCAACATTAACATTGCAATTAAGTTACTGTGAAATCCCCGTGTCACCACACTCCAGCGCCTTTTCGGGTACACTGAGGGAGAGTTCAGAATGTCCAATTTACAGAACAAGCACATCTTTCAGGACTTCTGGGAGGGAACAGGAGCACGCAGAGGAAACCCACGCCGACACGGGGAGAACGTGCAGACTCCGCACAGACAGTGACCTAAGCCGGGAATCGAACCTGGGACCAAGGCACTATGAAGCAACAGTGCTAACCACTGTGCTACTGTATCAGTAAGTCCCATTGCCAGGATCCACACTGGCTGGCATCAAGACTCTATGTGGCGTTTTACCAGCAGCAGCCAATTAAGAGGCCGCCACTGAGATTGCCGTCCAATTGAGGATAGAAACTTGTCTCTCAGAGCTGCCGGTTCAATTAGAGGGACAACAGTACATCAGTCTCGGCATTACCATTGCTGACGCTGCTGGAAGAAGGGGAAGTCCGTCCATGTTGAGGTGTCTTTGAAGAGTGGTAAGTTTTTCTTCTTACTGTGCTGGGGCCAGGCAGGCAGGCCACAGTGATTGGGGAGAAGAGGTTCCACGTTCAGCGCTGATGCCTTCGTCGCGAGGTTCACAATTGCTGACGGATGGAGCCCCTTCCAAGGCTGTGGAGAAGCCATAACAGAGGCTCCAACCTTCCAAAAATTGTGCCTGCATGCCGCAGCGACGCCTCCCAATTCTGGTAAAATGGAGGCGAGCTGGGAGGAGGCCATAATTGGGCACATACTCAGAATAATTAGCCACCCAGTGGGCCGTTGCACTCCTGAGATGCCCGCCTACCTGTGATATTTCATGACAGTGGGAGGACGTCAGGCTCTCTGCCCAATGCCTTTCACCATCAATTTACTAGCTCACCTTTCTTCAGGATGGCCAAGAGGGGTTGGAAAATTCAGCCTATAATTTTTTTTTAAACAGACTCTGACATTGCGAAAAAGCTCTGCAAAGGTGCACCAAACTTGAAAAAAGTTACCGTAAGTATTTGTCAATTCCCTGCCTATCGTTGACATACAAAATTACAAAGCGGCCTGAGATTGAAGTTAATACAAAATAACACAATCCTTCTGAAAACGAGCGTCCCAATCTTTGTGTTCACACCAGGTTCAGGTCATGTTAAATTGAGATCGAAGCTCTCCCGATGAATACATTTCCTTACCTGAAGATTAAGACAGTTTTTAAAAAATCAGATTCATCTAAATTACTGCTTCAATATATGGGAATGTGGTGCTGCAGTTGTAATGTCACTAGACTAGTTGTCCTGAGATGCAGGTTAATCCTCTGGGGGAGCTGGGGGGAGGGGGGGCTCACAGGTTTAGGTCCCATCATGACAGTCGGTGGAATTAAATTCAATTAATGAAAGCTACGGCTGAAAGCTAATTTCAGTAATGATGACCATAAAATTTAGAATTGATGAAGATAATCTGCCATCCTTACCCGGGTTGGCCTATTTGTGACTCCAGATAGTTGACTCTTAACTGCCCTCTGAATCGGCCATCTTAGCCACTCAGTTCAAGCGTAATTAGGGGTTGGCAGCGATTACTTGTCTCAAAAGCAATTATTGAAATTGAGAACCCTGTACCCTCGGGGATTACAAGAAAGGCTGGGGAACTCACGGTAGCATGGTGGTTAGCATCAATGCTTCACAGCTCCAGGGTCCCAGGTTTGATTCCCGGCTGGGTCACTGTCTGTGCGGAGTCTGCACGTCCTCCCCATGTGTGCGTGGGTTTCCTCCGGGTGCTCCGGTTTCCTCCCACAGTCCAAAGATGTGCGGGTTAGGTGGATTGGCCATGCTAAATTGCCCGTAGTGTAAGGTTAATGGGGGGGTTGTTGGGTTACGGGTATACGGGTTACGTGGGTTTAAGTGGGGTGATCATTGCTCGGCACAACATCGAGGGCCGAAGGGCCTGTTCTGTGCTGTACTGTTCTATAAGGCTGAAGGATCCTGAAAATATTGTTCATGTGACATTAGATATCTATATTTTACTGCAGTGGATAGATAATTATTTCTACTCTTTTAACTGCTCTGATCAGACACCTACCACTGCTTTTTTGAAGTTAGAATGAGTCCCCAGAAAACTGTGCATATTTACAAGGCATCCCCGAGACAGAAATGTTTGAGAATCATTGACGGACACACCTGCATGGAAAGTAAATAACACAAGGGGATGCAGCAGACATTGCGAGCATTGATTTGTTTGGAGACACCGTCCCAGTTCTTAATTCCCCTCCCCCTGACATGGATAGTAACAGGTAAGCTTCTGAGGAGAGGTGAAGTTGTGACAAATGTTCCTAAATATTCCTCATGGGATGGCCCGGACCATTCAAACTTCAGCCTTGGTCCATGCATGGACCAAGAGATGAGATGAGAGTGACTGACCTTCACGTCAAAGCAACATTTGACTGAGTATGGCATTAAGATGCCGCACAAAACTGAAGTCAATGGGAATCGGGGAAAAACTCTCCGGTAGATGGGGTCATGGCTAACATGAAGGAAGGTGATTGTGGTTGTTGGAGGTCCAAGGTTCCTATGATAGCACCTTTCAAAACCACCTCGCCAATGTCATCCACATTCTGTGGATGAACACATAAAAAAATATGGAGTTCAGCAGTCCTTGTGATCCTGGGGTCAGCAGTCAGTTTTTTATTCATTCATGGGACGTGAGCATTTCTGACAAGAATTTGCTGCTGTTCCCTAATTTCCCTTGAAAAGGTGGTGGCGATGGTGAGCCACCTTCTTGATCTGCTGCAATGCACCTGGTATGGGTACATCCACAGAGCTCTTATAAGGGAGTTCCAAGATTTTGACCCAATGCCAGCAAAGGAACGTCAGTAGCCAGGGTGGTGTGAACCTTGAAGGAGTACTTGTAGCTGGTGGTATTACCAAGCATCAGCTGTTTTTATTCTTCTCAGTGGTGGAGATTGTGGGATTGGGAAATGCTGTCAAGGGAGGCTTGTTGAGTTGCTGTAGTGCATCTTATCGCTGGTGCACACTGCTGCTACTTTGTGCCATTGGTTGAAGGAGTGAAGATTTAAGGTAATGGATTGGGGTGTTGATCAAATGGGCCGCTTTGCTTTGGATGGTGTTCAGCTTCCTGAGAGTTGTTGGAGCCTCACTCCTCCAGGCAAGTGGTAGTGTTCCATCACACTCCTGACGTGTGCCTTTTAGATGGTGGATGAACTTTGGGAGTCAGGTGAGTTGTTTACAACAAAATTCCTATGTGCAATGGTAACATTTTTTTATAGCTAGTCGTTTAAGTTAATGGTCAATGGTGATCTTGAGGATGTGATAGTGAGGAATATGGAATGGTAATGCCATTGTCATTATACATAGAGGGGAAATGGTTAGATTTTCTCTTGTTGGAGATGGCGTGACACTTGTTTGGCACAAATGTTACTTCACACTTATTGGCCCAAACTTGAATCTTGTCCCAGTCTTTCTGAATACAGACACAGGCTGCTTAATTATCTGGGGAGTTGAAAATGACATTGAACTCTGTGGAATAACAATGTACATCACCATTTCTGACCTTATGATGGAGGGAAGATTATTGATGAAGCAGCTGAAGATGGTTGGGCCTAGAACACTACCATGAAGACCACCTGGGCGAGATATCCTGGGTTTGACATGATCGGCCTCTAACAACCACAAACATGTTCCTTTGTGTTAGGTATGACTCCAACCACAGGAGCATTTTCCCCAATTCCCATTGGCTTCCATTTTGCTCCTTAATGACTTGCTAAAATGTTGCCATGATGTCAAATGCAGATAGTCTCACCTCACCTCTTGGATTTAGCTTTATTTCTTATCATGTTTAAACCAAGGTTTTAATTATGGAGCCGAGTGCCACTGGTAGAATTCTAACCGAGCCTCAGTGAACAGGTTATTGCTGAGTAATTAGCTTGACGGCACTGTCCATAACATCTTCCGTTACTTCGCTGATGATCGAGGGTAGATTGATGGGTGGTAATTGGCTGGAATGATTTGTTCAGGTTTTTGTGGACAGGACATAACTGAGCAATTTTCAATTTTAATTGGGTGGGTGCAAGTGTTGCAATTGTACTGAAAAGCCTTAGTTAAGGGCGTGGCTGGTGATAAAGTATTTTTCGTCAGTGCTACATATGCTGTCGGACCCATAGCCTTTGCTCTATTCAGTGCCTTCAGCCATGGAGTAAATCAAATTGGCTGAACACTGGCATCTGAAATTCAGGAGTACATGTGCTCATAGAGAACTCCAGGATTGTAACTGTCAGGTTCATTCCTATTTATCCCTAGTCTATCCCCTTATTCCCCCTTCCTTATATTTTTGCCATTAGGTTTTTGATTTATGGATGATTCATGGACATATGTCTTTAAGGTAAGTGGCCTGTGCCTTTAATCCGTGCAGAGGATTTCAGGACCAGAAGAGATCACTGTGCTGGTCTGTGCTGGCTGAAACTGGAGGTTTAGACTGACTGGCACCAATGGCAGAGATTTGAGTGATTTGGCTGGTGGCCAATGAATTGACCCAAAAGGTTGCGCTCTGCCTGGAAACAGGTGGTGGATTAGACCTTATCCCACTGAAATGGTTCAGAGGCCTAAGGATCTTTCAGTTTTCATTTTGGCAGCCCGATGAAGACACCTAACTAACTCTCTCCGAAAAGATCCAGCGAACTCTCACTCCAATGAGCCTGCAGGTGTTGGATTCCTGAAACTGCAGAGCCTGAAGGCAGGCCATGAACCTAAAGGAATGTTTGGTGAAAAGGGGACTCTGTCTCTCTAGGAAATCTGTGAGTACAGGCTGCAGAACTGTAATCTACCAAAGACTGTAATCTACCAGTTTACTGTGAAAAAAGCATGCTAAGAACCACCATCTGAAGCAAAGACTCTTTTCTCTTTCACTTATGATATTTCCCCCTTCTTCGCCCCTTTGTGTTTGTCTGTCTTGTGTATATGCGTAGAGGCGTGGGAGGCAGGATAAAGTAGGGGTTAGGTACTTATTAATATTTAACCAACTGTATTTGCTGTGTATTTCATTATAATCTTATTATAAATAAACAGAACTTGTATTTAAAATTACAAACCTGGCAACTGCAATTGTTGGACAGCCAATTGTCAAAGACTCCAGCTATTTTTATAAGATTTATTAGTTAATTCACTTGTGTTGTGACTCTTGGACGAGTAGGGCTGGAATTGACCGAACGCTTGCCCAAGATGTTGTAACAGTAACTCGCAGATTTTCAGGCTATCAAGATATTCAATTAGACAAACTTTTCTTTGAGTGTTAAAGTTCTGTTCTAAGACTAGCAAAGCCAAATTTTTGTTTTATTCATTGTATATTTCAGAGAAATCATTATCAAAAGTGTAAAGCAGTTGTTTAGACTTCTTTCAAATCAAAATCCTTCTATAATTTCAATAGAGAAGGGAAATTGCAGGGAATCATAGATTTGCGAAGCCCAGAATCCTCTTTAATCCAGGCGATAGGGGTCTCACATGCTGGAGCTGGAGAGCTGACCACCCACCAACCTCCTGCCCGATCCAAAGCCCCTCGTATCTTGCCTCAGGGGAATGCATGGAATTCCACCCAATCCAAACTAGGTGAAAGCATATAGCGTATGATTTACCGATATCATTTTTAAGCGGACAGTAATTTACCTATAATGTGTTTTTTCTAACCAACTGGATAATTGTTCATCAACACTGTTTGTATTTAATCACATCTATTTCGCTTTGTATTACTTAATACTTATAAATATTTGTTATAAAGAAATTAGGAACTTACATTCCAAAATAGCAGAATTAATGCACAAATAATGGCAATTGCTGAAGTAGCAATCACACCAATTACTATTGGATCCTTGTGTGAAATTTCTCTGTAGTTTCTTGTTCCTACAGAGCAGTCTGCATGATGTTCCATTTTTAACTCTGAAAAAATATAAAATACATCATTGTTTTGACAAAAGAATTGCACATTTTATATCTCCACATCATCATGAAATTATTTTCATTTTCTGTCACCTTTGCTTACGGAAGATAAAAATGAAGTTCAATAAAGAGAGAGGATGAAGAGCAGCACGGTGGCACAGTGGTTAGCATTGCTGCCTACGGCGCTGAGGGCCCGAGTTCGAATCCCGGCCCTGGGTCACTGCCCGTGAGGAGTTTGCACATTCTCCCCGTGTCTGCGTGGGTTTCACCCCCACAACCCAAAGATGTGTAGGATAGGTGGATTGGCTACGCTAAAATTGCCCCTTAATTGGAAAAAATAATTGGGTACTCTAAATTTAAAAAAAAGAGAGAGGATGAGATTCTCTTGTCCAACAGCCGCCTGTTTCCTGTCCGCAAACCGTTTGCTGGTGACGTGGTTCTATCCATGCACCGCTCGTCAATGGAATTTCCCATTGAAACCACCCCGCCCCGTGGCAAAAAGTGAATCACAACGATCGGAGAATTCTGCCCAGGAGATGTTGTGTTCCTGATTAGAGCACATTATGTGCCACATCACATTCTGGTGTTTAAGCCTCTGAGTACACTTGCAAGCTTATGGCTTCTGTCATCAACCAAAATATGCTGTCAATAACTGAGCTGGAATCACACAAGCACCAGCAACAATGATTATTGAAGAGGGTCAGGCATACCCTCACTCTCATGGAGGTTATGATGCTGGCCATCATTGAAGGTGTTGCGCATGTTCCCGCTGTCCTCTTTCAGGGTGGCACCACTTACCTTCGCACCTTTGCATTCTACCAGTGGCCTTGCAGTTTCCCATCAGCCAGTCAGACTGGTTGCTGCTACCTTTCACAAATTGGTGCAAACAGAAATCTAGCCTTCTGGCCCAGAGGAGCGAATGAGCTTCCTCTATATCTTCCTGCTCCTGAACTGCTTGTTCATGTCGGTGACCAGGGCGTGCCTTCGTAACAAAATCAAGTCTTCCCTGCTATTTAATAAGTCTGTGATTGAAACTTGACCTCAACTCTATTTTTCCACCTAACTCCCATATAGCTGGCTTCCTTGGAGTCTTGATGAGACAATTTTGCTTCAATCTCCATAATTCAATTTAAAATGGAGTAGTTTGGGGAGGGGTATCAGGCCTTAAGCTGAATGGAAATGAGTTCTTGTGACGCCATATGGAGTCTGGTCAAAGACAAGCCCATGCAATGTTGCACTAAGTCTGCCCCGAGAGAGGTCCATGTGACCTGGTTGTCATGGTGACAGTGGCAAAGGGTCAGAAAACATATGGAAAATAAGTTGTAAGCTTACCTGGATGTCAAAGGAGGAGGCAGCTGGTCTTGTTGCCACCCAGGCTTATATACTCTTAGGGGCAGTAAAACAGAGAACATTGGGGGAAAAGAGAACAACAGATTCTGCCATGCCTGGCAAAAGAAAAGGATTGCTTTGTGGGTAAATCATCAAATGAAGTGCACGTGAAGATGGAATTCATCTTTGAGGAATCAAGGACTGTTCATTAGAGGGTGCCTTGCTATATGACTTCCATTCGATTATGCGTAAAGGGTTGAGTAAAGGGGGTTTTGTTTAAAAGTACACTGGGAAATTGGTACACTTGGTGAAGCAGGGAGAAATGATCCCGTTAAAACCAAGAGGAGCAACACTGTAGCCTGGTTTCACATGGAGTCGGGTATACTATAGAAGTGTAAATATGGGAGGCATGGTAGCTCAGTGGTTAGTACTGATGCTTCACAGCGCCAGGGTCTCAGGTTCGATTCCCGGCTTGGGTCACTGTCTGTGCGGAGTCTGCATGTTCTCCCCTTGTCTGTGTGGGTTTCCTACGGGTGTTCCGGTTTTCTCCCACAAGTCCTGAAAGACGTGCTTGTTAGGTTATTTTTGACATTCTGAAATCTCCCTCAGTGTACCCAAGCAAGCGCCGGACTGTGGTGCATAGGGGCTTTTCGCATAACTTCATTGGAGTGTTAATGTAAGCCTACTTGTGAAAATAAAGATTATTATTATCAATGGCAGCTGGGACCCAATTTTCACCAGTATGGGCTAAGGAAACAGGCTGGTGATCCCACACCCTGCACTGCTGCCCTGACCAACTCCATTATGGGGATAGTTATGTCCCAGACCTCAACATTTCTTGTGGCATTGGGCCAGCTTTTAAAGGACTCGTGGTTTATGATCCCTTAGAGATCTCGTTAACCACATTCTGGATAAGAGAACCTTTCAAAAGCTAAGTTGAAATTGTTTCACCCTTGCCACCACGAAAAGCTATGTTCTCCACCCATGTCCCCTCATATCCCTCATGCTGAGTTATGTCCCTTGATGCAGCCCCTCCACCCCCTCCCACTGGCCTTCATACTCTCCATGCCAAGCTACGGCACTTCTGTGCTCATTCACCCACTATGTTGAGGACCATAAACCGTGCAGTAACAATAGGATGTGTGAAAAAAGGAACCTATGTTTAATTTACCAGACCTGTGTTAGATTAATAAATTTGTATGAATCAAGCAAGAAATGCACATAGTACTTCAGGTGTGGTCTTTCCAAAGACATATACAGATGTATAATGTCAACTCTACAGTTGCACTGCAACCTCCTTCCAATAAACACCAGTATAATGGTGAAGTTAGCAGGACATAGCAGAACATAATGAATCAGGAAACACACTCAGGTGAATACTGCATGGGGTCCTCTGAAAGTCTCAGCCCCAGAGCTGTTGCTGGATATCCTAATAGTCTGTTCTATAATGTGCTGTTTGGCGACGTAGCTTGCCATGTTGTGAAATTAGGAAGAGGTTTACAATATACGAATATATAAAAGTAGTGTTTTAAGTTAAGTGTTGAAGACTTTATTTCCATGGAAGCCGAGTTAGAGAGATTTTGATAAGGTAGGCTAGTTTGAACAAAAAGCCATTGCCATAGGAGATAACAGGTGGTATGAAGTTGCATTGGACTTTTCATAACTTTGATCAACCAAGATACTTGCTGAAGGTGTTTGTGCGAACATTAGACATGACTGGAGGAAACAACTTCCAGGCTCACTCCACTGTAAGAACAACTACACTGTATGGCTATTGTATATTCTTGTTTGCATGCCTCATGAACAGGCCTTGGCATAAATAACTGATAGTGAAATGGATGGGGGAAGATGGAAGGCAACTCAAGCGGTGTGAAGGAAGAAATAAGGTGAGAATGACTGAATATGGCTATAGGATACGTGCAAAAGCCAAAATAATTCCAATTGGGCATGTTACAGACTTCTGGATTCATCACTGAGGTCAGCAACTTTAGACTATGACCTCCATCTTGACCATTTTTCTTTTGGTTTGTCTCAACACAAAAGCCCCCATATCCCCCACAGGGCCATCTGTCACTTGGTCCTTGGGTTTGCTTTCACTGAGAACTGACCTCCATTCTCCTGTTGACACATTCTGCTACCTTACCTTTGTGCCACTATCAGCATCTTCGCTAGTCTTTAACACTACCTTTAACATTCCCTTTGTCTTGTGTCCGGGACATCTTTGCCAAACTCTCCTTAGCTCTGACCTCTTCCTGATCTATTCTGCTCCACTCCTTTCTCCAGCTATATAATCCATCAGATTTCCACCCCTCTTCAGCTCTGAAGAAAATTCATAAAATCTTGAAATGTTAAGACCATAAGACATAGGAGCAGAAGTAGAGCATTCGGCCCATCGGGTCTCCTCCCCCATTCAGTGAGTTCATGATTGATCTGATATGACAATCCTCATCTCCACTTTTCTATCTTATCCCCCTGAACCTTGATTCATTTCCTAATTAAAAATCTATCTATCTCAGCCTTGAACATATTCAACAACCCAGCTTCTCCATCCTCTGCAGTTAAACATTCCACAGATTCACTATCCTCTGAGAAAGTAAATTCCTCCTCATGTCTGCCTTAAATGGGTGACCTTTCCTTAGATAGGGGACCAAAACTGTTCACAGTATTCCAGGTATGGTTTAATTAGTGCCTTGTATACTTTTAGTAATACAGCCCTATTTTTATACTCCATCCACAGGTATTGCCAGACATGCTCAGTTTACCCAGAATTTTCTGTTTTTTATTCAGATTTCCAACATCTTCAGTATTTTGCTTTTATTTTATTGAAAGAATAATGGCAGGTGATTGACGTCAAAAATTCAGTCCAAAATTTAGATAAAGAACTCAGCACCACATAATGTATTTTGAAATAAAGTGAATCTTCATCAAGGCATCCACCCCTGAAAAAGGGTGGAAGTAAGAGACTTTAGTTCATTGCAGTACGAAGTGAAGTGAGAACTCTCAAGAAAGAGTCCAGTCAAACCTTTCTGAGGAATTCCGGAAGTCAAGAGGACCTGAGCACTGAGAAGAGAAGAAATGAAGAGGAAAATAGCTGTTCATGCACGTCAATCGCCCTGCTCAACCTGGGCTAGTACTCACTCCTTGTCACAATCATATCTTTTCACTGTATAACTAGTAATGATACATCCCATCTTATATTCTTATTAAAACTCAACATCGCACCGTAGCGGTGGCACTACATCCCGCTAATTCCAAGTTTAATTCAGAATATCTTTCAATGATTAAAATTCTCATGCAGGGCAGCACGGTGGTGCAGTGGTTAGCACTGGGATGCCGTGCTGAGGACCCAGGTTCGAATCCCGGCCCTGGGTCACTGTCCGTGTGGAGTTTGAACATTCTCTCGTGCCTGCGTGGGTTTCACCCCCACAACCCAAAAGATGTGGAGGTTAGGTGGATTGGCCACGCTAAATTGCCCCTTAATTGGAAAAAAAATAATAATTGGGTACTCTCAATTTATGGCGGGAAAAAAATCTCATGCAGTGGCATCATGTACCAGGTATTAAGCAGATAGTTGTTGTCACCCAGCAACCGCTGGCTGGTTTAACATGGTGGCTGAAACATTGAGGGAACTGAGGTGCAGAATAAATGTCATGATTGCTGTCAGGATAGTGAACACTTACCCACAAGGTGTGCGGAGTGTGGTCGGACACCAACTGTACATTCAGCACGTTGACATCTTTGCGAGACATGTCAGTCTACAAAGCTGTGTGTTCAACCAATGGCAGTGTAATGCTCTGGGGAGCTGGGTTCGAATCCCATCTCGGCAGATAGTGGAATTTGAATTCAATAAAAATCTGGACTTAAAAGTCTAATGATGACCATGAAACCATTGTCATCAAAACCAATTTAGTTCACTGATGCCCCTTTAGGGCAGCACGGTAGCATAGTGGTTAGCACAATTGCTTCACAGCTCCAGGGTCCCAGGTTCGATTCCCAGCTTGGGTCACTGTCTGTGGCGGAGTCTGCACGTTCTCCCCATGTGTGCGTGGGTTTCCTCCGAGTGCTCCGGTTTCCACCCACAGTCCAAAGATGTGCAGGTTCGGTGGATTGACCACGCTAAATTGCCCTTAGTGTCCAAAATTGCCCTTAGTGTTGGGTGGGGTTACTGGTTTATGGGGATAGGGTGGAGATGTGGGCCTGGGTAGGGTGCTCTTTCCAAGAGCCGGTGCAGACTCGATGGGCCGAATGGCCTCCTTCTGTACTGTAAATTCTATGAATTTAGGGAAGGAAATCTGCCACTCTTACCTGGTTTGGCCTATGTGTGACCCCAGAAACAGCAAAGTGGTTGACTCTTAACTGCCCTCTGAAATGACCAAGCAAGGCATTTTGCTCAAGGGGCAATTAGGGATGGGCGACAAATGCTGGCCTCCCATGAAAAAATAGACCTATACTACGGAGAAACCTGCTCTCCGAGAATGGCTGCATACAATGTCTGCCTGTTTTGCTCAGGCCAGAGAGAAGGTAATGAATTTCACTTCCTGGACATAAAGGGAAGCTTCCACCTCCCTAGTCCAGATGGAATTCTTCAAATTAGAATGATCAGGATGTAAAAGAATTCGGGCCACAGTTACATCCATAGCCACTGGCAGTCCTGTCTTTGCCTTGCTCTGAGGTGGCAGGTGTGCCTGCAAAAGGTAGAAGATTTCCTTAAGTACCTCCTTGTTAAAATGGAGTCGATACAGACTCTACTCCGGTCTCAGGTTGAAGTAAGAGAATGCTGTTGGAAGATAACGTGTGGATGAGGTCTCCTACTGAAAGTCCTTCACTCTTACTTGCTCCTCCTTCTGCAAGCAACCTGTCCTCTTTCTGTGATTCCTATGCTTAATCTCTACCTCAAGCTGCAGATCAAGAGGGATGCTAATGACAGGAGCCCAGACCGGGAGGGCCTCACCTGAGAATGTTTGATTGTCCCTTTAAACACAGCTGGTGGGTGGGAGGGGGGGGGGGGGGGGGGTGCGGGGAGTGTGGGGGGGGGCGGGGGGGGGGTGGAGACTTCCTCCTTGCTGTTCAATGCATGTTCAGCTGCATGTGTTTGAGAGACGGCTTTAATTGTAGTGATGAGGATGAAAATGGCAGCCTTTACATCAGTGCACTGACAGGCATAATGATCTGCCACCTGTATATCTATATATATTACAGCACACTCTTAACACCCACATTATTTACCACACTATAAGGGCGGAATGGTGGCAGTGGTTAGCACTGCTGTCTCACAGCGCTAGGGACCCAGGTTTGATTGCAGCCTTGGGTGACTGTGTGGAGTTTGTATGTTCTCCTCGTGTCTGCGTGGGTTTCCTCCCACAGTTCAATGATCTGCTAAATTGCCCCTTAGGATGGGGCTGCAGGAATAGGGTAGGGAATTGTGCCTAGGTAGGGCGGTCTTACAAAGGGTTGGTGCAGATCTGATGGGTGGAATGCCCTCCTTCTGCACTGTAGGGATTCTATGACCTTCTCAAAATGGCAGTAGTGTGGACATCATTTTGCACCTGAAATGGCCATCATTTTGCATCATTTTAGCACAGTAGCAAGACAGATACCTGACTGAAGGGGGAAAGGCACAGCAGGTAGTTATGGACAATAATATCTCCCAGGGTGTCAAGTCTGGGACGGCAGCAAGAAAGCAGTAAAGCCAAGTAGTGCTGAAGAGGGGGGTAAAGGATTGAGATGACAGAGGACCTGCATATGGAGAAGTGAAAGGAGGTGTGACAACAGAAGGGAGTCTCGGAGGAGAAAAGAGAAAAGAGTTTAAAAATAAAGAGCACCAGTGGAAATAGATTGATGGACTCAGGTCTGGAGCGTCAGAGTATGTTGGATGCAGAGATATCACAAGTTACATTGGTCCGTTTACATAGAAATGAGGAAACATAAAATCATCATAGTAAATGGGAAATAGATGGTGATAATAAGAAGCAGTCCAGAGTGAACGTCAGAGGTCCCATGGTGGAATACTAATAATTTAAGAAGGATGGAATGAGCCTGAAGCATAAAATGGCTGGAGTTGTTCAGGGAGAAATGATCATAATGGATGATTTTTTAAAAATGTATTTTGGATTCCTGCATCTTCAAAATGAATGAAAAGCAGCAAAATGTCACATGTCCACTTTTTCTCTTTACAAATATTGCTTTTGAGAAGTAGCTTCCCCTCAGTAAATTATGTCAGATGGCAATTTGAAAGAAACATACCTGACACGATCAACATTGTTCCTTGTCCGTATTGATCTGATAGTATATCTCTTCGTACTCCAAAGACACAATAGTAAATATCGGTGTCATTTTCCTGGAGATTTTTGAGCCTTATGGTGAAGTTTTTTGCTTCTCCCTTAAACTCAATGCGATTGATATATGACTCATTCAGCGTAGTTCTACTCTTGTGGACGTATATCAGATCAATGGGATTTGAAAGTTTTCTTCTTAAATAGACGCCCACAAGTGAATCTTGTTTGGATGAAAATTCGCAGTTTATTGAAACTGATTCTCCCTCTTTCACTTGTTTAATGGAAGTAGATTGGGAGTCTGTAAAATATACAATTAAAAAGTACAGTCACAAAGCTCTGAATCAGATCATGAAAGAAAATTTTCTCTCTGTGTAAATAATCCTTGAAGTAGAAAAATAGAAGGTATAGAAAGCAGGAATGATTCCATGTCATTTCTAATATCTCAGGTTCCTGGAGAAAGATGGCTCCTTTCAGTAGCTGAGAGTCCAGGTGCCATTTTGGTATGTAAGCTCCTGAGTGACATGACTAAAGCGGGTGCCAAGATATCTTAAACTCACACGTCAAACTGGTAAGGCGGACTGACAGCTCAGTGGCCAAGCTCCCTTCATCTCGCAGATTTGAGGCTAGCCTTGTACAGAAAAGCTTGAAAAAGTGCACATGTTTAGTTAATAAGTTGCCGTTTTCCATGACGGAGGGGCATAAGAAGATTTACTGTTCTTGCACAGGAATGAATGTCCGTGTGAGCTCGGGGTGCATGGTGCCATGAAATGACAGTGTGGAGGATATCTATGGTAAACCAATTTTAATTGAAGTGCTTTATTACAATAGTGATTTTTCTCTGCTGGTGTCCAGCTTCAACCGCGCCCACTAGGTGACTATAGTTTCTTATTATTCCTCACCCTCCCGCTGAATCAAGGTGTATCCCCAGATTCCACAGCTGGGGTGTAGGTGGCCTGTTAACTTCCACGTCCTGTTGCCTGTGATGACCTTGGTCGGCGTCCACTGGAAGGCCTGGACCTTGAGGGTCCAGGCGTAATTTAGGTGTTGCTGTGCTGCCCTCCTTAGTGTTTGGGGCTGGAGGTGTGTCGCTGACAGGAAAGGGTGTGTCAGATGGGCTGGATAACATAAGAGTCTCCTGGGTGGAGGGCCCCAGGCTGCGAATCTGCCGATCCTCTTCCCTTCGGGAGCCCCTGGGCTCCTCCATGGGATAGAGGGGCAGTGGGAGTGAGATCCTGATGCCCCGCCGTCCTCTAGCGTGGACAGTCGTCGATTCCCACCAGTGCCTGCACCATATAGTTGAAGCCTTGCACCATGGAGCTCATGCCCTCAGTCATGGAAGTCATGAGCTGAGCCACGTAGTGGACATACCCCACTATTGAGTGCACGTCCTGCGCTAAGGTGTCCACTGTGGATGCCACCCTTGCAGTGTTGACCTTGTTTCATTGGCGTGACGGCATCATCTCCTCAGATAGAAGGACATGGGACTCCACCTGGCCTTGCAGTCTGAGGAGTGATGCTATCACCTTGTACTGATGCTTACAACTCAAACTTTGCAATTTCAGCAGCTGTGGGATGACGGTACAGAGGGGGACATGTTGGCCCCGGGCTCAGCAGAGTTCTGGGCTCCAGCATCCCTCCGAGTGCCAGATCCTTGGGACATACCTGCCGCCACCTGCTGTGGATCATCAGGTGCAAGGTGCTCACTAGTGAGTGACCCAAAAGCTTGCCTGCTACTTAATCCAACTGAAGTGTGAGTGTAATCCAACTGAAGTGCGCTGGTGGATGGTGCAGGTGGCAGCTGTGACATGTACTTGAAGTTAGTCTCCGAATTAACTCCTCCAGAGTTGCTCGGGTCTGTGGTATCCAGAGGGTGCGAGGATGGTTCAGGCTGGTGACTGGTTGATCTGCAAGAGAAGGAAGCTGGCATTTGTACGGGCAATAAATGATGGGAGAAAGTTTACTCACTTCAGGCCTCCAACATAGCTCGATATGTTGAAGGTTCTCACTTTTCTCTGCTGCCCCCACTCCTCCCTCTGCAGAGGTGTAGTCCTGCTCCTCATTGGCCAACTCATGGGCTCTCTCCTTAAAGGAGGTTTGGGTTTCCAGTTTGGCCATGACTCCGGCAGGCTGTACTCGTTCATGACAGTTATAGAGTCAGAGAGTCAGAGAGGTATACAGCATGGACACAGGCCCTTTGGACCAACTTGTCTGTGCCGCCCAGTTTTTACCACTAAGCTAGTCGCAATTGCCCGCATTTGGCCCATATCCCTCTATACCCATCTTATCCATATAATTGTCTAAATGCTTTTTAAAAGACAAAATTGTACCCACCTCTACTATTGCCTCTGGTAGTTTGTTCCAGACATTCACCACAATTTTCTGTGTGAAAGAATTGCCCCTCTGAACCCTTTTGTATCTCTCCCCTATCACCTTAAACCTATGCCCTCTACTTTTAGACTCTGTTACCTTAGGGAAAAGATGTTTTTTTTTTAAAAGTATTTTTATTAAGGTTTTGCAGAATTTTTCATAATAAAACAGTAGTAACAATAATAACAAAACAAACTAGAGTGAACATTAACAAAGTGTAAAAAGAGAATATACAATAACAATTAAATAGATATTACCCCATGGTGGACCACCTTAAATTGAATTAGACTGAGTCTGGCACATGATGAGGAGGAATTAACCCTGCCCAGGACTTCTGCCCACAGACCCGTTTCCAACTCCTTCCCCAGCTCCTCCTCCCACTTGCCCTTGAGCTCCTCCACCGGGGTTTCCTCCGCCTCCTGTAGTTCCTGGTAGATATCCAACACCTTCCCCTCCCCCACCCAGGTGCCGGAGACCACCCTGTTTTGTTATCTTCAGTGGCGGCAGCATCGGAAAGGCCACTTCCTGTTTTTTCAGGAAGGCTCGTGCTTGCAGATATTTAAAGGTGTTTCCTGGCGGCAGAATGTGGTAGTATGACTATGGTACCTGGGAGTGTGAGCTGCTATTGGTGTAGAAGGCTCGCTGCCCATTGGCACAGGTGTTGTCTTCTGATTGGTCGAGAGGAAGGTAGCTCCTCCTACGAGGCAGAGTATAAGAACCCGTGTTTCCCAGCAACCATTGTTCTTTCTGTACTCAAGCTGCTCGGCACACTTCTTGTAGATTAAAGCCTTCGATTCGGACTACTCCGTCATTTCTGTGTTCATTGATCGCGCATCACAGATTAAATTTGTCCTCTAGCGCCTTCAAACTGGGAAAGCTTCTGTCTATGAACAGATAACCCATCCTTCAGATGCCTGCCCTCTGACAGCTCTGAAACCCACCATCCATCCTACCCGGGACAAACCTGTGGTTGTTACATATCGGAGTCCAGACCGACGCTCCCTCCACCTTCTTGTATCTCCTCCACTGTCCACAGATCCGCAGTGTCCACGACCACGGGACTTGTGGAGTAACGGGTTGGCGAGAATAGCAAAAGAGCCGTTATCAAAGCTCGCAGACTAGTATCTTTACATGACGCTCCCACCCCCCCCCCCCCACCCCCGCCCCCCAATCACCCACTTCCTAATCACAGCTATATTGGCCGCCCAGGAGTAGTTGCGAAAGTTCGGCAGTGCCAACCTACCACACACCCCCTCCCCCTCCGACTGTGCTCCAACACCGATCTCCTTCCTCGCGGGGCCTTATTCACCCACACAAAGCCCGTAATGATCCTACTCACCTGCTTAAAAAAGGCCTTAGGGATGAAGATGGGGAGGCACTGAAAGACAAACCAAAATCTGGGGAGGACAGTCATTTTCACGATCTGCACTCTCCCTGCCAGTGACAGCGGGAGCATGACCCACCTTTTAAAGTCCCCTTCCATTTGCTCCACCAACCGAGTCAGGTTGAGCCTGTGCAGGGCATCCCATTTCCTGGCCACCTGTATACCCAGGTAACGGAAACTTTTCTCTACCATCCTGAGCGGCAGCTCTTTCTGTCTCTCCTCCTGCCCCTTGGCGTGGATCACAAACAACTCGCACTTTCCCATGTTCAGTTTGTACCCTGAAAAACTACCAAAATCCCTCAGGATCAGCAGAACCTCCCCCCATCCCCTCCACAGGGTCTGAAATGTACAGGAGCAAATCATCCGCGTATAGCGAGACCCGATGGTTCTCACAGAACCAGTCCCCGCCAGTTCCTCGAGACTCTCAGCGTCACAGCTAGTGGTTCTATAGCTAGGGCAAATAGTAACGGGGAGAGGGGACACCCCTGCCTCATTCCCCGGTGAAGCTCAAAGTATCCGGATCTCAGCCAGTTTGTACCTACACTTGCTACAATTTTACCCAGCCAATAAAGCCCTCACCAAACCCGAACCTCCCCAGCATTTCCCACAGGTACTCCCACTCCTTTCTCTGCGTCCATCTCTGTTACCACCTCCGCCTCCCCTCCCTCGGAGGGCATCCTAATAATATTCAAAAGTCTCCGGACATAGGTATTGAGTTGTCTGCCTTTAACAAACCCAGTCTGGTCTTCCTCTATCACCCCTGGGACGCAATCCTCAATTCTTGTGGCCAGAATCATAGCTAGCAATTTGGCATCCATGTTAAAAAGCGAAATCAACCTGTATGACCCGCAAAGTTCCGGGTCCTTCCCTCGTTTAAGAATGAGTGAGATCAAAGCCTGACATTGTTGGGGGGAGGGTTCCTTTCTCTCTTACCTCATTGAAGGTCCTCATCAGGAGTGGGCTCAATATTTCCGAAAATTTCTTATAGAATTCTATCTGGTAACCGTCCGGCCCCGGAGCTTTACCCGATTGCATGCCCTCTATACCCTTGACAATCTGCAATTCAATCGGGGCCCCAAGCCCCTCCACCAGGTCATCTTCCACCTTTGGAAACCTCAACTGGTCCAAAAATTGCCTCATCCCTTCTGCTCCCGTCGGGGGCTCCGACTCGTATAGCTTACTATAGAGCTCCTTAAAGACTTTGTTCACCCCCCCCCCGGATCCAAGACTATGTTACCCTCCTTATTCTTTACTGCCCCGATTTCCCTGGCCACCTCCCTCTTTCGCAGTTGGTGTGCCAGCACCCTACTCGCTTTCTCCCCGTACTCACAGGCTGCCCCCCTTGCCTTCCTCAGCTGTGCTACCGCTTTCCCTGTGGTCAGCAGTTCAAACTCCGCCTGCAGACTCTGCCGCTCCCTCAGTAGCCCTGCCTCGGGGGCCTCCACGTATCTCCTGTCCACTCGGAGTATCTCCTCTACCAGTCTGTCCCTCTCCTCTCTTTCTCTCTTTTCCCTATGGGATCGACTTGAGATGAGTTCCCCTCTGACAACTGCCTTCAGAGCCTCCCACACCGTTGCCGCTGCTACCTCACCTGTATCGTTTGTTTCCAGGTAATTCTGGATGTTCCTGCTAATACGGCCGCAAACCTCTTCATCCACCAGCAGCCCCACATCCATTCTCCAGAGTGGGTGCTGCCCTCTCTCCTCACTAAGCCGCAGGTCCACCCAGTGTGGGGCATGGTCTGAGACTGTGATTGTTGAGTATTCTTCCCCTGCCACCTTTGGGATTAACGCCCTGCTCAAAACAAAGAAGCCTATGTGGGAATAAACCTTATGAACGTGGGAGAAAAAAGAGAACTCCTTCGCTCTCGGCCACGCGAAATCCAGGGATCCACCCCCCTCATCTGCTCTATAAAACCCTTCAGGTCCTTAGCCACTGCTGGTCTCTTCCCTGTCCTGGACTTCGACCGGTCCAGCTCGGGGTTGATGACTGTGTTAAAGTCTCCCCCCACGATCAGGTTGTGTGACTCTAAGTCCGTGATTTTGCCTAGTGATGCACCATCGATTGCACGTGAGGCGAGTGATTTACCAATGTCAGGCTTTAATTAACTAGAACACAGCCTGGCGATCGTCTACAGTGGAAAGGGACGATCGTCAGGCTTCTGAGCATTTATACCTCGTTGATAGAGGCGTGGTTAACTCAGCCTCTCGGCCAATCGGTCGAGAGGCACATGACCGACCAGGGCCAATGGTAAGCCGACGTTCTGGCCCAATGGCAGACGAGTATGCAGATCATATCATCACATTTACCCCTTACGGAGAAGGAAGGCGGGGGGGGGGGGGGGGATGTGAACGAGACCCGGGGTGGGGGGGGGGGGAAGAACTGATGATATGAGTAGCCGTCGGGAGAATAATTTTCTCTCCGTACCCTTGTCGAATTTGGGGGCTTGCCACTGGCCCAGACATAACAATATTTACAAAAGGAAGTCCATGGGACCGTAGAACTCTAGATGGATTCGATCAGTCGTTTGGTGGTCCTTGACGTCCTGGCCGAGCGCCGTAGTGGAGGAGGTGTCGTCGGATCGGCTGATGGTCCTGCTGATGTCCTGGAGTCCGGGAGCGATAGACTTCGAGTAGTCTCCGTCACCTGAGCTGGCCGTGGAGACGCCATGGATGAGGGATGGGGAAGCTGAGTGGGGTGCTGGGGTGAAAAAGGGGAGGGGGGTCTGTGGTGGGGGGGGGGGCTGCACGCCGGCGGGTGCCAGGTCCCGGAGGGAGACCGTGTCCTGCCGACCGTCGGGGTGCTCCACATACGTGTACTGCGGGTTAGCGTGGAGTAACTGGACATGCTCCACCAACGGATCGGACTTGTGCACCCGCACATGCTTCCGGAGCAAGATGGGTCCGGGGGTGACCAGCCACGTCGGGAGAGGGGATCCGGAGGACAACTTCCTGGGGAAAACAAGAAGACGTTCATGAGGTGTCTGATTAGTAGCAGTACAGAGCAGTGAGCGGATAGAGTGCAGCGCATCGGGGAGCACCTCTTGCCATCGGGAAATAGGGAGATCTCTGGATCGGAGGGCCAGTAGTATGGTCTTCCAGATGGTACCATTCTCCCGCTCGACCTGTCCGTTACCCCAAGGGTTATAGCTGGTCGTCCTGCTAGAGGCGATGCCCCTGTCGAGCAGGAATTGACGCAGCTCGTCGCTCATAAATGAGGACCCCCGGTCGCTGTGAATGTACTCGGGGTAGCCAAACAGGGAGAAGATGGAGAGGAGGGCCTTAATGACGGTCGATGTGGTTATGTCGGGACAGGGAATGGCAAAGGGGAAGCGGGAGTGTTCGTTGACAACCGCCAGGAAGTAAATGTTGCGGTTGTTAGAGGGAAGGGGCCACTTGAAGTCAATGCTGAGACGTTCGAAGGGGCCGGATGCTTTGATCAGGTGTGCGCGCTCGGGGCGGTAGAAGTGCGGTTTGCACTCGGCGCAGATGTGGCAGTCACGGGTTACTGTCCTGACTTCCTCGATAGAGTAGGGCAGGTTGCGGGCCTTAATGAAGTGGTATAGGCGGGTCACCCCTGGATGGCAGAGGTCCGCGTGGAGGGAGCGGAGGCGGTCTATCTGCGCGCTGGCGCAGGTACCGCGGGACAGGGCATCGGAAGGCTCATTGAGCTTCCCAGGACGATACAAGATATCATAGTTGTACGTGGACAACTCGATCCGCCACCGTAAAATCTTGTCATTTTTGATCTTGCCCCTTTGTGCATTATCAAACATGAAGGCTACTGACCGTTGGTCTGTGAGGAGGGTAAACCTCCTGCCGGCCAAATAGTGCCTCCAATGTCGCACGGCTTCGACTATGGCCTGGGCTTCCTTTTCCACAGAGGGGTGGCGGAGTTCGGAAGCCTGGAGGGTTCTGGAGAAGAAGGCCACGGGTCTGCCCGCTTGGTTCAGGGTGGCCGCCAGAGCTACTTCAGATGCGTCGCTCTCGACCTGGAAGGGGAGGGCCTCGTCGATGGCGCGCATCGTGGCCTTTGCGATGTCCGCTTTGATGCGGCTAAAGGCCTGACAGGCCTCCGTCGACGGTGGGAAGGTCGTGGTTTGCATGAGGGGACGGGCCTTGTCCGGTTAGTTGGGAACCCATTGGGCGTAGTATGCGAAAAACCCCAGGCAGCGTTTGAGAGATTTGGGGGTATTGGGGAGAGGGAGTTCCATCAGGGGGCGCATGCGTTCGGGATCGTGGCCTATCACTCCGTTACGCACTACGTAGCCGAGGATGGCTAGGCGGTCGGTGCTGAACACGCATTTATCCTTATTGTACGTGAGGTTAAGGTGTTTTGCGGTTTGGAGGAATTTCTGGAGGTTGGCGTCATGGTCCTGCTGGTCGTGGCCGCAGATGGTGACATTATCAAGGTACGGGAAGGTAGCCTGTAATCCGTACTTGTCGACCATTCGGTCCATCTCCCGTTGGAAGACCGAGACCCCATTCGTGACACCAAACGGAACCCTAAGGAAGTGGTAGAGGCGCCCGTCAGCCTCGAACGCGGTGTACAGTCGGTCACTCGCACGGATGGGGAGCTGGTGGTAAGCGGACTTAAGGTCCACAGTTGAGAAGACCTTGTATCTCGCGATCTCGTTTACCATGGTAGAGATACGGGGGAGAGGATACGCGTCCAGTTGCGTAAACCGATTGATGGTTTGGCTGTAATCGATGACCATCCGGTTTTTCTCCCCCGTCCGGACCACCAGCACTTGGCTCGCCAGGGACTGTTGCTGGCCTCGATGACCCCTTCCGTCAGCAACCTCTGGACCTCGGACCTGATGGAGGATCGGTCCTGGGCGCTGTACCGTCTGCTCCGTGTGGCGACGGGTTTGCAATCGGGGGTGAGGTTAGCAAACAGGGAGGGAGGGTCCACTTTGAGGGACGCGAGGCTGCAGACAGTGAGGGGGGTATAGGGCCGCCGAATTGAAAAGTCAAGCTCTGCAGGTTGCACTGGAAGTCCAGTCCTAGGAGTGCCGGTGCGCAAAGGTCAGGGAGGACAAGGAATTTATAATTTTTAAAAACCTTCCCTTGGACCGTGAGGTCCGCGATTCAGCACCCGGTGATGTGGACGGAGTGCGAACCTGAGGCTAAACCGATTTTGCGTGTTACGGGATGGACAGGGAGCGCGCAGCGTCTTACCGTGTCAGGGTGAACGAAGCTTTCCGTGCTCCCGGAGTCCAGCAGGCAGTCCGTCTTGTGGCCGTTGAGGTGGATCACGTAGTCGTTTTGGCGAGCGTGCGTGGATGAGACTGGTCGAGCTGAACGGCCGCGAGCCGTGGAGAAAATTCGTCGTCGCTGTCCGATTCCATGCTGGAGGGACCTTGCGTGGCAGATGTGGAAGCCGGTGGCCAGGATCCCCAGGTGAGGTCTGTTCCCCAAGATGGCGGCGACCAGGACCCGCACGTGGGGTCGGGGCCCCAAGATGGCGGCGCCCAGGAAGCCCTCGTGGCCGCTGGAGGCGGAGCTAGCGTTGCCGGCGCTGTGAGCGGAGAGGCGCGCAGGCCGGCTCCAGGACGCCGGCTAGGTGCATCAGCTGTGGGAGGAGGTAAGGCGCGCGGGCCGGGTGTGGGGGGCCGGGGGCGGGGGGAGCCGAGTCGCGCTGCGGACAGGCAGGGACCGGGGGGGCCCGGAGAGGCGAGCCGGTCGGGCGCCGGGGCCCGGGGGTGGGGGGAGCCGGTGTCCGGGAGCGGGGGAAGCAGGGCCGCTGCGGGCAGGCAGGGACCGGGGGGGCCCGGAGAGGCGAGCCGGTCGGGCGCCGGGGCCTGGGGGCGGGGGGGAGAAACGTGCGCGGCGGGCAGGCAGAGGCCTGGAGGGGCCGGGGAGGTGCGCATGTCGGCCGGCGGGGCGCGAGTCGGGAGCGGCTGGAGGGGCCCTGGAGGAGAGAGGGAGGCACACAGGCCGTTTGCAGAGGCCTGGGGGAGGGGGGGAGAGTGCTGTGCAGCTTCCAGAAACGCTGCAGCCAGCGTTTTGGCCTGGCAGACCGTGGAGTAGTGGCCCTTCTTCCCGCAGCTCTTACAGAGGGCGGAGCGGGCTGGGCAGCGCGAGCGAGGGTGCTTAGCGTACCCACAAAAGTAGTAGCGGGGCCCCGCGGATTTATCGGGTCGCCTCGCGGCACAAGCCTGAGGGAGGCCGGGAGCGGTGGGTAGCTGGTGGGAAGCGTGCCAGGAGGCGGCCTGGCCAGGGTCATAGGTGCGAGCGCTTAGATCTGCGACCTCCAGGGAGGCGGAGAGAGTCAGCGTCTCCGTTAAACTGATTTCGTCTCTTTCCAGCATCCGCTGGCGGATCACGGGAGACAGCATCCCAGCCACGTAAGCGTCTCTGACGAGTAGCTCCATGTGCTCTGTAGCGGACACCGCTTCACAGGCGCAACCTCTCCCCAGGGCACAGAGGGCCCGGGCGTATTGGTCTAGAGACTCACCGGGGACCTGCTTTCTGGTGGCCAGCAGATGTCGAGCGAATACCCTGTTGATCGGTTTGATGAATTGTCCTTTTAGCTTTTGTATAGCGTCATCATAATCTGTTTCGTCTTCGATTATTGAGTAAGCGTCAATACCCACGCTGGAGTGGAGGACGTGCAGCTTCTGTGCCCCGGTGGGGGGGGGGGGGGGGGTGGTTGTAGATGCCAGGAACCCTTCGAGGCAAGTCAGCCAGAGTTTGAAAAGTTCTGTAGAGTTCGGAGTTTGCGGGCTGATGCGGAGGCATTCGGGCTTGATGCGGAACTCCATCTTCAAAGTTGTAGTTAATTAAATTGATGCACCATCGATTGCACGTGAGGCGAGTGATTTACCAATGTCAGGCTTTAATTAACTAGAACACAGCCTGGCAATCGTCTACAGTGGAAAGGGACAATCGTCAGGCTTCTGAGCATTTATACCTCGTTGATAGAGGCGTGGTTAACTCAGCCTCTCGGCCAATCGGTCGAGAGGCACATGACCGACCAGGGCCAATGGTAAGCCGATGTTCTGGCCCAATGGCAGACGAGTATGCAGATCATATCAACACACCTAGCATGCGTCTCATAAATTCCACATCATCCCAATTCGGAGCGTAGACGTTCACAAACACCAGCCACTTTCCTCCCACTTTCCAATCACCATTATATACCTGCCCCCCTTATCTGCCACAATCCTCCCAGCCTTGAATGCCACACCCTTACGGATCAGAATTGCTACCCCCCTGGTCTTCGAATCCAGCCCTGAATGGAACACCTGGCCTACCCAACCCTTTCTCAATCTCGTGTGATCTGCGAGCTTTAAATGTGTCTCCTGAAGCATTGCTACGTCTGTCTTTAACCCCTTTAGATGTGCGAACACGCGCGTTCTTTTGACCGGCCCATTCAAACCCCTCGCATTCTACGTGATCAGCCTGGACGGGTGGCTAACCCCCCCCACCCCCCCAACCCCCCGCACCCTCACTGCCGACTAGCCATCGCCCTTTCTTGGCCAACCTTGAGCCTGCACTCTTCACTTCCTCGAGCGCCCCCACAGGGAGCCACTGCCCCCGACCCTCAATTGGTAACACAAAATTGATACCTCCTCTGTCAGCAAAGCAGCATCCTCCCCCTCCCCTCCTCCCCCAACAGCCCCACGACCCAAAACCCCCCCGCCAAGCACCAGCTGAGCACTTGCTCACCCCCACTACGCTCCCGAGAGTCAGCTGACCCATGCTGACCCTGGCAGCTCCCGCCGCCCCGGCGCCGATCAGACTGTCGCCTCATTGTCCGGACCCTTCTCCCGACGTGAATAAACCAATTAAACTACCTCTCCAGCCCCAGTGAGTAAATAGTAATACGAAGCGAAAAATAAACAGAAGACACTAACATTGCCCCGTGAGGAGATAATCGAATTAAGTACAGGCCCCCTCCCCCCTCCGTATCTCAACTTTGCCGAAAACACGGCACCCTCCAGCCACCACCACAGCCCTTACACGCACCCGACATTGTATACAATCTTATATTAGAAACGGTACCGTGTCGCCCAGCCCCACCGCTGCATTCCACCAAAGCTTAACTGTCCTTTAATTCGAGTCCAGCTTTTCTTGTTTGACGAATGACCACGCCTCATCCGGCGTCTCAAAATAGTGATGCCGTTCCTTGTACGTGACCCATAGCCTCGCTGGGTGTAGCATCCCAAATTTCACCCCCTTGCTGAAGAGGGTCGCCTGCACCCAGTTGAATCCAGCATGCCTCTTGGCCAGCTCCACACCCAGGTCCTGGTAGATGCGTATCACGCTGTTCTCCCGCCTGCTGCTCGGTTCTGTTTTTGCCCACCGCAAGCAAAGTTCCTTGTCCGAGAAGCGATGAAATCTCACCACCATGGCCCTCAGCGCTTCATTCGCCTTGGGCTTCCTTGCGAGGGCTCTGTGCGCCGCATCCAGCTCCAGGGGTCGAGGGAATACCCCCGTCCCTATCAGCGTCTCCAGCATCTTGGACACAAATGCTCCCGCATCCGACCCCTCCACACCTTTGGGGGGGCCCACAATTCTCAAGTTCTGTCTCCTGGTCCTTTTTTCTAGGTCCTCCAGCCTCTCCTGCCACTTCTTGTGGAGGTCATCCTGCGCCTCCACCTTAAGGGCTGATACAAACAACTCGTCCTCATGGTCGGATTGCTTTTTCTCCATCTTAATCGCTTTTCCTTGTGTCGCCTGAGTTGCGATCATTTTGTCTATTGATGCCTTCATCGGCGCCAGCATGT
Source organism: Scyliorhinus canicula (assembly GCF_902713615.1). Taxonomy (NCBI): domain Eukaryota; kingdom Metazoa; phylum Chordata; class Chondrichthyes; order Carcharhiniformes; family Scyliorhinidae; genus Scyliorhinus; species Scyliorhinus canicula. The sequence continues at coordinate 37,174,674 of NC_052163.1, forward strand.
CCTTTTTAAGATCAGCAAAGCAGCCCCTAAGGAACTCATGTTGCTCCTGTGCCCACTGCACCCATGCACCCTGGTCTATACCGGCCACCATGCCGTGCCTCAGCGCCCGCTCCGCACGCTCTCTCTGTTGCGACTTAAACGCTTCGCCAGCCACTCCTGGTCCAGCTTCCATACAGCAGAGAGGGAATCCTTTTGGCAGTGTTCGCTTCACCAATCTGCCCCAAAATGTCCGTGAAAACTCCTGAAAAAAGGTCCGAGAGTCTGTTCCAGACGGGAGCTGCCGAATGCGTGACCTACTCCTCCATGGCCGCCACCGGAAGTCTCGTCACCGCTTCTTCAATGGCCTTTGCGAGATCTTTTCACAGTTGTTCCCTCTGCTGCTGGAATTCAGCTTTAATAAAGGCCATCCAGTCAGTTTGAAGCCTTTAACCTTGCCCTTCCCCTGCCTGCATGCTGGAAGAGGCTTTTGTCTTTGCTGCAGCTCCAGCCAAATCTTTCACTGTTTCTGCCGGGTCTGGTAACCAAGAGATATACCATTCCTGGGGGAAAGTACTCGTCCAACATTCACCGACATCTTGTCATCAAAATTCCTCCCATATTGATTAAAAAGAGCTCTTTTCTGTAACCTTGGGCAGGAGCTGCCTTGTGTGTGACCACTTACTCCATGGTCCACACTGGAAGTAGGGAAAAGATGTTGACAATCCACCTTATCAATGTCCCTCATTATTTTATAGACCTTTCTAAGATCACCCCTAATGTGCTCGTCTTGCCCTGCAATGAGACAAATAATAATAATAATCTTTATTGTCACAAGCAGGCTCACATTGCAATGAAGTTACTGTGAAAAGCCGCTAATCGCCACATTCCGGTGCCTTTTTGGGTGCTCAGAGGGAGAATTCAGAATGTCCAAATTACCTAACTTGCCAAACAGCATGTCTTTTGGAGCGAGTAAAAGGAATCCGGAGCACCCGGAGGAAACCCACCCAGACATGAGGAGAACGTATAGGCTCACGTACAGTGACCCAGCCGGAAATCGAACCTGGGACCCTGGCGCTGTGAAACCACAGTGCTAACCACTGTGATACCGTGCTGCCCACGGTATGGAGAGTGTGTAATCGGATGGGGAGTGTGTAATTGTCAGATGTCATGAAGTTTGGAATGCGTGGGACGAGGGTGGGAGAAGGGATATGAGAGTAATTAGTCTTCTGGGGGGAACATGGGCAGTGGGAACAGGAGGAGGAAGGTTGAAATGAGAAGTATTGGGAATGCGTGAGATGGCTGAATGAGAGATCAGCGTGGAGTTGTGAATGGTGTGTGAAGGGGTGAAAGCTGTACGCATTAGGAGGCAGACTGAGCCTGACTGTACGAAGAACGTCATTCATCATCTTCTGATACTGTTGTCTCGTTCTCTTATTCAGTGAGCTGGCACTCACTTTGGCGGCCACTGCCTCCCAGGCCGGTTGGCGACCTTGGTTGATGGATGTCTGCGGAAACACGCGTAGAGGAAGTCACGTCCTGCTCCATACCATCAAGGATGTAAGGGTACCCTCCAATTATCTTGGTGCTGCCATTCTGGCAGCCATTTCCCGACTGGAGTTTGGACAAGTCTTTGGGAGTTCTGGGGAGGCGTTTAGAAGGAGCGCCCCGCTGATTCCAGAGATTACGGGCATGATTTAGCTGCCGGGTTGCTCCCAGCATGGATCGGGGCACGCCAGCAGAATAGTGGCAGAGAGAAAAATCTAGATTCATGCCGGGCACAAAGCATTTTGGGATTCACCTGACCCGCTCTTGGTGGAAAGTTTCAGATCACGCCCAGAAATGGTGAGAATATCATTGACCCTCAATCTCATTAACGAGATTGAAGTTGAATGCTGCTGCCTCCTGGGAATTACCCGACGCGCCAGCGGGAAGTTACACGGGCGTTGTTTAGTACTCCTTTTCAAAAACAGGACCCTGATGCAATGGCTACTAAGGAGGTGAGTTGCCATTTCCATTTCCTGGCATGCAGCACAAGGGTACCGGAGCTGCTGCCCCAGTGTTCAGGCCAGTGGGGGTGGAAGGGACCCTTCAGGAGGGTGGGGCTTGGCCGGGTGGCTGAAGCTTTCCAGGTCGGGGTTCTCCCCTTTGACGGGGAGATGAGGGACTGGAAAGCCTTTAAATTAAAAAAATATATATTTACAGGATGTGTGCATTGCTGGTTAGGCCAGCATTTAATACACATCCCCAGTTGCTCTTCAGAAGATGATGGTAAGTTGTATTCTTGAACTGTTGCAGTCCTGATGTGTAGGTACACCCAGAGTGCTGTTAGGGAGAAAGTTCCAGGATTTTAAAGGAACAGCGATATATTTCCAAGTCAGGGTGATGAGTGATTTGGAGGTGAACCTCCAGGTGGTGGGTTCCCAGATATCAGCTGCTCGGGTCCTTCTAGATGGTGGTGGTTGTGGGTTTGGAAGCTGCTGTCTAAGGAACCTTGGTGAGTAACTGCAGTGCATCTTGTAGATGGTACACACGGCTGCCATTAATCGTTGGTGGAGGAGGCATTCAATGTTTGTGGAAGGGGTAGAAATCAAGTGGGCTGCTTTGACCTGGATGATGTTGAGCTTCTTGAGTGTTATTGGAGCTGCACTCATCCAGGCAACTGGAGAGCATTCCAGTACACTCCTGACTTGCGCCTTGTAAATGGTGGACAGATTTAGTGGGGTCAGGAGGTGAGTTACTCACCGTAGCATTCCTAGCCTTTGACCTGCCCTGGTAGCCATAGTATTAATGTGGCTAGTCCAGTTCAGTTTTTGATCAATGGTAACCCTCAGGACGGTTCAAGAAAGCAGGTCTCCACCACCTACTCAACGGAAATTAGGAATGGGCAATAAATGGTAGCATAGTGGTTAGCACAAATGCTTCGCAGCTTCAGGGTCCCAGGTTCGAATCCCGGTTTGGGTCACTGTCTGTGTGGAGTCTGCACGTTCTCCCCGTGTGTGCGTTGGTTTCCTCCGGGTGCTCCGGTTTCCTCCCACAGTCCAAAGATGTGCAGGTTAGGTGAATTGGCCAGGCTAAATTGCCCTCAGGCTCCAAATTGCCCTTAGTGGTTGGTGTGGTTACTGGGTTATAGGGATAGGGTGGAGGTATGGGCTTGGGTAGGGTGCTCTTTCCAAGAGCTGGTGCAGACTCGATGGGCCGAATGGCCTCCTTCTGCACTGTAAATTCTATGAAATGCTGGCCTCGCCAGCGAAGACCGCATCCTATAAAAATGAATTTTAAAAAAGCCATCTTGTTCCAGTGCATTATGAACTTTCAGTCAATAATTTGAAATTCTGTATGCAAACATCCTTTTAAAATGCTGCAAATCCTGTGATCTATAGCACTTAGGCTCATGCAAGTACCTAAATAAATATGGATATTCACAGCTTCACAGCCACCTGGGAAATTCACACATCCTTCTGTTTAAGGATGGATCATTATCAATGAAACTATAGCATTGCAGCAGGCCTGCTTTTCTGTTTCACCATGGACAAAAGAAACAGCTAACCTCAATAAGTGTCAGATGAATTTGAATATTTCCCATCAACCTACCATTAAATCTGTTAAATGAAATCCAAGCGGCTAGGGTAGATCAATATCTTGAGAGTGGGATAGAAAGTCCTTCCAACCCAAGCCCAATTTTGCTGCTGCCGTTCAATGAGATTGTGGCTGATCTGCACGTTAACTGCATCCTCGCGTCTTGGGTCCAACCCCATTTACTCCCTTTTCCAACCAAAGTCTCTAGACCTCAGATCTAAAATTATTAATTAAGCTAGCGTCTACTGCATTTTGTACGTGGGATTTCTACACTTCTTATGAACATACAAACGTACGAAATAGGAAAATAAGTAGATTATTTGGCCCATCCAGCCTGCACAGCCATTCAACAAGCTCATGGCTGATCTGTTGGTTTTGAGTTCTGCATTCCCATCTATCTCCCAGGACACCTTGATTCCCTTGCCTAACAAGAATCTATTTATCTGCACCTTAGAAATATTTAGTGACCCCCCTTCCACTGCCGTCTGAGACAGAGAGTTCCAAAGTCATACAAACCTCTGAGAGAAAAAAGAAGTCTCATCTCTGTCCTCAAAGGGCAACCTCTAATTTTAAAACAGCTGCCCTAGTTCTGCACTCACCCACAAGAGGAAACATCCTTCCCACATCTACCTTGTCAAGACTTTTCAAGATCCTATGGGTGCGATTCTCCGCTGTCACGCCGGTTCGGAGAATAGCGGGCCTCGCCGATTTTCACGGCGACGCCGGTCCGACGCCCTCCCGCTATTCTCCGAACCCCGCACAAATTTCACGTCGGCATTCCCGGCAAAGGCCTCGACAGACCTACCGACACGACCAGAAGCCCGACTTTTTGGCCACCCGCTATTCTCCGGCCCGGATGGGCCGAAGTCCCGACATCATCACGCAATGTTTTCACGCCGGCCAACACACCTGCTTTTCAAGTTCGTCAACCAGTCGTGCTGGCTGATGAGAGCATCGAGGAGGTGAGCGCACCGCTCAGCACACTGCTGGAGTCTGGCCACAATGGGGAAGGCACCCCCGATAACGGGAGGGGGGTCCAGAGCGGGGGGTGTGTGTGGGAGACTGAGGGGGGGTGTGGGTGACTGAGGGGGGGAGTGTGGGAGACGGAGGGGGGGAGTGTGGGAGACGGAGGGGGGGAGTGGGAGACTGTAGGGGGGAGTGTGGGAGACTGAGGGGGGAATGGGAGACTGAGGGGGGACTGGGAGACTGAGTGGGGGAGTGTGGGAGACGGAGGGGGGGAGTGTGGGAGACTGAGGGGGGAGTGGGAGGCTGTGTGGGGGACTGGGAGACTGAGTGGGGGAGTGTGGGAGGTGGAGGGGGGTGTGTGGGAGACGGAGGGGGGAGTGGGAGACTGAGGGGGGACTGGGAGGCTGAGTGGGGGAGTGTGGGAGACGGAGGGGGGGATTGCGGGAGGCGGAGGGGGGGTGTGTGGGAGACGGAGGGGGGGAGTGGGAGACTGAGGGGGGAGTGTGGGAGACGGAGGGTGGGAGTGTGGGAGACGGAGGGGGGAGTGGGAGACTGGGGGGGGGGGAGTGTGGGAGACGGAGGGGGGAAGTGTGAGAGACGGAGGGGGGGAGTACGGGAGACTGTAGGTCAGCACAATGTCTGCAAACAGAATGGCTATGTTCAGCGCAGTGGTTGGGGCCGCTGCACTGCATTTGGAGATGGAGCAGCGTCCACAGCCACAACCCGCAGTGGATGCAAAGCCAGCTGCACAGCAGAGGGAAGGGCCGAGGAGTTGCCAGTCGTCGAGCAGCATGGGGGGGGGGGGGGAGGAGGAGGAGGGGGAGGAGGAGAGAGTGAGGGTGCAGCCACAGCGCCAGAGGCGATGACCAAGGCCGAGGGTGTACCGTGCCCGGATCTCTTTCCTAACAATGATGGACATCACCTGCAGGAGGTGACTCCGGCTGAGTAGGGGGACGGTGACACATATCTGTCACCTCGTGGTGCACCTCGCCCCACGTGGAACGGGGGGAGGACTCGCGATCCCGGTTGCCGTCAGGGTGACGGTCGCTCTTAACTTCTATGCGACCAGCTCCTTCCGGTCTCTGAGCGGGGACCTCTCCGGGATCTCCCAGTCATCGGTGCACAGGTGCATCTGTGATGTGACCGACGCCCTCTATGCCATCACCGATCACTACGTCACCTTTCCCGAGGACCGAGCAAGTCAAGATTTACGAGCTCGTGGATTTGCCAGCGTGGCCGGGATACCGAAGGTGCAGGGGGCAATCGATTGTGTTCACGTCCCCATGCGCCCGCCTGCAGGGGACAGGGAGGTCTTCACAAACAGGAGGGGGTCATACTCCATGAATATCCAGGTGGTATGCGACCCCCACATGAGGTTCATGAACGTCTGTGCAAGGTTCCCAGGGGGTGTGCATCACTCCTACATACTGGCGCAGTCGTACATCCCTGCGATGTTTGAGGGGCGCCCCCCCCCGGCTGAGGGGCTGGATGCTGGGCGACAGGGGTTATCCGCTGAGGTCTTGGCTGATGACGCCTATACGGAGGCCTCAAACCAATGCGGAAACCCGATACAACGAGGCCCATGCAGCAACCAGGGGTGTGGTGGAGCGCTGCCTTGGGCTCCTGAAGATGAGATTCAGGTGCCTGGACTGCTCTGGAGGGGCCCTGCAGTACCAGCCCGACAGCGTCGCTCGCCCTGTTGTGGTCTGCTGTGCGCTGCACAACATCGCGATGCAGAGGGGAGATGACCTGCTGCAGGAGGCGGAGGGAGAAGCCAGTGGCAGTGGTGCCAGCACAGAGGAGGAGGAGGAGGAGGAGAGGGAGGAGGGGGAGGATGAGGAGGAGGTAGCTGGCGGAGTGGCGGGCGCAGCACGCAGATACGACCCAGGTGCTGGTGATGCCCAGGAGGCGGCACAACGGACCTGGCGAGGACGGCGTGCACGTGACGCCTTGGTGGCAGCACTGTTCACGCGTCGCATGCGACGTCCCCGCTGAACACCAAATCACCACCTGCATCGCCAGTCGCGCAGAGGGTCAACACACAACTGCCACCTCCTCCCCCCCCCCCCCCACACTCACAACACCCCCTCTCCGTGTATACTGCTCCACTTCGACATCACCCTTCCCACTGCGGCACAACGGAATGGCACAACATTGATGGCTGTGTCAGCGGGTGTGATCAGTGCCATGTGGAATGATGACAGCCCGCTCTGCGATGAGCTGTGAGCTCAGAATCGTTAGAGAGAGTCTGACCCATGGCAAGAGCTGAACTATCCACCTTGGTGGCCGCTGAGATTGTCACGGACACTCCATCACGTGCCCGCGTGGGCTATCTGTGGGAGGGAGTGGGGGGAGGGGGGGTGGGGGAGGGACTACACACCCGGCACCGAAGTTTCACCGCTCGTCAACTCCAGTGACACTCGGTCACCATCACGATTCCTGTGGCTGTGGAACAATCACACAGTATTACAAGTAAGGTGGAACAGTGCGTTTAATGTTAACAATAATTTACAGATGCCCTAGCCCCTACAACTAAATTGTTCCCTTCACCCATGCCAACTTACTCGGTGTCTCTCTTTGTTGCCTTACGGGCCCTACCACTACGTCTCAGTGATTCCCCAGATGATACAGCAGGAGTGGAGGAGGACTGCTGCGAATCACCCCCTTCGACTTGTTTCTCCTTTGGCAAGCGTTTCCTGGGGCGATCGGCCTTGATGGACCAGGCTGCTCTGAGGGCGTCTCGGGTGACATTGTGCCACCCTGCTCTGCCCGCTGCCCACCCGATGCACCAGGGATGGGACGGGGGGAGGCCGAGCATTCCGGGACGTCCCATGATGGAGTTAATGGGACGGGCCCCGAGACCTCCTCCTCCCTCGGGGAGCCCGGTGGCCCCCGGGCCTCACTGTGGGACCGAGGTGCGAGCGGGGAGTTGCCCTGTCGCGCCACCGACACCTGGCGCTGCCAGTCCTGGAGGCCTGCAATGGTCTCCACCAGAATCCGAAGGTTTGCAGAGACGGAGACCAGGGAGTTAGACATTCCCGCCAGGGACTGTGCGATCTCAACCTGTGAGTGCACGACGCCATCATGCACGTGTGACAGGCGGTTGATGCTCTCCGCGACTGACTGCTGGGACTGTGCCATCGACTGCTGCGACTGGGCCATGACTTGCTGAGACTCGGCCAAGGCCCGCAGCGCGTCAGCAATGTCGTGTTGGCTCTGGCGCATTGCCTCCTCAGCTGTGATGTGCGACCCAGACTGTGTCCCAGGAGCCTCATCACTAAATAGCCCAACCGGGGTGAGTGTCTCTGGGATGGTGGATAGTGTGGGAGATAGCTGCGCCGCAAGCTCGAGGTCATCTTCAGTGCGCGCCTCCTCTATTTCATCGGCCCACTGAGAGGCCGCAGGGCGTTCGTGGGCCATTTGTCTCTCTCCCTCTATCGCTGCCCTCTGGGCGTCCTGCTCCACAGATTTGGTTGGGGAGGATGGGACTCCCCGCTGATCGGGCACCCTCTGTCGTGCGGCCCTGGGTGCGGTGGAGGCAGATGCCTGTCTCCGCCTGGAGGCAGACGGCCCTGGTCATACAGCATCACGTCCTAGGGAAGAGAATGAAACGGGTTATTTAGAGACGCTCGGCCGGGCACTGGACAGTCCCAGTGGGCAGAGTGTGAAGGGACAGAGGATGGGGAAGGTGTGCCAGTGGGTAGAGTGTGAAGGGACAGAGGATGGGGGAGGTGTCCCAGTGGGCAGGGTTTGAAGGGACAGAGGATGGGGGAGGGGGGTGTGTTTGTCATGCAGGGTTGTCTCACTTGGTGCAGCTCCGCCAACCTCGCAATGCGCGACCTCCCGGGTGGCAGATCACCCAACAAGGTGCAGTGCCCTCTTCTCGAATGTGGTGAGGGGGTGTAGAATGGGCGAACCCCCTCCAGTCTTGTTCCGCTCACGGTTGTTGTCAGCGGTCTTGTCCTCTTGCGGGGGGGGGGGGGGGGGGGGGGGGGGCATAGGTAGATCATTACAATACAGCAGGTATCAGCAGGCTGTTCAGATACTGGCACGGGTTAGGGGTCAAGTTGTAACAAGACCATTGCACCTCTCCATGGGGGCCAGAGTGCTGGGTCTGTGAGTACTTAGTGAACCACCCTCCACTCACTCTGCCCCAATCCCTCTCCAACCCTGTGCCGGGGGGGAGGTGGGTGATTAAGTACAGGGGGAAGGGATGGTTGTGACCCGGGGGCACACTTTTGGCACTTACCCTGGCAGCCCTGGTGAGGTCGTGCAGCTTTTTGCGGCACTGCTCCCCAGAGCGAGGGGTCTGCCCCACAGCACTCACGGCAGCAGCCACCTCTCGCCAGGCCTGGCGCACCACGCTTGCAGGGTGGCGATGCCCTCTTCCTGGGCGGATGATGCCCCTCCTCTGCTCAAGTTCATTGAGCAGCATCTCGACGTCAGCCTCTGTGAACCTCGGGGCTGCCCTCCGTTGCTCCGACATCTCTGGCCTCCCGTAGCTGTGCTCGCCCGCGCCTTTTTACGACGTTGGGCGGCATCACGTGGGCGTGTTCGTGGCGTCGCCGCGTTCCGACGTCATCTGGCCCCGTTCCTAGCCCATTTCCCGGGCGTGAATACCTCGGGAATGGGGCCGTGTCGGGCCGTCGGCAAAGTCGCCCTAGATACTTCAATCAAGGTACAATTCTAAACTCCAGTGGAAACAAGCGGAGCCTGGTCAGGCCATCCTACTTTTCTCGCCTGTGCATGAAGAAATGTTTCTTAAGTTCTCTCCCGAATAGTTTGGCTCTGATTTCATGAAATACGAACTTGTCTAGGACTTTACCAACATAAAAGGTTTCTCTCCACCTTATTTATTGTTGTCAAATTCTAAAAAACCTCAATCAAATAACCAAACCAATAAGCGACAAAGAATATCTCTCATAACAAATGCTCGATCTGAAAACGATCCATTGAAGAATTAAAACCTGAGACTATAAAATATAGTTTTGCTATATGAAAGCTGACTGCTCTATCTCTGCTGAAGGCAGTTTTCATATTTAAAAAGTAAAAATAAAATCTCCTTCGGTTTGTTGCAGCAAGTCCTTCATTTAAAATTCTGAATTAAAAGAGGTCCTCATTTGATCAATGCTGTTCTGGCAAGAATTTTAATTTTTAATTGTACTATTTTACTTTTTCTATGTGAATAACAATTATTTTGATGTAAAAGTATTTTAATTTCATCATTCTAAGCTTCAAACAAAACGGCATTAGAATTTTCCACATTGCATTTCTACAAACTGCTTCCAACTTAGAAATATGGCCCGCAGTACTCGAAAGAGAGGTGAGGAACTTGAACGGCAAGCTAGAGAGCAGAGGTTAGGCGAAATGTAATTAAAAGAGTTAAGTTTTAAAGATAATTTTTAATCTGAAGGGAGAAGGGGAACCAGAGGTTTCGCAAGAAGATTTCAAAGACAAATTGAATGCGTGAGACAACTTTGGTCTAGTCTGGAAAACGTTACGAGGTGGATCATCAGAATCGTTATCGTGCTGATATGTTGTATCGACAAACTGTCACGACGAAACATTTCAAAAATTCCACAGAATAAAACATTTCTTACCTGTCTGTTCTGCAGAAATCATGAGAAAGAAAAGAATATGAAGAAGATGAAATATTTGTGTAGCCATGCTTATATGTCCACAATTTACTTCTGTCAACACGTTACAGAAAGCATTGATACAGTTCCATCTACATTTCCTCTGAAGAGTCAGTCCAACCCCCAGACCAGAAAACAAATCACATTTCATTAAGCAGAAGAAAAAATCCTTAATATTCCACCCTCTGCTGGTAACAATGGCACTCTAAATTCTATGATTCTTTAACTAATTCAATAAAACAGAACAGGGCAGCACAGTAGCCTAGTAGTTAGCACTGCTGCCTCACGGCGCTGAGGTCCCAGGTTCGATCCCGTCTCTGGGTCACTGTCCGTGTGGAGTTTGCACATTCTCCCCGTGACTGCGTGGGTTTCGCCCCCACAACCCAAAAATGTGCAGGGTAGGTGGATTGGCCACGCTAAATTGCCAATTAATTGGAAAAAATAATTGGGTAATCTAAAATTCAAAGAAAAAAAAATAAAACAAACCAGGGAATAAATGTAATCTGACATGGACAGGATGTAGCTCATTGCTGGGTGTAATGGGTTTGTGAGAAAGGACCTGTTTGAACCCTCAAATGGCATCAAATTGCAACTCTTGGGCAGTTATTACCTAAAAATGTACACATTTTAGTTACTGCTGTGCTTCAGTTGATAGGGTCATCATCTCTCAGACATGGAGATTAAAAATTCATGACCCAGAGCGGAGCATAATTCATTTTGTTTCTCCTCAGTTATTTGATATTCTCTATTTTTGTTAGTTCTTTCTTGACTCAGTCACCTGACACATGAGAAAAATTAAAAATATATAAAATGTAAAGGAACTGCATTACCCAACTGTACATATAGTAAACATCATCATCTAACAAATGTAAAACACAGAGATTAGGGGCGGGATTCTCCGGCCCCCTGGCGGGTCGGAGAATCGCCGAGTGGTGGCGTAAATACCGCCCGGCCGCCCCGCGATATTCGCCAGCCCCCAAAAATACTGTTGTCGTGAATCGCGCCGCGCGCCTCGGAGAATGTCGAGGACCAGCGCGACGCAACGGGCCCCAGGGCCGCCCCAATTCTCCGGGCCGGATGGGCCGAAGTCCCGCAGATGTGTCCACGGGTCAAAATCAAACCATCTATTTAACGGCATCAACCAGTCGTGATGGCTGACGCCGGCCAGCACAAAGGTAGGGGTCAGCGTGGGGCGGCCGCCGGAGAAGTGATGGCACGGCCGCAGGTGGTGGGAGGGGGGGGGGGGATCGCAGGAGCCGTTGGAGTGTGCGTGCCGGGGAGGGGAGAGGCTGCGGGGGCAGGGGCTGGGGGGGGGGGGGAGGAGCTGGGGGAGGGGCTGGGGGGAAATGAGGGAAGGGGGATAGGGGGAAAGGGGATATGGGGGAAGGGGGATATGGGGGAAGCTGGGGTATGGAGGAAGGAGGATACGGGGAGATATGGGTTAAGGGGGGATATGGGGTATGGGGGGATATGGGGGAAGGGGATATGTGGGAAGGGGGAATAGGGGGGATGGGGGGATGGGGGAAAGGGGGGCACACACTTGGCGCTGTGCGGTGGGCGGCCATTTAGCCGGGTGTCTGGGGGGGGCACATTTTGTGCAGTGACGCCGTGACAGGTGATGCCGTCGTGAATGGCGTCACGCCGCTACTAGCCCATTCGGGCCCGGAGAATTCGCAACGTTTCGGGGGGCCCAACGCCGGAGTGTTTTGCGCCGTTTCTGGCGCCAGTTTCGGGCCATCGCGCCAATTCACGGAGAATCCCCCCAAGTAGATCAGAATACTGGATTAAAAGACTGCAAAGAAGATGTGCCAGATTCTCCATTTCTGAGGCTAAGTGCGGAGGATCTGTGGCGTTTTACGTAGATAAAATCGACGCTGCCCCCTCACCGATCCTGTTACCGGTGAGGGGGCTAGCAGCAGAGCCACGCAAAGCCCCTGGCCTCCACAAAATAAATAGCCGGGGAATGGCCGGATCCGTGGCCGTGAATGGACGATGACCTGCAGCGGTCGCGCCGTTAAACATGGCGCCATCCTTGCACGGACCTGGCCTGCCAGATAGTGCCCCCCTTGCTATCCTCTCGCCACCCCCTGGCCACTCCCAACCAGTCCCCCAAGCCTCGTGGAAGCCCCCCGGCCAGCAGCACGGCTCTTGCCCAACCGTGGCGGTGCTGGACAGTCCGCAGCCGCCACGTCGGGTTCCCGCACGGCTGAGACCACACATCAACCGCGCAGTTGCGTCCCCCCCCCCCTCCTGTCCCTGGTGAATCTAGTAGGCAGCGGGCAGAACAGGGCAGTGCCACGCCACCCGGGACAGCCGAGTAGCGGCCGGGCCCATCCAAACCGGGTCGTCCCAGGAAACACGCGCCAACGGGAACCCTTGTTGCAGGGCAGGAGTCACAGCAGGCTGCCTCCACTCCAGCTGTACCCTCTGGGGAACTACCTAGGCGTAGTGTTGGGGTCCGTAGGGCCAGAAAGTTAAACACCAGTTAGGTTGGCACAGATTAGTTGGAGAGACTCGTGCACCGACGTTATGAATTTGTTCACAATAAACACCTACCACCAACGTTACAACCTGCCTCGGTGCTCTGTCTGATGGGTGTGGGGGTGGACTGGTCTGGATTGGCGGAGGGACGGGTGGGGGGAAGGGTGGGTGGGGGGCGGGGGGGGGGGGGTGGTTGGTGAGGGGATGGACCAGTGCAGGCCCTGTGGGTGAACCGTGCTCCCCACCCCATGCCACGGCCATCCCCAGCACCCCCACCCCAGGGATTCGACGGGACCATGTGATGGACTGGTCAGCTCACATGCAGGGCTCACCCAGGTGGAAGGTAGTACCGTGGGCATTAGTCAGACGTTGTCACACGATGTGGAGCATCAGAGCTCATCGCATAGTGCGTTGTCACCATCCTCCATCCCATGGACCAGACCAGCTGTAAGTGCCAACCCAGGGCCCCCAGCTCATAGCGCCGCAGATATGTAAAATGGAGGAGTGTGCAAGCAGACGGTTTGGCGGTGTGTGAAGTGAGGGGTTGTGGGCCTGGGATGTGGTATCTGTGCCCCTGGCCAGCATCGCCCCTTCCCCTCTTTCCCTCCTAGTCCGTAAACCTGGAGGCGATCAGAGTGTCCCTTGTGTGTTGGCCCGGGCGCACACGTCATGCGGCCTCTCCTGCCTGCCTAGGCCCATGCCCTGATCATCTTCCCCCTCCCCCCATCCTCCTTGTTGGACGAGGCCTGCCATTCCTCCTCATCCTCCTCCTCCAGCACATCGCCCGTCTGCTGCGCGATGTTGTGGAGGATGCAGCAAGCCACCATGACGCAGGCGATCCTTTCAGTCTCGTACCGGAGGGCCCCTCCAGAGCCGTCCAGGCACCTGAAGCACATCTTCTGGATGCCGAAGCACCGCCCAATCACACTCCTGATCGCTGTATGGGCGTCCTAGTCGGTCTTCAGCCACGGCCGCAGCAGGTAAGCCCCGCCACCCATGAGCCAACCCGTCAGCTTGGGGGGTGGTGCCCCTCTTACATGTCAGGGACCGCTGAGTGTGCCAGGATGAAGTAATCCTCCAGCTTGTGCAGCCACCACCTGCCCCTCTGCTAGCCGTTCCTCTGCAGCCTGGTCCTCTGCAGCCTGGTCCTCTGCTGCTGCTGCTGCCGGCTCCACTGTTGCAGCTTCCCCCTCCTCTCTGAGTTGCTCCCGCTTACACGGCCGCAGGACATCTCGCAGACCAGGGCGGCCGCTATTGCTGGTTGAACACCAAATGCCATTGTCTGCAGTGCGGGAAAATCAACATGTTAGCATTGTGCATACTCCCGTGCCTCACCAGGTTGGCTGGTTTACACAGTGTCACTGCTTGGCAGTGCGGTTTCCACCCACGTCTGTCCCTCCCCCACCCCCACATCCCTGCTCAATTGTTATCCAACACCTTGGGAGCCCCTGGTCCTAGCGATTGTTGCTGCTGCCAGGGATAGCGTTGGCTGGCATTGCCCTCACTGGAGGCTGCCGTGGGTGTTGCCCCGGATGGTCCCCGGGTGGGTGGCGGCCGATTGGGCGGGGTGCCTGGGGCCCGGAGGGGATGCGCGCTGTGGCAGGGGATGTGTAAAAACAGCGTCCCAGGCGTGTGGTTAGCAAGGTGGCTGCAGTAATGGTGGTGGGCGCCTGGTCACCGCCCCAGTCCTGTGGGCGGGCACTCCGGCTGCTCGGCCTGTTCCTCCCCTGCCCACGGCCCTGGCAGGCCCCCCCCACCCCAGCCAGCAAGGCCAGCAAGCAGTCACTCCACTCCATTTCCTACCTCCTCTCTCTCTCGCTCAGCAGCCATGACACGGCGTTCACAATTTCTGAAACCAAAAGTGAACGCCGCCATTGGGAACTGGGCCCATCAGAGGCGGTGAATCTCGGAAGCCCCGGAGAATAGGGGCTCGCTAATGATATGCCTACTGTACTTTAATGCCACACGGCGAGCGACACATTCGTGCCATTTTCAGGATGCCGGAGGACCCTGATTTGAAATCAAACCAGTGCCGACCCCGATTTCGGCATCGGAGGCTTTTCTCCGCCCAATTGCACTTCGCGATTTCGGCAAGCGGAGAATCCCGCCCCATGTTCCACAGAGTGATTATTCTGATAATATGTGTACTTCTTTTGTGGTTATGTAGATATTCTGTGTCGGTAAGAAACACTGTGACTGTGTGCATCCAGGGTTAATCAAAGGAGAGGTTTTTGGAGGCAAATTGTCAGTGGCGTCTAAGGGACTTTTTGCATTTGTAATGAGGCCTTGACGTGGGTTTTAATTTTTACAAGTAAACAGCGTAGATATGAAACTTGCATTTGGGTGTAGGTGTTGAAGTTCTTTTGTAGCTATTTGATTTCAAGAGATGTTGAAAGGTGTTAAGGTGTTTGCATCTTACGGGAGATTCGTGAGTAAACAGGGGGAGATAACTTAAACTTTATTGATCCAAAATAGAGATGTCATTGACAGACCCTACTGGGTAAGGAAGCGGGGAATTCTCAATTTAAAAGAACAGCAACAACAGAAGAGTCTGAAATTGAATGTCACCCTCAGGGAAAAACTGCTGAACTTTTACATCTTCATGTGAGATGCCACGACAAGGAGAGCAGAGAAGTGAAACTGCTGAATTTCTGGACAATCAATCTGAGACTCAACCACATCCTGCTGTGTGGTCAGAATGTGTGCGAGGAGTTCAAAAAAGAACGACCTGCTTTTAGCTTCAGGTGGTAAACTTGGTACACAATTTGTCAGGGCACTTCCAGCTTGAAGCTATATTCTGCATGAAGGGTCAACACCCCTCTTGTGAAATACCCTCGTCTGGAAAGAACAAAGAGACAGAGCTGCCCTCCTTTTACAAAAACATAAATGAACGTAAGAAATCTGCAGCTCCCAGGGAGGCTGAAAAAAAAGTCCAAGCTTTGGCCTGAACAGAAACCCTTCTTACTCTGAATGCTAGGTGTGAAGAAGAAGCGTTTGAAACCACCGCTCGTGTATTCCGTACAGTTTACTACACTGGCAAAACAAATCGGCCACTCCGTGACCACAAACCTCACTGACCTACAGCAAATCAACAGAATGGAAATGGGCTGCTTGTTGCAGAGTAGAAAAGTCTGTGCAGGCATGATCAGTCATATATTCACTGAAATGAACAAGAAAAAGTATCACCAAAATCATCGGCTGGAAGTCAAAAGTTACTGTACTTGTTGATGAATCAACTACTCTCGTTGGAAATCCAACTCTCATCAATTTTTGGAAGCCAGTATGGATGGAATTTTAAGGCAAGTTACATTTCCTCTGGACATGATTGAGCTGCAAAGTGCAACAGCAGAAGCCGCAATAGGGGAACATTTAAAATGCTTGCTGCCTTGTGGGTTATTTGAGATGTTGATCAGCTTTCCTAGTGATGGCACAAATGTGACTTGATGAGTCAAAGCCGGTATTTGATGACTGCAACAGAACACCCCTAATGTGATATTATGGCATTGCCTCAACCATAGACTGGAACTTGCTGTTGATTATATTTTAGATGGCCTATAGCTTCCTGGATCCCAGTGTTGGATTTGGGGATACCCCCAAAGATGTGAAGTTCCTGGATAAGGGTTTATGCGGTAACTGTGGCAATTTTATTCATGCAACGTAGAGATGCCAATAGAGTTAGGGTTACACGCATATGGCGACATGTGGGCCCATAACTTCCTGCTGGCAGCAGGAGGCCACGAGCCGCCAATTTTAAAATTGATGATGCGTCCCACTTTTCTTTCTCGGGGCCTCCAGTGCCCCAGACTGCGCAGGCTCGTGCGTGGCACAGGAGGGGTACAGCCCCACCACCTAATGATGTTGCCAGCTTGCAAACGCCCATTGAGGGCAGGCATTTAAACAGCAAATTTAGAGTGAAAACAACAGGTAACATTTTTCAGCAAGTCTTTTAAAGATGTGTAGATCATTTTTTAAAACATTATTTTTGCTCTTTCTTTTAAACAGGCATTACTATTGTTGTCAATTATTAGTTTTAATTTAGATTATGTTCATAAGATTTTGAAAGCATCCCAGACTTTTTGCTGTCACTATCCTCGTAACATAGCATTTTCTTTGACAAGTGTTTATAGAATCACTGCAGTGCAGAATCAAGCGTTCAGCCCATCAAGTCGGCACTGACTCTGAAAGAGCACCCTATGTCCCTGCTCTATCCTCATAACCCACCATAACCTTTGACACAAAGGGGAAATTTAGCATGGCCAATCTACCTAACCTGCACATCTTTGGACTGTGGGAGAAATCTGAAACATCTGGAGGAAACGGAGGCGGCACGGTGGCACAGTGGTTAGCACTGCTGCCGTATAGTGCCAAGTACCCGGGTTCAATACCGGCCTTGGGTGACTGTGTGGCATTTGTGTGTTCTCACCATGTCTGCGTGGGTTTCCTCCAGGTGCTCTGGCTTCCTCCCACAGTCCAAAATGTGCAGGTTATGTGGATTGGCCATGCTAAGTTGCCCTTAGTGTCCAGGGATGTATGGGTTAGGTTCCAGGGATAGGGCAGGGCAGTTGACCCAGGTCGGGTACTCTTTCAGACGTCGGTGCAGACTTGATGGGCTGAATGAAATGAAACAAAATGAAATGAAAATCGTCTATCGTCTTTCGGCAAATGGAGTTACTGTGAAAAGCCTCTAGTCGCCACATTCTGCCGCCTGTTCAGGGAGGCTGGTACGGGAAATGGCCTCCTTCTGTGCTGTAGGTATTTTATGGTTCTATTCCATGGTTCTAGGTACCCATGCAGACATGGGAAGAATGTACAAACACCACACAGTCACCCAAAGTCCAAATTAAACACTGGTCCCTGGTGTTATGAGGCAGCAGCACTTAATACTGTAGTGTGCCATCGTGTTACCCATGTTAAATATGTTTTTATCTTATTTATTTGAATTATCTTATTTATTTATAATTATCTTAATTAAATGCAGTGTTCTGAAGTTTCAGTAAGACATTTGTAGAAGCTTGTAAAGTTTAATTTAAAACATTTATTAACAGAAATTATTTTATAAATACAAAACTCTGAAACCAGTTAACATTTAACTTACAGCTGAACAATGACATAAAACTGCCTCAACATTTACAAATTTCTTGCAATAAAATATATTTTCTCACTTAAACATGTGAGTTCTATCTATTTGTGAAAGGGGAAAGTGAGGGAGGGAAGAGGGGAGGGATGGAGGGAAAGGGGAGGATTTTAACAATTGTTAATTGACAAGCTCAACTTCCGAAAGCAGCAGCTGCTGAAATGCAGTGTCCTGCACACATTTCCTCTGACATCATTTTGGGATGTCTTTTGACAGCATACTCTTAGGGGTGGGTGATTGATTCACTGCAATACCTGTCGGACAGATAGTTCACATTAGTTTAGAGGAGGCTTACATATATCAACTAAGGCATTGAATATTTTTAAATAATTTGAAGTAATCACTGAGGCTTCTAAGGATGAATATTACATCAGGGAGATTCTTAAACAACTTAGTTTAAATTGCATTGCAAAATCCAAAAGTACTTTAGCTTAGCTGGGAGAACAGGCATGCTAACATTAGTGTCCTTGAAGGAGTCAATAGCACCAGTATCGAGGCCATATGATCATATGAAACCAACTCTGCTGGGCCACCCATATGCTTAGGATGTCAGAGTCCCGACTGTCAAAGCAAATCTTCTTCATCAAGCTCAAGGAATGATCCCAAACAAAAGGAGGACAAAGTGTCATGTGAGAGCACCTTTAAGAAATTGATGTTTATCAAATAGCTGTAGTGGATGTATCTTTAAGGAATGGGTGCTTATCAAATAGCTGCAGTGATGTCAGTGTGTGGGTGGAGCTGAGCTGTGACTCTGCTTTTACTTTTGCTTTGAGCCAAAAGGCTGGTGTTTTAGTTTTAGTCTGTTTTAGTTTTGTTTTCAGAGTTGAAGAAGCTGTAGTCATAGCAGGAAAGTGCATTCATCTCTCTCTGCAATCTAAAGACTGTCTCCAGATCATTTGAGGATTTCAAAGTAAAACCTGTTTCTGTAGAGAATTTAAACCTGCTGTCTTACTGTAAAAAGATTTTTGGTCTTATGGATGTTGTTAGGAAAGTTATGAATGGTTACTTATAGAATATTGTATTTGTGGGAATTATTGGTGTTAATAGTTGTTAAGATGTTTACTGTGGGTTTATAAAGTGTTGACTGGATTCATAAATAAACATGGTTTTGTTTTAAAAGTACTTTAGATCTCTGTTGCATCACACCTGTAAAGTAGGCCCTTGTAACCACAATCTGTCAAAAGTCGTAGGTCAGGTGAACTCCATGATATACTTTAGGGTTTTCTAAGCCCTCGCTCATAACAAAAGGAAGCTCTTCAAAGACACCTTGTAGGCGTACATCAAGAAATGGATCCTAGACATCAATGCCGGGGAGATCTTTGCTCAGAAGAGACCTACTTGGAGGAGCCTCCTGATTGAAGGGACACAATTCTTCGAGGACACCCGACGACAAGAGGAGACCCGGAAAAGGAGTCTGAGAAAGAAATACTCCCGACTTAGCATCAAATTGGCCATTGCTCTCTTTTGAAAACTCCTGACAAGTGAGTGTTTGAAGATGCGGCTCTTGGATCGGGCTCATCAGCCACGAAAGGATCCACAGAACCTGTGACCAGTAACACTGACTTTCTTAGGTGGACAATCATACCCATCAGCAAATGATCACTGCATTGTATTCATTATAGTTCCTTTCATGGAATTAACATCCTTATGACAAACCAAAGTTTAAACAAAATTATTCTTTCACCTTCTGTGACTACAAACACTTTATACAGCAAAGTGTCATTTTAATGGAATTAAGAGCCTCATGACAACCAAAGTTTAAAAAAAAATAAAAATAGATCTTCCTTTCATTTTATTTGCATTTTAAACATATTTATGAAAGCTAAACACTAATAATATAAAATGTTAACCGACCAAGAACACATGTCTCCTGATGTCTCCTGCCTGTGCTAGGCTGGGGGGGCTGGTTTAGCACAGTGGGCTAAATAGCTGGCTTGCAATGCAGAACAATGCCAACAGCACGGGTTCAATTCCGTACCAGTCTCCCCGAAAAGGTGCCGGAATGTGGCGACTAGGGGCTTCTCACAGTAACTTCATTGAAGCCTACTCGTGACAATAAGCGATAATTATAATTATTAGACTGAATAATTTCACTGAAACTAAAAAGGTGTAAAAACCCACCACATAAATGGGTAAGTGGGCCAAATTAGCACTGTAGCTAGATTTTTAATTCAGCAGAGCGGTGCTTCAAGCAGGAGGAAAAGAAAAGGCCGGGCGTTTAAACGCCGCGTGATTTTAGCGTGCACGCCTGAACGCCTGCACCTCCGGGTCGTCATGCCACAACTGTGAAGCGCAGCAGCAATTTAAGTCGCAAATGAGTTACTGGCCCACCAGATTCTTACATGTCTCACTCTGTGCAATACTGTGTAATATCTGATAGCAAGTCACCAATGAATCAACAGATATAAGAGTTGCAAGATATGTAAAATGGGACTGTTGATTCGTTATCACAATGGTTCTGGCGTCGGCCTCAGTTTGTGCAGTGGTTTGTGCAAGAAGGACTCGTCATGTTTGAGTTTACGAACAGGAGCTGCAGAGCATGAGATGTCCCACGTCACAGAGGACGTGAAAACCAGTGCCACACGAGATCAACACTTTGTAGGTCATTTAATTAGGTCTTCAAAA
Source organism: Scyliorhinus canicula (assembly GCF_902713615.1). Taxonomy (NCBI): domain Eukaryota; kingdom Metazoa; phylum Chordata; class Chondrichthyes; order Carcharhiniformes; family Scyliorhinidae; genus Scyliorhinus; species Scyliorhinus canicula. Next base: position 37,195,071 of record NC_052163.1, read on the forward strand.
AAATCATTTTGTGTAATGTCAAAGTATGCACATGGAAAGGAAATGGCAAAGGCATGCAAATTGACTGACAAACTGAATCCACTGTCTGTTTCTTTGATTGTGTAGGAACCCATTTGGAAAGCGTTAAGGTCAGAACTTGCTGCCTGACTCAAAATCTTTTTAACCATTATAGTCGACACATTTTTGGTGCTGTTGTCCTGCTTGTGGCTGTCTGTCCTGGAGTCATTTGTGATCCTTTACTGAAGCTCAGCCTTCTACATGAACATGGTTCTGTTGGGCAAGCAGAGGTCGTGAGATGGGTGGTGACGTTCTTTGTTGGTTTGTTGGTTTTTGCTGTATTTTTTTAATCTTGGGTCTTGTGGCCAGATACATTCTGGCCTGAAAGTATTGTTTTTCCATTGCAGACCAGTGGTCTCTTTTTCTCTGAAAAGGCAGCGTGCAGATTTTAGCAGATTACTCTTCTTCAAAAGGTCTTTTAGCCGGACAAAGTCTGCTGGTGAGACGTCTGCATGACTGGATGAAGCAAAAAAGCATTCCGTTTCTCATTTAAACTATTCATGTTCCTGGGTTGGAGCAGCTCAATTCTCAATTAGAAGTTTCAATTAAAATGTTATTATTATTTACTGCACTTTTATCTAAAATTCTATTTACCACCTTGATGAGCACCAGTTTCATCTGTCACAATGCAGGAAATCAATCTACTCTCAAACAATTTTCTACTTCAAATTAGAAATAATGTGCTTCAGTCAAAAGCTGTTGAACCTTTCATCTTGCTCTCATCAGAACAGATGCAGGAACACGGGTTGGATTCTCCGCCCCGCCGGGCCACTTTTCAACCTCGACCTGTCGACAGGATTCTCTATTATTTACCATAGAATTTACAGTGCAGAAGGAGGCCATTTGGCCCATCGAGTCCGCACCGGCTCCCGGAAAGAGCACCCTACCCAAGGTCAACACCTCCACCGTATCCCCATAACCCAGTAACCCCACCCATCACTAAGGCAATTTTGGACACTAAGGGTAATTTATCATGGCCAATCCACCTAACCTGCACATCTTTGGACTGTGGGAGGAAACCAGAGCACCCGGAGGAAACCCACACACACACGGGGAGGATGTGCGGACTCCGCACAGACAGTGACCCAAGCTGGAATCGAACCTGGGACCTTGGTGCTGTGAAGCAATTGTGCTATCCACAATGCTACCGTGCTACCCAGTCAATGCCGACTGGTCAATGGGGTTTCCCACTGTGGGGCAGCCCCACGCGCCGTCGAGGAAACCCCGGGCTGCCGGAAAAATGGAGAATTCCGCCAGCGAAGAATCCTGCCCACCAAATTTAAAAGGGAACAACAATTTATACTGCATGAGAAAAGGGTGCTGATTTATGTTGGCACGTTGCCTCTGATTGATCAAGGGATTGCATGGAAAATTCATCAGAGCACTTTTCATTTATAAAGGACACAATGCCGGAGTTCCTTTTGCCTGCAAAGGACAGATACCTGCAAATAAATATATGTAGCTTCTAGTAAATGTGTGGCGTACTAAAAGTATTTACTTTTCTGGGGGCGAGATGGGTGGGACAATGGGTGGGACAATGGGCACAGTGGGCAGGAAGGGCTTGAAGACTGGGCTGTCGCTAGATGGAGAATCCATGCTTTACCTCCCATGGTAATTTGAAGTAGACTTGGCATTTAACAGAACTGGCCCTGGGTCCATTTGTGAGTCACCATCCTCTTCTTCTTAGGCAGATCCTCTGAGTTTAGGATGACTTGCTCCCACGCTAAAAATGAGTTCTCAGGTGCTGAGGAGTCCAATGCACAACCTACGTTCACAGGTGAGGCAGATGGTGGCTGGAGGAACTGGTGGGTGGGCTGCCCAGGTTATCACATGTTCCTTTCGTTGTCGACCCTTGACTTCAGCTTGCTCGATTAACCTTGAGATATTCAGCTTCTTCCCTCATGGTTTTCCTTCGCTTCGAGCGGTCTTGAGCCAGGGATTTTTTTTCTTTCTTTTTAAAAAAATTTTAGAGTACCCAATTATTTTTTCCAATTACGGGGCAATTTAGCATGGCCAATCCACCTATCCTACACATCTTTTGGGTTGTGGGGGTGAAACCCACGCAAACACGGGGAGAATGTTCAAACTCCACACTTGAGCCAGGGATTCCCAGTTGTCGGTGGGATGTTGCCCATTTTCAAAGAGGCCTGGATGGTGTCCGTGAAGCATTTCTTCTGTCCTCCTGGGGCGTGTTAGCTGTGTCAAAGCTCTGAATGTAGTGCTTGTTTTAGGAGTCTTGTATCAGGCATGCGGAAGATGTGTCCTGCCCAGCCGAGCTGGTCAATGCTTCGATGCTGCGGATGTTGACCTGCTCAAGAACACTGACATCGCTCTGCCTTTTCTGCAAATGATCTTGCAGAGGAAGCACTGTTGGTACTTCTCCAGGGTTTTGAAGTGCCTGCTGTACATAGTCCATGTCTCCGAGCCACAAAGGAGGGAGGGTGTTGCTACTGCTCTATGGACCTTAACTTTGTGCCAGATCTGCGTTCCTGGTCTTCAAATACCAAATACTCTGGCCGGGATTCTCTGAGCCCGCGCCGGGTCGGAGAATCGCGGGGCGGGGGGGGGGGGGGGGGGGGGATGAGAATCTCGCCATGCCGCTCCGACGCTGGGCCACCGATTCTCCGCCGACCAGAGAATCGGCACAAATCGCGCACGCGCGGTCGCCGCGGTGCTGGTCGAGGGCCGTTGAAAGTGGCCGCCGACACTTTCAACGATTCTCCGTGCTTGACGGGCCGAGTGCGAGGGGCAAGGTTTAGAGGAGATGTACGAGGTAAGTTTTTCACACAGAGGGTAGTGGGTGCCTGGAATTCGCTGCCGGAGGAGGTGGTGAAAGCAGGGACGATAGTGACATTTAAGGGGCATCTTGGCAAATTTGTAAGGATAACATGAGTTGCAAGACTTATCTTATGCACTAATATTCTCAGGAAGCATATGGTTCATGCAAACCCAGAGGCAAAATGTGGTCAGACACATCACACTCTGAAACCAAGATGCCACCCAAATCAACTTCTGTGGATTTTTCATCAAATCTTCCCAGATGTTTGTGACACTGTGAACCAACTGGTTGCACTAGAATATTGACTTACACACGAGGCCTTCCAAACACAAGTGTTCAGGAGAGACAGGAAAAGAAGAAATTGAGGTGGGTTGGTTTTGGTCGTTTTGAATAAGAATCACATTACAGTACTGGAGAGAAAGGGGGCGCGATTCTCCGCACTCACGATGGGTCGGAGAATAGCGGGCGGCGCAAATTTTTATGGCGACGCTGGTCCGACGCCCTCCCGCTATTCTCTCCCCCCCCCCACGCCCGTCCCCCGACACGAATCGCTGCTCGCCATTTTTTTACGGCGAACAGCGATTCTCCCCTGGCCGATGGGTCGAGTTCCCAGGCCTATGCGGCCGTTTTTACGAACTCCAACACACCTGCTCTCACCGTTCATAAAAACGGCCGCAAAGTGCCGTTCTGGGGAACCATGGCACCGATTGGCACGGCCGCACCACGGCCAAGGGCGCCATGGGCCTCCGATCGGTGCCCACCGATCGCGGGCAGCAGGTACTTACCCCGCTCACTCTTTGTTACTCTGCCGCCCCGATGGATCCGTCCGCGGGGCGGCTGAGGGGCATAACGGCCCGTGCATGCGCGGGTTTCACGCATATGCGTGATGACGTCATCTGCGCATGCGCGGGTTGGAGTCGTCCAATCCGCGCATGCGCGGCTGACGTCATCATATGCGTCAGCCGTCGCTAACTTTGGCACGTGGGCTTAGCGAAATTCGTTAAGCCCGTGATGCCAGAGTTCACAGGGCCGCGATGCTAGCCCCGACCGGGGAGCAGAATCGGGTCTCCGGGAGGGGGCGCGGAGGCTGCCGTGAAACACGGCCGGTTTCACGGCAGCCTTCACGACTCTCCGCATTTGCGGAGAATCGCTCCCAGGATGTTTCATAGAGGTCAAGGACAGAATCACCCGAAAAGGTGCAATAACATTGACCTGCATGCCATATAGTCATATACACATATGAAAATGGCAGGACACTTTGCGAGAGCGTAATAAAATTAGAATACATTGGGCTTTATTAACACGGACACATTAAGGGGTCACATTGAACTAGTTTAAGACACTAGTTAGGCCTCATCTGGAGTACCTCAGCCGGTTCTGGGCACCATATATAAGGAAGGATGTGAAGGCATTGGAGAGTGTACAGAGGAGGATCATAAGATGATTCCAGGGATAAACTTTAACAATGAGGATAGGTTGGAGAGGTTGAGACTGTTTTCCTCAGAAAAAAGAGGGTTGAGGGGATCTGTTGTTATGTTTTTTGCTAGTTCACTCTCCGAATCAATGCTGTTGCACTTTATCACTTCTTTTTTTTAAGACCCTCTCAACCATTGGCTTGGTCCTTTTGACAATATTGTAAGCCCCTTTATTTATAATGCCATCCTTACTTCTCTAGTAAAGCATAATTGTACCATTTTTTCAGTGGGGTTTCTGTTCCTCAAAAAATGCATTGGATGTGTTGAGAGTTTATAGAATCATAGAACCCCGACCATGCATTTGGCCCATCGAGTCTGCACCAAACTTCCGAAAGAGAATTCTATCCAGGCCCACTCCCCCATCCACCCCTATCCCCGCAACCTGCACATCCCTGGAAACCAAGGGGCAATTTAGCATGGCCAATCCACCTAATTGTTTCTTTGCTTATTTGAATAGTTTCTTTATATGTTTGTCATTGCTCATCTACCCTCATTTGAAAAAAAAGTAACAACTTGAGCCAATTCGCCTCTCAAATCTCCATAATTGTTTTCATTTAAAATTAAGATCTTGGGTTTTATACTTATCCACAACACTCAAACTTAATATGAAGTAATGCATCTTATACTTTGTTGAGTGATATATAATTTAGTTGATGATCAGCCATTTATTAAGGTGCATGCAATAGAGAAGATCCCTCTTCACAGTTTCATCACAAATCCTTGTTTTGGAAGGATCCTAGAAAAGTACAACTGAGACATGTACAGAGATTACCTGGTATCTTGGATAATACTCTGGCGTCAACAATTCCCACTGAAAACAAGTCCTTTGCCTGATTTTCTGTTTCCAGGATATTATTAGGCTCAATTGGTAACACAATAACATAATGACAAGGATTGATATTTTGCAAAAGTAATTAATTGGTTCTGACGTACCTTGAGACACCCAGAATGACGGAGCGAAGTGTTGTTTGGAAATAAACTTCCTTCCAAGCACATTCAAATAGCAGAATTTTAAAAATTAAATAGCGTATTTAATTTTAATTCCAGCAGGGGGAGCTATTTTCTCACCCTGACAAAAGTTGACTGTTCGTTTACTGAGAGGCAGCAGATGGCGGGCAAGCGATTCAACCGAGTTACATAGAGGCAGTAGGAAGGGAAGGCCAAAGATTTGTTGTTGCAAGCTCAGTTGGCTGGACAGCTAGTTTTTTCTTATAAATTTAAAGAGGCCAATTCGTTTTTTTCTAATTAAGGGCAATTGAGCGTGGCCAATCCATCTACCCTGCACATCTTTGGGTTGTGGGACCCACACAAACACGGGGAGAATGTGCAAACTCCACACAGACAATGACAGAGAGCCGGGATGGAACCTGGGTCCTCAGCGCCGTGAGGCAGCATTGCTAACCACTGCGCCACCCTGCTGCCCCGACAGCTAGTTTGTGATGCAGGGCAAGGCTAACAGTACAGGTTCAATTCCCGTACCGGCTAAGGTTATTCATGAAGACGCCACCTTCTCAACCTTGCCCCTCACCTGAAGAGTGGTGACCCTCAGGTTCAGTTGCCACCAGTCAGCTCTCCCTCTCTAAGGGGAAAGCAGCCTATGGTCATTTGGGACTATGGCGTCTCAAGTTTACTTTGCATGTGGAATGAAGAAATGCAATGTTAAGTTTCAGGTGCTCAAATTTAAATTGCATAAACATTTGCCCAGACCTTGTGGTGGGAGTAATGGTAAAACTGTAGGTGTCCACTATAATTCCTCCACTGATACTATCAGCTAGCGTGGGAATCTGTGTGTGCGCAGAATATTGCGGAATTCCAGAATTGTGCCTCTAATTCAATGCTATTCCAGTGGCTGCGCTGTTGAGGTCTCCATGGAGTGCAACCCCTTAACGATCAATTAATTGGTTAAAAAACTTCCGCTTTTGAACACTTGGTCTCATTGGGAAAGTCTTGAAAAAGGTTAAATTTTTGGTGATATATTAAATTCATAAATGCTGCTGGACATCCTCACTGGCCTTTAAAAATTAATTCCATTTAGTTGTGGAACCTCAATTTTTTACATTATGATTGAAAACCTTCACATTTTTAAAATACTGTACTTTTGTGGCTTATTTATGGTGTTTTCTAGATCGAATGGTGATCATTAATTTTGCCATCTGTAAATTTAATTTACATGTGAAGGGGGTTCAGCACTTTTAACTTCCTGACTCACTTCCTGTGAGAATACTTAATTTTCACAGAATTTACAGTGCAGAAAGAGGCCATTCAGCCCATCAAGTCTGCACCGGCTCTTGGAAAGAACACTCCACTTAAGCCCATGCCTCCACCCTATCCCCTGAACCCAGTAACCCCGCCAAACCTTTTGGACACTAAGGGGCAATTTAGCACGGTCAATCCACCTAACCTGCACATCTTTGGACTCAGAGGAAACCCACATACATGGGGAGGAAGTGCAAACTCCACACAGTCACCTGAGGCCATAATTAAACCTGGGTCCTTGAAGCTGTGAGGCAGCAGTGCTAACCACAATGCCATCGTGCCGCCCCATTGATTAACTGTTCACCACCCTTCCTGATATCATTCCTGGTGAACGCTGGGCATTCCCTTTTCATGGTGATGTACTTAACCTTTCCATTGGGAAAGGAAAAGATTATATCATGGAGATCGCTATCTCTTTCTTCAAGATCATCGGTGAGTGCCATTGACCATGGAAACCGGCCCATTCTCTTTTGTACATGTGAATGCCACATTTATTTGCATTTCAAATATCATGGGCAGGATTCTCTGTTCCTCAGACTGTGTTGACACAGGCACAGAATTTGTGAACTTTCACAAAGCTGCCACCACACCTGGATCGATTCTGCTACTTAGACATAGACATAGAACAGTACAGCACAGAACAGGCCCTTCGGCCCTCGATGTTGTGCCGAGCCATGATCACCCTACTCAAACCCACGCATCCACCCCATACCCGCAACCCAACAACTCCCCCCCCTTAACCTTACTATTAGGACACTACGGGCAATTTAGCATGGCCAATCCACCTAACCCGCACATCTTTGGACTGTGGGAGGAAACCGGAGCACCCGGAGGAAACCCACGCACACACGGGGAGGACGTGCAGGCTCCACACAGACAGTGACCCAGCCGGGAATCGAACCTGGGACCCTGGAGCTGTGAAGCATTTATGCTAACCACCATGCTACCGTGCTGCCCATACTTTTACGGGGCTACCACCGGTGCCACGTGGAACACAATAGATTCCAATGAGAAACGGTGCCGGATCACTGGTTTCGCGATTGACACTCAGGAGGCTGACAAGCTGCAGCCTCATATACACACTTCACTCCCCACACGCATCATCCCAGCTAGCAAGATGGCAGCAAGACACGCAGCCCCACGCTTCACAGATGCCAAGCTGGAGACCAATCTGGACGTGGTGGAGGAGGGGTGGATGACCCTGTACCTTGGCCCGGAAAGCAGGCTGCCCCCTTCCACCATTCGCTGTGCCTGGACACAGGTGGCAGAGGAGGTGAGGGCCGTGGACAACATCGTCCAGAGTGGACAACACTGTCTCTAGGACTGGCAGCACCAGGTGGCAGGGGAGTCTCAGGGAATAGCTCCACTCGCACCGCCTGTAATGTTCTTGTTGGATGGCCTGATTGATATTACAAGTACACTTGTAGCTGAAGCTATACACGCTTTATTAACATTAACTGTAGGTAAACTATATACAAAACAACAGATGAAGCACAAGCAACCTCTCTCCAGCTTCCTCCAGCCAGTCTGAGGGGTTACCTGACTCTAACATTCACTTATATACTAGCGAGACTCCTGGTGGTCAGTCGGTGAATCACAACGCAACCATGACACCACAACAGCCCCGTCCCACGGCATAGCCTGGGGACCATCAGGCATCCTGAGGGAGAAGGAAGTGATGGGCTGTGCTGGTGGCTCCTGCAGGGGTGGTGCCAGAACACCGCAACACCTCGTATTCCTTCCCCCCCTGTCCTTGGTGCATCTTGTGAGCAGTGGGCAGAACAGGGTGGCACCATGCCACCTGGCATGCACAAGCAGCAGCCGGGCTCATCCAGGTGTGGGCGTCCCAGAAGTCGGCCGCCAATGGGGACCCAGGTCGCAGGGTGGGAGTCGCAGCAGGCCGCCTTCACTCCTGCTGTACCGTCTGGGGATCCACCAAGACGTAGAAGGGGTCCGTAAGGCCTGAAAGATACACATTAGTTAAGTTGGCATGGGCGCATGTCTCAGTTTAGTTATAGGGGCAAGGTCACTAATCTGTATATACATTGTCACATTAAACACCTGATCACACAGTTACAACCTGCCTCGGTGCGCTGTCAGATGGGTGTGAAGGGTAGGCTGGTGTAGGTTGGCCAGAGAGTGGGGGGAAGGGGAATGGAGGGATGTTGTGGGTGGCCTGGGCTCCCCACCCTCTCACCCCTCCTGACCATCCCCACTACCGTCACCCCAGGTATTCAATGGGACCCCATGATGGAATGGCCAGCTCTCACGCAGGGAACCCCAGGTGGACGGTAGAAAATGCTCCTATGGGCAGGAGTCAGACCTTATCAAATGATATGGAGCACCAGAGCTCATCGTAGAGTGGGTTGTCACCATCCTCCATTCAATGGACCAGAGCTGGGTTACTGCCAATAACCCGTAGTGCGGCAGGTATGTATCACCGAGGGGTTTTGCAAGCGAGGGGGTGGTCGGGGGGGGGGAAGGGTGTGTGTGTGCGGGGGGATAGTGTGGTGTCTGTGCCCCTGGCCACGTTCCCCCCCCCCCCCCATCACTAGTTGGTGTGGTGAAGCGAGAGGCGATCATAGTGTCCCGTGCGCATTGGCCCTGGCGCACACGTCGTTTGGCTCCCTTGCCTGGGCGCCATGTCCTGCTCATCCTCCCCTCCCCCGTCGGACGAGGCCTGCCTTTCCTCCTCCTCCTCCAGCACATCGCCCCTCTGCTGTGTGATGTTGTGAAGGACACAGGAGGCCACCACAACTGGAGGGCCCCTCCAGAGCGGCCCAGGACCCTTAATCACATCTTCAGGAGGCCGAAGCACCACTCGATCATGCTCCTGGTTGCTGTATGGGCATCGGTGTAGCGGGTCTCCATGTCGGTCTGTGGGCCCTGGATAGGTGTCATACGCCACGACCGCAGTGGATAACCCTTGTCACCCAGGATCCAAACCCCAGCCAGGGGGCATTTCGAACATGTCAGGAGTTGTTGAGTGTGCCAGGATGAATTAGTCGTGCACACTGCCCGGGTATCGGGCACATCTGATGGTCACACGTTCATCGAGTGGAACCACTTTCGGTTGGGGTAGAGCAGCCTGTCATTTGCAGGTGCTCGTAGGGGGCATGCTTGCTGTCAATCACCCCCTGGACCCGGGGCATCCTGTCAATCGTGGCGAACCCCACTGCTCGGGCATCCACATTGTCCACAGTGAAGTGGATGTTTTGAGCAGCCCGGGCATATATGGCCTCAATGATGGCATGGATACACCTGTGTACCGAGGTCTGTGAGATACTGGACAGATCCCCACACGGCGCCTGGAAGGACCCCGTGGCGTAAAAGCTCAGGGAGCGGGTATCCTTCCCATTCCCCCGTGTTGCCAGGTGTGACATCATCTGGCAGATAGCCCTGTTCAGCCAGAGTCTCCGATAGCATGCCTGATCTGGCAGGTCCTCGAATGACAGGCACTGCCAGTACACAGGAGGCCTCATGCGACGCCTCCTTGGCACCACCTCCTCCTCGGCCTGTTAGGCGGCTTACCCTCCACCTGGGCAGCTGCCTCCTGTTCCTCTCTAGTACGCGCCACTGCTGCAGCTTCCTCCTCCTCCTCGAGCCGTTCCAGTTTGAAGAGCCGCAGGGCATCCCCCAGGGCTGCAGCGACTAGCAGGAAGGCCAGTATTGCTGATTGAAATACAATATACATTGTCTACAGGAGGGGAAAGGCCGACATATTAGTATGGTGCATACCCTTGTGCCCAACCAGGTCCAGCAGGCTACATGTAGCCCCGGTTGGCAGTGTGGGCTCTGCCCCCGCATTCCCCTTCCAATCTCCGCTCCAGCGGTGACTGTCCCTGATGCTGTGGATACCGTCGGCTGACACTGCCCTTGCCAGCAGTACGCTCCGCAGCGCCCGCCTGATGCCCCTATAGGGGCCACAGTGGGTGGGCCGTCTGCATGTGGCGGCCAGGAGTGGGCGGGGAGTATGGTGGAGAGTTAGGTGCGGGGGATGAGGGTACCAATACAGCCAGCGTCACTCTGCAGAACCAGGGTCAAGATGGGTGGCTAGTGTGATGTGCAGCAAGATAGCTGCCTAGCAGGCCGTGGTAATGGCGGTCCGTGACTGGACACCGCCCCAGTCCTGTGGGAGGGTCACCCGGGCCTCTCGGCCTGTTTCCCCGTCACCAACCCCTCCCTGCGGCCCTGGCAGCCCCCCCCCCCCCCCCCCCCCCCCCCCCCCAGCCAGCCCGCCCAGTGTCCGGCCCGGCTACCCATGTTTGTGCCTCTATGCATCCTACCTCCTCTCTCTCTCTCTCCCTCATCAGCCATGACGCTGGTTTCATGATTTTTAAAAGCACAAGTGAATAGCGCCATTGGGAACTCGGCTCATCGGAGGCGGAGAATCGCGGAGGCTGCAGAGAATACCGTGTTGAGCCCGCTAATGACATGCCAACGGTGTTTACTGTATGTGTGTTCCAGAATGCATTGACACTGCTGTTGAGGTGACGGAGAATTGCGATTTGGCGTCAGAACCTATTCTCTGCCCAATCGCAATTTTGCCGTCACCCCAAGGAGAATCCCGCCCCACATTTCAATTAGAAAGAGAAATTAGCACAAGCTAATTCTACACAATTATCTAAATATCTGTCATCTAACTCCATGATGATGCGAAAACTATTGATTCCGGTTCTCAAAGCAGTGTTATTTGCAAACAAAATGACAAACCAATCAAAATTGGTTTGACGATATTTCTGCTGAACATTTTTTGCCAACAGCAATCAAGTGGAAGAAGCTTAGAACTTGACCAATATTTGAAAACAGGATTGATCTGTGCTTGAGGCTAAAGAACATAAACTAATCAAATTGAACACCACACATTGCTTCAATTTTAAAACACACAAAATAAAGGGGCAATTTAAGTGGCATTTCACCCATTGGGCTCAGCAGTTTATTTCTTCACAGTGTCTCCTCTCAATGCAATATGGCCATGCAAGATACCTGCCTGTGCACATGTCTGCCCACGTACAGACATCCAATGATGTCACTGCTGGAGCCTGTGGTGATATGCATCACTGTAAATACACAAGGGGTTAATTTAAATACACGAGAACAAACTAAACACTAGAGGGAGCACCAGAGGCATCATGACACACAGACATTCAACCAATAGGTCAGTAAGATAGGACACAACCAATGGGCAGTCAAGACACACCCCGAGGTGAAACTATTACAAGGGGGCTACCCATATAAAAGGACAGGGCACACATGCTCTTTCTCTTTCCACAGGCGACACTGAGAGACGCAGGGGCAGATCAGGGAAGCATCTCACCCACCGCATGGATTAGAGCAGACTGGTTAGTTAGATCGAGTTACTGTAGGTAGATTAGCAGGAGAGTTGAATCCAAGTAGGAGAGTTGTTAACTGTTCAATAAATGTGTTAAATCCATCTCCAAGTCTGAACCTTCCTTTGTCAGAATATATATCAAGGAAGCAGCTGATGCTATGTGAAGAAGCATAACACAACAGAGCCTACAGTCTGGAGTTCAGCGTGGCAGAAAGGGGCGGGAAGGATTTGTAGGCAGGAAACTGAAATCCTTTCCTTGATTGCAGTCCTGTTGCTGAATGTTACTAAACTCTACCTCACTATCCCAGTAATGTAAGTGGATTGTGGGTTCCTATGGGCGCCATCTTCCGGCATAGTTACACTTGCGCTCAAGCGTAACGAGGCCAGTGAACAGCGGGAGAGGCCAAAAATGGGAACCGCGTCACAGCGTGGCAAGAAACCAATTATCACCACTACAGCCCCATTTCCATACAATTAACAAGAGCCACCCCACATCCAATGGCCTCTCATCATTCAGTGACATGCTCAGCAAGTGGTCACGCTGGCACTGATTAATTCTTTTTAAAAACGTGAACCTGACGGAAGGGCTTCTGTGGGGAGCTGAGCAGCCATCTTTGCTCACAAGCAAAGAGCCCGTCGGCGCTAGACTTGCTGCCCCAGTGCTCGGCGAGGAAAGGGGGACCTTCGGCAGGGGATGGGGGACCCTCTGCGGGGTGGGCTGCCAAGGGAGGGTATGGGAGAGGTGCTGAGAGGGCACCTGGAGTGGCAATCGCTCGCAGCACCACCATGCCAAACCCTGAATCCAACCATATTCCGGGGGCAACCCTTGTCCCTGCCCGTCTGCCCCACCGACCACCCATAATCCCAACCGACTGCTGAGGACTCGGGCTGCGCAGCTGAAGGCTTTCACTATTAGAACCTCATCAGGGCCACCCAACCGCCAGTCTGGACCCTCTCCCACTGATTATTGGAGATCTTTTCCAGAGGAGACACAGAGAGGGCATCGTTAGCCACACGAGTGGTTCACAGTTTGGGCAGAGTGGGGTGTGAAGGGAGGGTCGGGGTGGAGGGAGTGATGAAGGGGAATGGGGATGGAGGGAGGGAGGGTTGGTGGTCGCCTGGGGGAATGCTCCCTTGGTGGATGGTGGGGGGGGAGGTGTGGGACGTTGGTGTCTACTCACCCGTGCTGCCCAGTGTAGGTCACACTGCCACAGCTGACTGCTGCCGCCACCTTGTCCCAGGCAGCACTGGGTGCCTTGTGGCTCACCCTCCGGGACACCCGGGGGAACAGGACATCCCTCCTGTCCTCCACCGCATCCAGGAGGATCCCCCAGGTCAGCATTCCCAAATCTTGGGGCCGGTCTCCTTGGCATCATTGTTGCCAGCTGGCTGAGCCAGTGCAGCTTGAGTGCTGCTCGACCTTGTCAGGGGCGGGGACTGGTGAGTGCGGTCCTAGTGAATCTGCTGGCAAGCTGGCATTCAGGGCAGGAAGCCCTTGAGGCCGCGTGAAGTGTGCCGCTTAACATTGAATAGCATTGCCGGCCTCGCTGGGCTGAGTGCCGACAATTCCCGCTCGCTTGCACACTTAGAAATTTTTCCAGAGAATTGCGCCCTATGAGTGCTATATAATCAAATTTGGGGGGAGATGTTTTGAAGACATTCTTGTGCCGCAGGGTATTGGTCTCTGGAATTAGGCTCCATTTTAACCACTTAACATCAACAGCAAGAGTGCAACAAGCTATTTTTCCCATCCAGCCTTTTGTACAAAAGGGACCAACTCACAGACCCTCTCTTTACATCTCTGAATATTGAGATTTTATATCATTCTAGCTGTCTTATTCTGAGCTTTCTCCAGACTTTTAATATCATCCATCATGTAAGGGAACAAAATTAAACACCATAACAACCTACCTTATCCAGCTGGCACCATTCCCACCTGCCACCTAACCACACTACCCACCTACCACTTTACCCATCTACTGCCCTATCAACCTACCACCTAACCAAACTATTCACCTACACTCTATCCACCTACCACCCCACTCAGCTGCCACCATATCTATCACACTAACAACCCATCACCTTTCTGACTTGCCATCCTACCACCCTATCACCTGCCCACACACCAGCTGGTCCAACTGCTATCCTACCCCATTACCCACTTACCTCACCCGCCTTACCCTCTTACCCTATCTGCATCAAATCTCTTAGAAGGCGAAGAGGAGGTTTGATAGAGAAGTTCAAAATTATGAGGCAGATAGGACGGACAGATGGGATCGTAAAAGGATCGAGAATTTGAGGGCACAGATTTAAAGTTACTTGAAAAGAAGAAAATGTGACATGAGAAAAAACTTTTTCACACAATGTATTGTTCGGGTCTGGAATGCACTGCCTGGAAGTGTGGTGGAGGCAGGTTCAATTGAGACATTCAAGAATGCATTAGATGGTTACTTGAATAGAAATTATGCACAGGGATATGCAGTATAGGCAGGGGAATGGCACCAAGTCATGATGTTCGTTTGGAGAGCTGGTGCAGACTCGATGGGCCAAATGGCCGTAATGGTTCTGTGATACCCAATTGCCTCACCAAGCCTACTCCCTTACCCACTTCCATCATCCACTCTGGCCTCTCACCCACATACATTTCCATCCATTCACCCAATCACTCACCTGATCACTCACCCACTCACTCTCCCAGGCTGTCATCCATTCACTCACCCATTCATTCATTCATACAATAAAACACTGAAAAGCCTTTTAAATATTCCAACTTTTTAGTGAACACCTCCCAGAAGATGACAGCTACTGCTATGAAAAGGGATGGTGGCTTGTCTTCCCCCAGTGATCCAATTCTCCGAGGAAGCAGCTTCATTTCTGAGGAAATGTGGAACTCCAAAAGTGGCGGAGGATAGGAGGAATGGATTGACAATCGACGAAGATTTCTGCTCCATGGGAAATTTCAGCTGATATCCTGAGTATCTGCATCCCAGTGTGCTTAAGGAGGTAGCTCTGGAAATAGGGGATGCATTGGTGGTCATCTTCCAGGATTCTATAGACACTGGAACAGTCCCTGCCGATTAGAGGGTAGCTCACGTCACTCCGATATTCATAGAATAGAATTTACAGTGCAGATGGAGGCCATTCGGCCCATCGAGTCTGCACCAGCTCTTGGAAAGAGCAAACATACCCACGGTCAACACCTCCACCCTACCCCCATAACCCAGTAACCCCACCCAACGCTAAGGGCAATTTTGGACACCAATGGCAATTTATCATGGCCAATCCACCTAACCTGCACATCTTTGGACTGTGGGAGGAAACCCACGCACCCACGCATTCAAAAAGGGAGGTACAGAGAAAGCAGTGAATTATAGACAAGGAAGCCTAACATTGGTAGTGGGGAAAATTCTTGAATCCATTATCAAGGACTTTATAGCGGAACATTTGGAAAGCAGTGTCAGGATCAGTCAGAGTCAGCATGGATTTATGAAGTGAAAATCATGCTTGACAAATCTGTTAGAATTCTTTGAAGATGTAACCAGTACAGTTGACAAGGGGGAGCCAGTTGATGTGGTATATTTGGACTTTCAGAAAGCGTTTGACAAAGTCCCGCATAAGAGATTACTCTTGTGCAAAATTAAAGCGCGTGGGATTGGGGGAAATGTATTGAGGTGGATTGGCAGAGAGGAAACAAAGAGTAAGAATTAATGGGTCCTTTTCAAATTGGTAGGCAGTAACTAGTGGGGTGCCACAGGGGTCGGTGCTGGGACCCCAGCTATTCACAATATATATTAATGATTTGGAAGAGGGAACAAAATGTAACATCTCAAAGTTTGCAGATGATACCAAGTTAGGTGGGAGGGTGACGGGGATGCAGGGATCCTACAGAATGATCTGGACAGGTTGGGCAAGTGGGTAAATCAATGACAGATGGAGTATCAATTGGATAAGTGTGAGGTTACTCACTTCGGAATAAAAAACAGGAAGGCAGTTTACTACCTGAATGGTTGTAAATCGGGAGAGGGAAGTGCGCAGCGGTAACTGGGTGTACTTGCGCACCACTCCCTGAAGGTAACCATGCAGGTGCAGCAGGCGGGAAAGAAGGCTAATGGTATGTTGGCCTTCATTGCGAGTAGTTTTGAGTATAGATGCAGGGATGTGTTGCTGAAGTTGTACAGGTCCTGGGTGATGCCATACTTGGAATATTGAGTGCAGTTTTGGTCTCCTTCTCTGAGGAAAGATGTTCTTGCTCTGAAGTGAAGGTTTACCAGACTGATTCCAGGGATGGCGGGAATGTCATATGAGGAGAGATTGACTAGGTTGGTATTGTTTTCGCTAGTATTCAGAAGAATGAGGGGTGATCTCATAGGGACTCAGAAAATTCTAACAGGACTAGACAGGATAGATGCAGGGAAGATGTCACCAATGATGGGTGTGTCCAGAACCAAGGGTCACAGTCTGAGGATTCAGAGCAAACCATTTCAGACAGAGATAAGGAGACATTTCTTCATCCAAAGAGTGGTGAGTCTGTGAAATTCATTACCACAGGAAGTAGTTGATGCTAAATCATTCAATATATTCAAGAGGCGGCTAGATATAGCATTTGGGAAGAATGGGATCAAAGGGTATGGGGAGAAAGCAGGATGAGGCTCGAAGGGCCAAAAGGCCTCCTCCTGATCTTATCTTCTATGTATCTATCTATGTATCGCCCAACAGTTGTGTTTTAATTGTCATTTTATATGTAATCATTGTAGCTGGACATTGTGATGCTCCATTGGCTTTGTGCAAGAATTATGGGCCTGGTCATGAATCTTCACTGTCCCCACTGGAGATATCAAAAGTCTGATCGCAAAATTAAACTAATCCTGTAATCTCTCATCAGTTTCACAATCAATTCCACCCATTCTACAAGCAAAAGCTGTGAAGTTGTGGGGAAAAGTTTCGGTAATTAAACTGCTCCTTTGCACATATGTTCCTTGACACCTTAATTGTCACGTGCAAATTCTGCAAAATTCTCTGATGCAATCATTTGGGCCTTGGCGGTGTTGTTGATGTTAAATCAACTGGCAATGTTCTCTTTCCAGTCTTCTAGGAACTGGTGGGTGTAGGCATGTGAGAACTGGTGATGCGCCTTCTTCAATGGCAGCAAGGAGTGCTCTTGCACAAAATAATGTCAGCACTGGTGGCAATTTCGTTCACGCAGCATCGAGCTGCTCCCAGGGTATAGGCATTGCACAGGTACAGCAACCCGTGAACATATTGAGTTCCTTATACTCTTCCATCAACATAAGCAGTAAAAAATTGCATACAGTCTATGCGATAGTGTATAAGAATTGATAGTGAGTCAGCAATGCAGTCAGAGTGTAAAAATTGGAAAAGATCTGCAGACTCACTATCACTCATTTTACACTATCCCACAAAGTTAAGATGTCCCCCTCAATTACATTTGGACATTAATGGCCATTTAGTGTCTCATAGGTTAACAAGTAATTTAATAAGGTTTATGCCGCTGGTGTGCAATTAATTATCTAAAATGGTCTGTTTCTGTAAGTATTACTCAATAATGAAATCAGCTTTCTGATACTCTGCATAAAAGGTCACCACCACAATGGTTCTGGTGTCAGCCTCAGTTTGTGCTGTGGTTTGTACAAGATGGACTTGTCGTGTTTGAGATTATGAACAGGAGGTGCAGTGCATGAGATGTCACACGCCACTGAGGACGTGGAAACCAGTGCCACACGAGATGATCACTTTGTGGGTCTATTAATTAGATCTTCAAAACATCATACTCCGTCATTCTAAACTACGTACGCAGTAAAGGAATGCCGAAAACATCCAAATCAAACTGCAAACCAAAGTCACTAAACATTTATTTTTCTTCCTGGCCTAAACCCTTTTAATCACGACAGGAACATATTTGGTGTTCTAGTCCTGCATGTGGCTGTCTGTTCTGGAGTCATTTGCGATCCATTACTGCAGCTCAGCTTCCAAAATAAGCATGTTTCTGCTGGATAGGCAGAAATAGTGAGATGAATCTAAGCTTTTGTGACATCATTAAACTCAGGGTTACAACCAACTTGTTTACTGATTAAAATCTTGCATTTCTGGCATATATTGTGTCTACTGAGCCTCGTTGTATTTCCAAATCATAATGTGTGACTAACAATGGCCCACATAACAAATGCCCCATAATGCAAAGTTCGGTACATATGAGTTATCAATAGATGTGACCAAAAGCTTAGTCAAATAGATGAATAAAGGAGCATCATCAGAGAGAGGGTGAGAGGCCGAGAAGTGTGTAGAGGGAACTTTAGAACTTAAGGTAGAAGTAGCTGAAGGCATGGCCCGCCGATTGTAGAGCAATGGAAATCGTAGATTCACAAGAGACCCTTCGGCGTGATTTAAAATTTTCTTCACACAAAGTAGTGGAAATCTGGAACTCCCTCCCCCAAAACGCTGTTGAGGCTAGGTCAATTAAATTTTCCAGAACCACGGCAGCTTGATGGGGATAACATAAAGATGAGCCGTGATCTAATTGAATAGTGTGACAAAGAGCGAGGATCTGATTGGCCTACTAAGGCTGTTTTATTTGAATGGTCTAACTCCCCTGGCACTGACAATGTATCCTGGGCTGAAATTACGTTTGACATATAAAAATATTAATCACTTGGCATCTCACGGGTAACTATATTTTGCTCAAAACACAAATATATAGATATGAAGCAGGCTTACAAGAGGAAGCATCCACTCTACGTCTACTTTGTCAATATCTTTTATTATCTTAAATACCTAAATTAGATCTTTCATTCTTCTAAATTCAAGAGAGGCCTGAACTGCTCAATCTCTGCATAAGTCAAACCCCTTGTCTCTGGAACCAATCTAGTGAACCTCCTCTGGACTGCCTCTAATGCAGCTATATTTAAGCGACTCTTGGACAGGTACATAGACAGCAGTAAATCGAAGGGGTGTAGGTTAGGTTGACCTTAAATTAGGATAAATGGTCGGCACAACATCGTGGGCCGAAGGGCCTGTACTGTGATGTACTGTTCTATGTTCTATGTACATCTCTCCTCGATTAAGAGGACTAAACTGTATGCAGTTATCCAGGTGCGGTCTTGCCAATGCCTTGCACTGTTTCAGCAACACTTTACTGCTTTCATACTCTATTCCTTTAGCCATAATTCCATTTGCTTTCTTCATTACCTGCTGTAACTGCATGCTAGTTCTCTGCAAATCATGCACGAGGACACCCTGAAACTCTGCACCATAGGGCCCTGATGTTTCTCTCCATTTGGACAATAAGTTGCCCTTCTATTTTTCTGACCAAAATGGATAACCTCACACTTATCCAGGTTAAATGTTGGCCCACTCATCGAACCTATCTATAGCCATTTGCACATTTCTCATTTCTACATTGCAACTTATTATCCCATCTATTTCAGTGTCATTTGCAAATTTGGCTAGAGTACCTTCTATCCCTGTATCCAAGTCATCAATATACATTATAACTAGTTTGGGCCCTAGGACCGAACCATGTGGTACCCCATTAGTTACATCTTACCAACCAGAAAAATACCCATTTATCCCGCCTCTCTGCCTTCTCTCTGTTAGCCAATATTTCGCCCCAATTCTCAATTCTATCCAAGATAATAAATTAGCCCTAACCACATGTGGTCTTCCCTTCCTTGTGTATTACCTTTTTGCGTGGCATCTTATCAAATGCCTTCTGGAAGTCCAGATGTACTACATCTACAGGATCCCCATTATCCACTTGGCTTGTTACATCTTCAAAGAACTCTATCAAATTAGTCAAACACGATTTACCCTTCATAAAACTATGATGACTGACTGATGGATTGCATTTCGACTTTCCAAATGTTCTGTTATTTCTTCCTTAATAATGTGTTCTAACAATTTCCCAATGACAGTTGCTAAATTAACTGGTTACTATTGGGATGATACTACTGTCCTCCACCATGGGAATTGGGGCAAAATGTTGATTTAGGTTCTCTGCCATTTCTGTATTCTCTACTATTAACTCTCTGGGGATCTCATCCTCAAAGAGACCAACATTCACATTACAGCTACTCTCTTCCTTTTTTTAGAAGCTTTTACTATCCTTTTTTATATTTTGCGCTGGTTTTCTTTCATAATTTACCTTTGCTCTTTTTATTACTTTTTTAGTAACCCTTTGTTGATCTTTAAAATTTTCCCAATCTTCCAGCCTGCCACAGACCTTTGCAATATTGTATGTGATGACTTCGACCAGACCTTTGAGATTTGCCAATTAGAATATGAGTTCCCTGATTAGTGGCCCAATCAGGGAACCCCTTTCTCTGCATATAACAGGGAGTGACAGAGCCCCCTCTACACTCCCAGTGTAGACAGCAAGCTGAATGCATCAGGCTGCTCTGTAAATAAAGGGAATTCTGGTGAAGGGACTTTTGCTTTGATGGACTTATTAAAGGTATATTTTAGTTTTGTCTTCATGTTATCTTTTACTTTCTTGCTTAGTAATGGATATTTTTCCCCCTCTTACAAACTTTCTTCCTCTCTGGAATATATTTTAGTTGGGAGAGTTGAATATCTCCTGAAACAGCTGTTACTGCTCATCAATTGTCCTACCTTTAGTCTTTCTGCCCAGTAAAATGGCAGGATGGTGATGATGATACAGGCAGGTGTACAGTCTATGGACTAGGAGAGGTCAAGTGTAGTGCTCCATCACCTTTCCTCAATCTGGCCAATTAAAAATTGTTATGGGTGCACCACCAGTACTGAGAACCCTGATGACCTCCTGGATACTGTGGTATGTATCAGTCTGGAATGTGTACACTGCATGAAGTTTTCTGTGGGCTTGAATGTTGCAATCAATGCTGTAGCTGGCCTACTTCAAGTCTCATTGTGGCTACTGTAGGTGGTCTAGCTCACTGGTAACCCCATTGGCGAAGCAATGAGGCCTTACCTTCTGCTGCTTGCCTTAAGTGAATGTCAGGTGAGGGAAAATGTTGTCTGATGACTCTGGGTACCCACCTTCTGGATGCCCCCCATTTCTGGGTGCCTTCCTCACTCCCACCACCTCTTCTACCACCAGGGCCTCAAAAGCTACACCCATTCCTGCTGATGTTGATGCTGTTTTGTGTGGTTCAACCATCGTGCCACTGGAAGATCCTTGCTGGGGCAAGTACTGAAAAATCCCATCCTCTGCATGACATCTCCCATTAGCCTGCTTCTCCCAGCTGCCCCTCCTGCATTGTTCATCTTTCAACCTTGAAGCAGAGCCACCAGCCCACCCTTAACTAATGTAGTATTTTTGTAGTGCTTGCCCTGTAACTTGTTTTGCACAGCTGCACACATGCTAAAATAAAGGGGCCAACCAGTGTGTGGTGCACATGGGAGACCTTGGGGTTGCTATTTGACTGCACAGCTTAGAGGAGGCACTGCCTGTGAGTTCAATTAAACCCTTTTGAAGGCAGATCAAAGCAACCCAGTGAAAACATGGTTGCAAAAGTCAGAATTTTTAAAAAAGAAAACCCAATCATATTTTCTTTCCAATTAAGGGGCAATTTAGTGTGGTCAATCCATCTAGCCTGCACATCTTTGGGCTGTGGGGGGTGAGACTCGGGTGAACATTGGGAAAATGTACAAAATCCACAGAGGCAGTGACCTCTGGCCAGGATTGGCAAAAGTCAAAATGGAACAAGAATATCCAGAGATATTAGTCAGCAGCTTTGTTGGTGAACAAAACAGAAACTAACCCATGGATGGCATTTTCTGGAGATGTGCAAGCTTCATGCTTCCCTATAGTGCTGTGACCTGCTGAGTAGATATAATCAAATGAACCATGGGGCATTGTTGTCTCACAAAAGGGTTCTGCAACAAATCTGTTAATGTATTTTAATAAGTGTTTTTTTTTCTTTGGAGTTATTAATATTGCAGGATAAATGTAGAAATCATTACATACCTAAAATGTGTATTGCTTAACATTCCTCATTTATATGAGGAAGAAACTCTTGCACTCTGCTGTGCAAGATGTGAACAGGCAAAGTAGAATAAATATTATGATGGCCATTAGCAGATAGAAATCTGCAAAAGATAAAAAAATAATGATTAGCATCAAACATGTCAAAAGCACTGACCTTTTCTTCACTGTGTCACTGTAATAATATTTCACAGTAATCATTATCTCAGCTGGAGTTGATGATTACTGATGTGATGACTGGAATAAAGTGAGGAAAGGTTTACTCACCATTTGACCTAGAAACCTGTTGAAACCAAACATTTCAACAGTTTGCATCAGTTTTTAAGTGGAACTTCTGAAAGGATAACTTTCAGAAAAAGAAATGGATATAATTAAGTCACAGTAATTTCTGATTTGGGAGTTTTTTGGTGTCCTCCATACGAAGGACCCCAAATGTTTTCTAGTCCTCATTCATGCAACTGACAGTCTACGTTCTCTACAAACATCTACACCAGTCCTATTCATAACTTGATTTATTTGGACACTTTCTACTACAGCAATGAAGTATTTATCCACCTCAACCTTTAATTTATCTGGGTTCTGACTTGATATACATCCCATTACTTGATGTATGTTTGGTATCTACATACCCAATTCATGTGGTCCAATTCCTGCTTCATTGATCCTTTTCCACCTGTTTCCCAACTCTCTTCTACCTGTCTTTGCCCCAGCACTCCCATAGCTCTGTTTTCTCTGGTCATATTTGTCCCCCTTTCAGATCTTCCTCGGTCACCTCTTCATAAAAATGTAATCTTTAAACCCTTTATCGTTGCCAACAACCATCACTCCAGCAACCTTTGCCCCATAACAGGCTTAGCCAACACATGGCTTGTGGGCCACTAACCAGCCTGCCAGGCCTTTCTATCTGGCTGCAGACCCCACGTTCAATGTCAGTAAGTGAATTTGAAGATTCTTGGGCAGCATGGTAGTGCAGTGGTTAGCATTGGTGCCTCATGCCATGAGAGGGGGAGAGAGGGGGGGAGAGGGTGGGGGGAGGGGAGTGGGGGGAGGGGGGGGAGAGGGTGGGGGGAGGGGAGTGGGGGAGGGGGAGGGGAGGGTAAGGGGGGGAGGGGGAGGGGTGAGGGGGGGAGGGGGAAGGGGGGAGGGGGGGGTGAGGGGGGAGGGGGTGAGGGAGGGGGGAAGTGGGGAGGGGAGGGGGGAGGGGAGGGGAGGGGGGGAGGGGGGAGGGGAGGGGAGGGGGAGGGGGGAGTGGGAGGGGAGGGGAGGGGGGAGTGGGCGGGGGGGAGGGGGGAGGGGAGGGGGAGTGGGAGGGAGGGGGAGGGGGGAGGGAGGGGAGGGGGGAGGGGAGGGAGGAGGGAAGGGGGGAGGGAGGGAGGAGGGAAGGGGGAAGGGAGGAGGGGGAGGAGGGGAAGGGGGGAGGAGGGGAAGGGGGGAGGGGGAGGAGGGGCAAGGGGGGAGGAGGCGGAAGGTGGAGGGGGAGGAGGGGAAGGGGGGAGGGGCGAGGAGGGGGAAGGGGGGGGAGGGGAAGGGGGGAGGGGGAGGAGGGGAGGGAGGGGAGGAGGGGGAGGAGGGGGAGGGAAGAGAAAGAGAGAGAAAGGTTTAATGCCATACTTGTGGAAGGCTGGCTGAAACGCTTGACCTGGCATTAATTGAGCAGCAATCAGTGGGGCTCACATTTTAAATGCCTCCCCATAACTTGTTACACGTCTAATTGGAGAGATGGTAGCCAGGGCAATGGCCCCACAATTCTCAGAGGGTGCCCTCACCAAGGTGCTGGATGGGGTGGAGCAGAAGTGTGACATCCTCTCTCCTCACACTGGCAGCCAGTAAGGTTACCAACTCTGCATGGGAGGCTTAACAGTGATAGTGAGTGCCAGCTCACTGCATAAGAGGACAGGGATCCAGTGCAGGGAGAAGATGAATGACCTTCATTGTGCAGCCAGGGTAAGTAACCATTCTCATGTGTCTACCCGCACCCATTAACACAGCCATCACACCTCCACAGTGACCTCAGTCCCAGCCGCCTCACAAGGTACCCAACACTTGCATTGCTGATCCCTGCCCCTTCCTCCACATTGGCACCTCTTCTCCTCACGTGTCAGCACCCACTCACCTACCATGCATGCCAGACATCATTACCATCTGACCTAGCATGGGCCCTGCCTAATTCTCCTCCATCTCTCTCTTAGCAGGACAATCTTCAGCAGAAGCTGCATGAGCAAGCACAGCCTGCCAAAGTGATACCTGAGTTGAAGATCCTCTGAATGTTTCAGGAGAGAGCCCTTGAACTGTCCTGTGAGGAGCTATGCAGAGGATGAGGTGGGGTGGCAAAAGGGAGAATCCTCAAAACTCAGCCAGGATGACAACCTTGCGGGAGTTTACTTTCTGCTATCTTGATGTCCTGTCATGTATTAATACCATCTCGCGTGCCTTGCAGGTCAATCAGTTGGCCCATCCACTCACCTTCTGGACATGATGAGATTAGCATTGAAGAGGCATCACTGGCGTCACCTGCGTCCAAATACTCGTGCCTCAGTGGGGATAACTAGTGGGAGCATTGACGGCAACATCTCCTCACTCAGAAGGCTATTGGACTCCTCCAGTTGGCCTTGCAGTCCAATTAGCGATACTGCCATCCTTTCTTGATGCTGTTGACTGTCTTTGCAGTTCCATCAGGTTGGGGATGACCCAGCACATTATTGGCCAGGGGTTTAGCAGGGCCCAGGCATCCTCGAGTGCTAAATTCATGGGTCATCTCTGCCTCCGCTTGCTGTGGATCGTCAGCTGTTGAGGTACTCACCTGTGAGTGACCCAGAAGACTGGATACTAGTTAATCCTACTGAGCTGTGAATATCTACACTTGTGGAGGGTTCCAGTGACAGATGTGATGTCTCCCTATTGGTGATGTCTGAGAATTCTCAGCTGCTCTGAACTGTGGCTGCCAGAGGGTGTGAGGGTGGTGTGGGCTGATCATCTGATTGCCCTGGCAGGGAGGATGGATGGCATTAGTACATCGCAGGGGATAAATGATGAGATGTTTACTCATAAGGTTTCAGGAATGATCATTTGTCCTTTGCTGTTGTCGCACTTCACTATCAGCACAGGCACAATCCTGGTCCTCCCTGGCCAGCTCGGTGGAACTATTTATGCTTGGAAATTCAATCATTGGTAGAGACCTTTGGCTCTGCATATTTCATTGGCACAATTGACTTGACTTGTCTATGAAGGGTGCATATCAACCAATTGAGTTCCTCTTGTAACGGATGAGGCATAGCTGATTAGACCGAAGCCTGCAATGAGCATGATGAGCACATATCTGGAGGGCACCCTCATTCTCCCATTTCACAGCCCTGCAGACTTCTTCCTGAGACAAATTTCCTCGCCAAATGGAATTGATATTCATCACAGCTTAACCACTTGCTTTTCTGCCTGAGTGTTGGGTTTTACTCAGTTTGTTGTGTTTCCCCCAAGTGAGAGGGTGTTCATTCCTCCATGAGGCAGCATTTTCCTGGGAAACCCACTCTGCCCTTACAGTCTGACCTCTCATGGGATCCCACCCAGGAACCTCAATCACTCCCAGTGCTGAACCTCTGTATTCACCCCCTCTCACCCCCTAAGTACAGGCACTCCCTCAGTAGTGAGTTGGCCACCAGTTCAGCAAGGAGGACAAAGTGATGCCTACATGCCAGCCTCCAGATCATCTTAAAGCAAGGGACATCCCAAAGTGAATAGAAGGTAAGGCCTGCTAGTGATCCACCCCACCCCCCAAAGATTGAACCCCAGCCACCATTCTGAGTTTAAATTTGTGCCGCCCCCCCGCCAGGTTCACGCTATTTTCGGCCCATTGTAAATGATCCGTGTGGTGGTATGATTAACATAGCTGCCTGCCATTGGTGCAGAACACCGGCTTACCATTGGCCCTGGTCGTTCATGTGGCTCTCGACCGATTGGTTGAGACCAGTCATGTGACGGCTCCCCGATTGGTCGAGAGGCAGAGTTAACCCTGCCTCCAGGGCGAGGTATAATACCCAGCACGCCCGGCGGTCGGCCATTTACTGTAGTCGACCGCAGGGCTAACATCTAGCTTATTAAAGCCTACTTTTGTACAGCAACTCGTCTCGCATTCAATTGATGGTTCATCAATTTAATAAGCTAGAATTTTGAAGATGGAGCTCCGGATCAAGCCCAAATGCCTCCGCATCAGCCCGCAATCTCAGAACACTTCAGAAATCTTTAAACATTGGCTGGCATGTTTCGATGGTTACCTGGCGTCCGCAAGCAGCCCCCCCACCATGGCACAGAAGCTTTATATCCTCCACTCCAGCGTGGGCATGGCGGCCTACGCGATGATTGCGGAGGAAAAAGATTACGACGCGGCCATGGATAAGCTGAAAGGACAGTTTCTTAAACCGGTAAACAGAGTATTCGCCCAACATCTGCTGGCCACCAGACAACAGCTCCCCGGTGAGTCATTAGATGATTTTTACCAGGCCCTCGTTGTCCTGGGGAGGAATTGCTCCTGCCTCCAAGTTTCAGCCACTGAGCACATGGAACTTCTGATTAGAGATGCTTACGTGGCTGGGATGCAGTCTGCCGCTATCCGCCAGCGGATGCTGGAGAAAGACGACCTCAGCCTAACTGAGGCACGGACTCTCTCCACCTCCCTGGAGGTCGCCAATTTAAACGCCCGCGCCTATGTCCCCAACCGCGCTGCAGCACCCTGGGCCTCCTGGCACGCTTCCCCACCACCATCCGCCGCTCCTGACCCCCCTCAGGCCTACGCTGCGGGACACCCCGACAAGGCCGCGGGGCCCCGCTGCTATTTCTGTGGGTTCGCTAAACACCCTCGCCCGCGCTGCCCAGCCCGCTCCGCCCTCTGTAAGAGCTGCGGGAAGAAGGGCCACTTTTCGACGGTCTGCCAGGCCAAATCGGTCGCTGCTGTACCGCGCAGCGACCGGGGATCCCCCCTTGCGGGCCCTTCCAGCACACCGCGCCAATCTCCCCCCGGGCCCCTGCGCCCGGCCTGTGTGCCTCCCCCTCTCCTCCGGGCCTTTCCAGCGCACCGCGCAAATCTCTCCCCCCATGCCCCTGCGCCCGGCCTGCGCGCCTCTCTGCCCCCGCTCTCAGCCGCTACGTTCGGCCCGCCGGCACCGCTAACCCCGCCCCCAGCAACCATGAGGGCCCTGCGGGCGCCACCATCTTGGGCCCCGGATGCCATGTGCGGGTCCTGGGTGCCGCCATCTTGGGGCGCCGACTCCACGTGCGGGTCCGGGGCGCCGCCATCTTGGGGCCCCGACTCCACGTGCGGATCCTGGGCACCACCATCCTGGACTGGCACGCAAGGTTCTGCCAGCACCTACTCAGTCGACGACGACTACGACGATGGTTCTTCTCCACGGCTCGCGGCCATTCAACTCGACCAGTCATGTCCACGCACGCTCGTCAAAACAACGACGCTGATCCACCTCAACGGCCACGAGACGGGCTGCCTGCTGGACTCCGGGAGCACGGAAAGCTTCGTTCACCCTGCCACGGTAAGACGCTGCGCGCTCCCTGTCCATCCTGTAAAACACAAAATCGGGTTAGCCTCAGGTTCGCACTCCGTCCGCATCACCGGCTGCTGCATCGCGGACCTCACGGTCCAAGGGAAGGTTTTTAAAAATTACAAACTCCTTGTCCTCCCTGATCTTTGCGCACCGGCACTCCTAGGACTGGACTTCCAGTGCAACCTGCAGAGCTTGACCTTCCAATTCAGCGGCCCTATACCCCCCTCACTGTCTGCAGCCTCGCGTCCCTCAAAGTGGACCCCCCCTCCTTGTTTGCTAATCTCACCCCCGATTGAAAACCCGTCGCGACACGGAGCAGACGCTACAGCGCTTAGGACCGGATTTTCATCAGGTCCGAGGTCCAGAGGTTGCTGAAGGAAGGGGTCATCGAGGCCAGCAACAGTCCCTGGCGATCCCAAGTGCTGGTGCTCCGGACTGGGGAGTAAAACTGGATGGTCATCGACTATAGCCAGACCATCAACCAGTTTACGCAACTGGACGCGTATCCTCTCCCCCGTATTTCCGCCATGGTAAACGATATCGCGAAATACAAAGTCTTCTCCACTGTGGACCTCAAGTCTGCCTATCACCAGTTCCCCATCCGCGCGAGTGACCGCAAGTACACCGCGTTCGAGGCTGATGGGCGCCTCTACCACTTCCTTAGGGTTCCATTCGGTGTCACAAATGGGGTCTCGGTCTTCCAACGGGAGATGGACCGAATGGTCGACAAGTACGGATTACGGGCTACCTTCCCGTACCTCGATAATGTCACCATCTGCGGCCATGACCAGGAGGATCATGACACCAACCTCCGGAAATTTCTCCAAACCGCAAAACTCCTTAACCTGACTTACAATAAGGATAAGTGCGTGTTTAGCTCCGACCGTCTAGCCATCCTCAGCTACGTAGATAGGCCCCGACCCTGAACGCATGCGCCCCCTGATGGAACTCCCTCTCCCCAATTCCCTCAAACGCTGCCTGGGTTTCTTCGCTTACTACGCCCAATGGGTTCCCAATTACGCCGACAAGGCCCGTCCCCTCATTCAGACCACGGCCTTCCTGCCATCGACAGAGACCTGCCAGGCCTTTAGCCGTATCAAAGCGGGCATCGCAAAGGCCACGATGCGCGCCATCGACGAGTCCCTCCCCTTCCAGGTCAAGCGCGACGCATCAGAATTAGCTCTGGCTGCCACCCTGAACCAAGCGGGCAGACCCATGGCCTTCTTCTCCAGAACCCTCCAGGCTTCCGAACTCCGCCACTCCTCAGTGGAAAAGGAAGCCCAGGCCATAGTCGAAGCTGTGCAACATTGGAGGCACTATTTGGCCGGCAGGAAGTTTACCCTCCTCACAGACCAACGGTCAGTGGCCTTTATGTTTGATAATGCACAAAGGGGCAAGATTAAGAATGACAAGATCTTACGGTGACGGATCGAGTTGTCCATGTACAACTATGAGATCTTGTATCGTCCTGAGAAGCTCAATGAGCCTCCTGATGCCCTGTTCCGCGGTACCTGCGCCAGCGTGCAGATAGACCGCCTCCGCTCCCTCCACGCGGACCTCTGCCATCCAGGGGTGACCCGTTTCTACCATTTCATAAAGGCCCGCAACCTGCCTTTCTCCATCGAGGAAGTCAGGACAGTAACCTGTGACTGTCACATCTGCGCAGAGTGCAAATCGCACTTCTACCGCACTGAGCGCGCACATCTGATCAAAGCATCCCGCCCCTTCGAACGGCTCAGCATTGACTTCAAGGGGCCCCTTCCCTCTAGCAACCGCAACATTTACTTCCTGGTGGTAATTGACGAATACTCCCGCTTCCCCTTCGCCATTCCCTGCCCCGACATGACCACATCGACCGTCATTAAGGCCCTCCTCTCCACCTTCTCCCTGTTCGGCTACCCCGCATGCATACATAGCGATCGGGGGTCCTCATTTATGAGTGACGAGCTGCGTCAATTCCTGCTCAACAGGGGCATTGCCTCTAGCAGGACGACCAGCTATAACCCTCGGGGTAACGGACAGGTTGAGTGGGAGAATGGTACTATCTGGAAGACCATACTACTGGCCCTTCGGTCCAGAGATCTCCCTATTTCCCGACGGCAAGAGGTTATCCCTGATGCCCTACATTCTATCCGCTCACTCCTCTGTACCACAACAAATCAGACACCTCATGAACGTCTTCTTGTTTTCCCCAGGAAGTCGTCCTCCGGATCCCCTCTCCCGACGTGGCTGGTCACCCCCGGACCCATCTTGCTCCGGAAGCATGTGCGGGTGCACAAGTCCGACCCGTTGGTGGAACAGGTCCAGTAACTCCACGCTAACCCGCAGTGTGCGTATGTGGAGGACACGGTCTCCCTCCGGGACCTGGCACACGCCGGTGTGCGGCCTTCCCCCCCCTTCACCACAGACCTCCCCCTGTTTTTTTCCCCCAGCGCCCCACCCAGGCCACCCCTTCCCCATCCAGCCCAAGTGACGGAGACAGTTCAAGTTCAAGGACCATCGCTCCCGGACTCCAGGACATCAGCGGAACCACGACCATCGGCTGAACCAGCGTCACCAACTCCACTGCGGCGGTCTGCCCGGACGTCACGGGCAACGAAAAGGCTGGTCGAGTCTATTTAATTTTCAACAACAACATGGACTTTGTATGGACAATATGTACTATTGTTAAATGTCTGGGCCAGTGGGAAGCCAAACCCTTTTTTTTTCCCTTCTCTGGCTACTACTCATACCACCAGTTCTCCCTCAGCTCTCGTAGATACCCCCCCCCCCCAGCTTATTTCTCCGCAAGGGGTGAATGTGGTGGTATGATTAACATAGCTGCCTGCTATTGGTGCAGAACACCGGCTTACCATTGGCCCTGGTCGGTCATGTGCCTCTCGACCGATTGGTTGAGACCAGACTTGTGACAGCTCCCCGATTGGTCGAGAGGCTGAGTTAACCCTGCCTCCAGGGCGAGGCATAAATACCCAGCTGCTTTCTGTCAGATCAAATAATTTCATCCTTCATGATGTCTCACATTTCTGCATGGAACCCCTGTGGAACAATATCTTCAAAAACCTTCCGATAGGATATTATTTTGATTTTCATCTTTTTGTGAAGCACTCAAAACGTCTTGTGTTGAAGGTACTTTGGTGGTACAAGATGTGGTGGCAAATGTGTAGAAAGACATTTAGGTTTAGAACATTATGTTGAATGTCAGAAACACTGATACAAACTAGAAAGGTCATCTTAATAACATGGCACGGAAAAAGGAAACCGCAGCTGACTCGGAAACACAAACTAGAAAGGTCATCTTAATAACAGGCACGGAGAAAGGAAACCACAACTGACTCCGAACTAGTAACAGTTCAATTGACACTGAAGCTGAGCCTTAAATATCCTCTCGGCAATAAAGGATTACCACAAAACAATTAGCCACTGTGGTTGCCTCGTAATGAGAAAAATAACAGACATAAAAAGGGCAAACTTGTATCGATACACACACACACAGATAATTGTTACTCATAGAAATAAAGATTTTCCACAGTGATCGCTAACATTTTTGACTATTTATCATGACAGACAAAGTGGCGTTTTCCACTTGAATCGGAGATTGCAGCAGCCTAAACCGCTTCCAAACCTACCATGTTTTTGAGGTTGCTTTGCGCTCCGTTCACTGTGCGTAGCGTGAGGCATCAGGAATGTCACTGTACCAGTTTGTTCTACTGAAGGCCAGGAGGATACATGTTTGTCCATTCTAAAGGTGGGTGCTGTGCCTGAGCTGAGCTCTCTAGCAAAGGCAGTGTATGAAAAGTGCTTTCCCATACAATGGGTGAAAATCAGAGGCAAAAGTTACACTTACACTCTTGCTGGTGATTGGTCCTACAACAGCACAGATCCAAAAAAAGATTTTAGTTTCCATGATTGTTTTGAGGGGTATGTGGATTGACAGTGGAGCAAATCTTTTGAAGGTGAAGCATTTAGCAAAAGATGTACAATTTAAATCTCATAATAGGTAATGTTAAAAAATAAAACCTGCTGCACGTGAAGAGATAAAAGCATATACAAATGTTAGGATAAGTATATTGTTGCTGACACTAATGGCATATTCAAGACATTACATATGAGATTAAAAGAAAACACTATTTAAATTTTTAAAAAACACCCACTAAGGCATTGTGGTTCAGCATCATATTGAGATGTTGTCACTGTCCACATTTCCTGAACTTGTTTTTCAATACCGTTCTGTACAATGTTGTTTTTCTGTGCAAACCTCTATCAAGGTGACCACGATTTTGGTTCATACTTCAATTTTATTCCTCATCTGGTATTAAGGACAACAGATTTTGTTAACGGGTTTAAAGTGTGCAATTATTTGGTTGATCAGCTGGTCTGCAGTGGCATGGAGATGTGTCACAATATCATGCCCCTGCTGAGATGTAGCCTTTTTGATTAAATGGTGAAATCGAGTTAAGCATGACAGGCATTTGTGCACGGAATCAGCAATGTATAAAAGATCGTGAGATGCAATATAAGGAGGCATCGAGCTTAGTTTTTTAAAAAGCATTAGATTGTCGACAGAGAAGAAAATGGGGCAGTCAAGTTGTAATTTTATTTTAATATAAATTTAGAGTATCCAATTCATTTTTTCCAATAAGGGGCAACTTAGCGTGCCAATCCACCGACGCTGAAAATCTTTGTTGTGGGGATGAAACCCATGCAAACACTGGGAGAATGTGCAAACTCCGCACAGACAGGGATCAAAGCTGGGATCTTGGCACCATCAGCCAGCAGTGCTAATCAAGTTACAATTTTGATATTGTGTAAAGGAATGAGAAGACACAACAATAAATCTTATGTCAATATGAGGTTGAAGGGAATTTAACGAGGACGCTGGCTCTAGCAAATCGAGAGATTGAGTAAAATAGCAAGATCAAAGGAGCTGCAATGTAGGAGTAATAAGAGGAAGTCGACAAATTGGAGATGAGAACTATCAACACAATGCAGTTATAATTGAGAAACATTCTACTAGCATTAGATTGGAAATATTTTCAAAATTTAAACTTGTCCAACTATTTCCATTTTAAATTGAGAACCGAGTAAGCTGCAAGAATTAGAGTTTCCATTACCTGAATCACAAAGAGACCCGACACCCTTGAATTTAATTCACGATTGACGGGAACAGGAATCAATCCAATAACTTGAGATAAAAAATGTTCATTGAGTTCATTTCAGAAAACATGGGAGAGTCCTGAACGATTTTATTTAAATTACAGTACCCAATTCTTTTTTTTCCAATTTAGCATAGCCAATCCACCTTCCCTGCACATCTTTGGGTAGTGAGGGTGAGACCCACGCAGAGGATGGGGAGAATGTGCAAACTCCACACGGGGCCGGGATCGAACCCTGGTCCTCAGTGTCGTGAGGCAGCAGTGCTAACCAGTGCACCACCGTGCTGCCTCTGAGTCCTGAACGATTTAATCTGAAAAGATTTTGGTGAGCCTCCTAATAGAAGTTGGACTAATGTCTTATTACCAGAATCATGAGCTTTAATTGGGAGGGCAAGTTGAATGCGTATTGCTGAAATAATCACCACCAACAGAACAGGCACAAACATGCAACTAAAAACTGGCAGATGTATTGTGGGTAGTTTGCTTGTGTGATGTTTGAAACAACAGATGTGCAGCAAGAACCATGTAAAAACACTGGATAAAAGCAAATTACTGCGAATGCTGGAATCTGAAACCAAAGAGAAAATGCTGGAAAATCTCAGCAGGTCTGGCAGCATCTGTGGGGAGATAGAAAAGCTTAATGTTTCAAGTCTGGATGACCCTTTGTCAAAGCTAGAAGACATAGAAAGTGGTAAATGTTTATGCTGTGGGGTGAGAGAATGAAAGATGAGTCACAGCCGCAGAAACCAAGGGAACCGAGTGCTGATAGCCACGAAAACCAAGGGGAAAGAGTGTGGTCCCCAGAGAGAACAAAAGGTGTGAAAGGCCAAACAGCAGAGAACTAACATCAGAGGGTAAACTGTGACAGATGTAGATGTGGGGGGAGAGGAAGGGGGAAACAAAGGTAAGAAAAGGTGGGATATAGAAAGAAAGAAAGAAAGAAAGAAAGAAAGAAAGAAATGATAAAAGACAGTTAAAATGAAATGGGATGAAAACAAAGGGGTTGAAGTGGGATAGAGCTAGTCATCTGAAGTTGTTGAACATAGAACATAGAACAGTACAGCACAGAACAGGCCCTTCGGCCCTCGATGTTGTGCCGAGCAATGATCACCCTACTTAAACCCACGTAACCCGTATACCCGTAACCCAACAATCCCCCCATTAACCTTACACTACGGGCAATTTAGCATGGCCAATCCACCTAACCTGCACATCTTTGGAATTTGATGTTAAGACCGGAAGGCTGTAGCATGCCGAACGGGAAAATTAGATGTTGTTCCTCTAGTTGCATTGAGCTTCACTGGAACATTGCAGCAGGTCAAGGACAGACATGGGGGCATGGGAGCAGGGTCTTGTGTTAAAAGACCCTGCTGTGGTGATCGTAGATCTGAGTAGATGCAATACAACTGAGCAAGCATTAGAGGGAGCACGGGAGAGCTATATATACACAGGGACAGAAAGTGATGACACACTTCACGAAGGCAGAACTCCTAGCAGGACATAGGACAGACAGGCAGCATTTGAGGTAGCCATAAGTTAAGCTCTGAAGAGAGAACAAATTCACAATAAAGCATCTTCTCCAACTTTGAGACTACGAGCTTTATTAAGACATGAGGAACAACACATGGTACCAGGTTTGGCTTCAGACGCTTACTACAGGACAACCCAGCTGCAGACACAGAAAGAACAAAATGGCATGAAAATCTCCTACTGGACATTGGACTTGGGAAGACATCGCTGACTTGAGGATGTGGCTTGGATACCCACCTCAGCTGGACACGACTGGCAATGTAAGAAATGTCTGGAAAATGTTTCAACAAATGTTGAATTTTTATATCATAGCTAATGATGTAGCAGCAGCCTCAGACGAAATTAAAATAGCAATGCTCATCACAGGACATGAAGCTAGGAAAGTATATAATGGATTTAAATACTCAAAAGATGAAGACAGCAACAGCTTACAAACAATACTAAACAAATTTGAAGAGTACTGTAAGGAATTTGAACAGTACGGTATGCTCAGAGGCCAAACTGCACAGAGACTGAGTGATGCAACACTTAAACAATCACTAAAAGAACAAGAAATAGCGAGTGAAAAGTACAGATCAAAAAGAAGAAATAACTTGAATTTTTCACAAAGCCAAAACACTGAAATCCAGTCCAGATCGAAAGGAAAAGGTAACTTACAACTTTCAGAAAGAGAAAATGCTGAAATCCGCGATAAAATGGCGTCGGAGCACATTTTACAGTCTCGGGCAGACAAAGAACTACAAACTGCATCTGCGCATGCGCAGGAAACGGAAGCCGCGCATGTGCAGTTACAATCACCCGTTTGCGTTATGCGCAAGCCGCGCATGCGCAGTCTCAATGTTTTGGTTGCGGATCGTTATGCGCATGCACAAGCCGCGCATGCGCTGTGGACACAAAACCGCACAGTGAAGGAAGGCCGATTTGCGCATGCACAATTGCTTCCTACGCATGACGTCATGACGTCTGAGCATCCGGACCACGCCTACTTAAAAGGGAAATGCCCGGAAATTGAAAACAAAATACTTAAAGCTGTAAAACCAAAACAGCATCAGCGACACGGTCGCAAAGCTCAACATGAATCTACTCGTGGTAGATGAATTCAACACCATGGTGCCATGGCAGATCGTCGATACATTGGATGAAAGCAGTACCCAAGACGAAGACGACGCCACACAGAGAGCACAGAAAGACTCCACAGAGAGAGCGATGACAGGCTCCACAGTGCGAGTGATGAAAGACTCCAAAAGGGAAGCAAGCAAACACTCCCTGGCGAACACCATGCATGAACAAGACCATGAAGGTCAACCTGCCGTATCTAAGCAACCGCAAGCAGACTATGAAAGTCTACCAAGCTCACATAAACAAGAAAAAGACAATGTACATCTACCCACTGCATGCGAAAACAGTGACAAGGTGATCACACTTGACGTACAGGATCACAGCGAGACTGACAGTTCTCAGCTTGTCTGTACAGAAGCACAGAGTCGGGCCACCCAAGAATCCAGAGAGACCACGTCAAGTGAAATCATGCAGATTTTGACTCCAGAAGAGGAGCGCCAAGAGTCCAGAGAGACCACGTCAATTGTAATCATGAAGATTTTGACTCCGGAAGAGGAGCACCAAGACTCCAGATAGACCGCGTCAAATGAAATTATGAAGAATTTGACTCCAGAAGAGAAGCACCAAGAAAGCAAAGACGAGGAATCAAATCCACAACAAATGACTTTTGTCACCAGCATCAATGCAACATCAGATCATTCTCATCATTCTCGAGACGAAACGTTCAATGACTCAAATTATCCACACGGGACACTCATTGAGCATAACAAGAAAAGCAAAAGCCACAAGAGGCACTTCAGAAACAAGAACAACAACAGCATCAACAAAAACTACAAGCACAACGACAAAAACTACAAGAACAACAAAACGAACAAGAAGCATAACAAAGATAGCGACAACAACAAAGACAGAAATGACAAAAACAGCAACAAGAACGGCAACGAAAACAAAGACAGGAACGACAGAAACAACAGCAATAAAACAACGACTTGTACAAAATGGTACAACTCTGCACATGAAGGACAATGCCACAGCACACTGCAAAACAATGACAAGACTACAAACATGCCATGGGATGACAACGAATTGCACAAACTCACATCTGCTCCAGAACAAGCAAGCATACCAGCTTTCAAGGCAGATGAAATACTAAATCGATACCACAAGCACAGAAAAAAGTCATGTCAATCAACATCAGTGGTTCGACCATGCAAACACCTTGGGATGGCGCATTGGTTACTTTAAAATAACAGGAACACCGACAACATTCACAACGGAGTTGCAAAATCAATATCACCACGACAACAACAACAAAAGAAAAAACTCTGAACAAATTCATCAAGTTTGGACTCATACGTGTTTTTATTAAGATTGGACTCATAAATATAAATTGGCTTTGTAAAATATGCAATAGCACCATCACCTGTATAGATACACATATCACAAGTAACTGTTTTGTCCAATTTTCTTTAACGATGTACAGAAAATATGTACAGAAAATATGTAAAGAAAAAAAGGGGGGTGTGGTGATCTTAGATCTGAGTAGATACAATACAACTGAGCAAGCATTAGAGGGAGCACGGGAGAGCTATATATACACAGGGACAGGAAGTGACGACACACTTCACGGAAGGCAGAACTCATAGCAGGACACAGACACACAGGAAGGCAGCATTTGAGGTAGCCATAAGTTAAGCTCTGAAGAGAGAACGAATTCACAATAAAGCATCTTCTCCAACTTTGAGACTACGAGCTTTATTAAGACACGAGGAACAACACACCTGCAACCATATAAAAGTAGTTCCACTTTGTGGATGTGATACACAAACCGCACATGTGGCCATCTTTGAATGTTTGCTGATTAGTTGGTCTCCGTATGGACAACAGTACGAACCCTACAGATGGCCTTCGGAAAGAAAGGAAGCAAAAACAGTTTTGTAAATCCTGCTGCCAATGCAATGCTGCCAGCCTCTGCTGGAGCATCACAACATTAGCTGCTGGATCGGGATATTTTGATCCTAAGCTGCATGGTCTCTGCCAAAGAAGGTTTCTCCCAGGTGTCGTCTGTAACCATTTTAAATCACACAAGAAACCTTATCGGCCCTACATACTCAAGCATTGCACTGGCATTATGTAGTTTCTCGCATGAAGACTCCGTACGATGAACAATGAATATCTCTATAAACCCGTTAGATATTTATATAATAATCTTTATTGGTACAAGTAGGCTTACATTAACGTTGCAATATAAACTAAGTTACGCTTCTCTACACACTGACACTGAAAGAAAAGCTAGTATCTGGGAACATAGGTATGTACTATTTAAGGGCTAACGTAGATCATAAAGTTCCTGCAGTGCAGAATGAGACCATTCGGCCCATCACATCTGCATCGACCCTCTGAAAGAGAACCCTACCCAGGCCCACACCCCCACCCTATTCTCGTAACCCCACCTAACCTTTGGACTGTGGGAGGAAAGTGGAGCACCCGGAGGAAACCCACACAGACACTGGAAGGAAGTGCAGGCTTCACACGATCACCCAAGGTCAGAAATCAAACCTGGATCCTGGTTTTTAGGATTAACACATATGACAAAGTGCTGTGAGGCAGCAGTGCTAACAACTGCACCACCGTGTCACCCATTGATTGGCTTCTCACCATGCTTCCTGATATCATTCCTGTTGGGACACTGAGGATCTCCTTTTCATGGTGACAGACTTGACCTTTCCATCGAGAAGGGAAATCTATATATGTTACTTGAAGCTGATTAAGGATCCTTGTGCTTTTAACAATTGGCATTGAAGAAATATCAGACATTCCTCACAGGCATGAACATCTTGTTGTGACCCTTCACTACAAAAGTGTGGAGGCTCCTGGCAACAGGAGTCACTTAAAGGCAGCGAGAGCAGGAAAGAGGGGGGAGAAATGGAATTTCTGAATGAGATATCAGAGCTGTACAAACAATATTTGTCCCCCACCCCATGCAAATGGTGTGCTGTTCTACCACAATATATCTGTGACATGTAAAAATGAGCAGCTTCTGCTCAGCAGGCACCACTCACAGATAAAACTTGTTTTTACATTAATAAATTCTTGCATTGCATACAAAGAGTTGTGAAAAGTTAAGAATTTTGTGATTGCGTTGATATACTTTTATCGAATAGCAAAAGCACACAATTGTCCACGCTCCAGGTTGATGTGTCTTGCAATGAAATTAACATAATTCATCTGAGAATCAACGCCCCATACTTTGTGTTCGTACCAGGTTCATATCTTCATACACTGAGTTTGGAGCTCTTGCACGGTTTGGCTGTGACTTCTTACGGCGGCAGACTTTCCTTGTCTAAAGAATAAAAACTATTTTAGAAAAGCACATTCCTTTGAATTATTGTTTCAATTTTCAACTCTGGACCCAAGAGAAACTGGAGGGTCCCAGAAATGTTCTTTCAGCATTGACTCTACTATAACTGTTGGTGTATTCTATTTTCATAGTGAAAGGCAGTCTCTGCATTGTTTGCCATTGCATAGCTACCACTGCCTTCCTGAAGTTACAGGGAGTCCCCAGAAATTTCTATCTGGAGGGTGTCCCCAAGACATAAATGTTTGAGAATCACACAATTACACAACTACCCAAAATGACATAAGGAGTTGCAGAAGGCAGGATGAGCGTGTGGTTGAGGATGCTCTCTCGCCTCCTCCCCTGCATGCACTAACCAGAAACCAATAAGCTTCTGAGGAGAGGGGAATTGATGAACTTATGTTCCCGAGCTGCAAAATGCTTAGACCTCATTTTATGTCCCTGGAGTCTTCAACCTTCAGCAATGGAGTTCAGCAGAAGGTCTGATCCTGGGTTCAGCAGTACAGGGGCAAACATGCTGTTGGGTTTGTACTATAGGCCCCCAAACAGTCTGGGAGAGATAGAGGATCAAATAAGTATTAAAATTTCAGAAATGTGTAGGAATGATAAGGCAGTAATAGTAGGGGATTTTAACTAACCAAATATTAACTTGGATAGTGTTTGTGGGCAAGGTCGGGAACAAAGTTCTTAGATTGCACCCAGGAGAACTTTTTAGTTCATAGAAAGCCCACCATTGGAGGGGGAAATTCTGCATCTGATGTTCAGAAATGAGCCCAGGCAGGTAGAAGGCGTAGCAGTAGGTGAGAAGTTTGGAGGTAGTGACCATAATTCTGTTATATTTAGGATAGTTATGGAAAAGGATAAAGATGGGGTGGGAATAAATATTCTTAACTGATGAAAGGCTAATTTTACTAAGATAAGATACAATTTGGCCCAAGTGGACTGGGAGTAGCTACTTGCAGATAAAACTGTGTCAGAGCAGTGGGAGGCCTTCAAGGAGAAGATAGTGACAGTACAGGGCAAATATGTTCCCGTTAAGGCAAAAAGTGGGATCAAGAACAGAGAACTCTGAATGTCAAGAGACATAAAGGTCAGGATTAAGAGGATAAAGAAGCTTTTGGCAGATACCGAGGGCTCAATGTGGTAGAGTCCCTGGGTGGGATTCTCCCCTAACCAGCGGGGAGGGCCGTACCTGCGCCAAGGAGTGGCGTGAATCCTCCGGGATTGGCGCTGCGCCAAACGGCGCCAAGGGGCCTCCACTGGCCGGCGCGAGTTGACGCATGCGCGGGAGCGCCAGCATGTGCTGGCGCCATCCTAGCGCATACACAGTGGGCTTCTCCCCCGCGCCGGCTATGCTGGACCGTTACACCGGACGGCGCGGAGGGAAAGAGTGCCCCCTACAGCACAGGCCTACCCACGGAATGTGCAGGGGGTAACATAAAAAGAATATTAGGAAAGCTAAGAGAGTGCATGAAAAAGCTTTGAAGTGTAAAGTAAAGGAAAACCCAAAGGTGTTTTTTTAAATATATAGAGCAAGAGAATAACTAGGGAAAGAATATGACAAATTAGGGATCGTTTCACTAATCTGAAAGACGAGGGTACAGTCCTGAATTAATATTTTGCGTCAGGCGTCACAATGAAAAGGGACAACGCAGGTATAGGCATCAGGTTGGAGGACTGTGAATTATTAGCAGAAATTAACATTGAGAGAGAGTAGGTTCCAGCAGATTTAGCGGCCTTAGAAGTGGATAAATCTGCAGGCCCAGATGCGATGTATCCCAGGCTTTTGAGAGAGGCAAGGGAGGAGATATCAGAAGAACTGGTAATTTTCAAATCTTTTCTGGCCACAAGTGAGGTGCCAGAGGACTGATGGACTGCTAAGATTGCTCCATTATCAAAACAGGGAGATAGGGATAGACCAGGGAGTTATAGGCCAGTCAGTCTAACCTCAGTGCTGGGGAAATTGGAAAGAATTCTCTGAGGGTCTGAATAATTCTGCATTTAGATAGACATGGATTAATCGGGGATAGCTAGCATGGATTTGTTAAAGGAAAGCCGGCTTTGACAAATGTAATCAAATAGTTTGAGGAGGTTAGGACAGTTGATGAGGGTAATGCATTTGATGTGGTCTATATGGAGGTTAGCAAAGCTTTTGATAAGGTCCCTCATGTCAAACTGGTCAATAAAGTAAGTTCCATGGGTTCCAAGGCAAAGTGACACATTGCATCCAAAATTATCTGAGAGGCAAGAAGCAGAAGGTGATGGTAGATGGATGTTCCTATTACTGGAAGTCTGTTTCCAGTGGGGTCCCACAGAGCTCAGTGCTGGGGCCCTTGCAATTGGTGGTGTACATTAATGATTTGGGCTTAACTGTAAGGGATATGATCAAGAAGTTTGCAGATGACGCGAAAACTGGTAGTGTAGTAAATAGTGAAGAGGATAATGCTAGACTGTCAACGGAGGGACTGGCCAGGTGGGCAAAGCAGTTGCAAATGGAAGTGTGAGGTAATATAATTGGAGATGGCCAACATGGCAAAGGATTTTACATTATGAATGGTAGGACCCTGGAAAGTACTGAAGATTGGCGAGATTTTAGGGTTCATATCCACAGATCCCTGAATGTGGCAGGGCAGGTACATAAGATGTTTAAGAAGGCATATGGGATACTTATAATAATAATAATCGCCTATTGTCACAAGTAGGCTTCAATAAAGTTACTGTGAAAAGCCCCTAGTTGCCATATTCCAGTGCCTGTTCGGGGAGGCCGGTACGCTGCCTTTATTCGCTGAGGCAACAAAATACAAGAGCAGGGGTGTGGTGCTGGAACTGTATAAAACGCTGGTTCGGCCGCAACTGAGTACTGCAGACAGTTCTGGTCACCAGATTATAGGATGGATGTGATTTCATTGGAGATGATGCAGAGGAGATTTGCCAGGATGCTGTCAGGGCTGGAGGGTCTGAGCTTTGCGGAAAGATTGAATAGGCAGGGGCTGTTTTCTTTGGAGCAGTGAAGGTTGACAGGGGTCCTGATAAAGGTGTCTAAGTTTATGAAGGGCATAGTTAGGGTGGATAGGAAGGCACTTTCCCTTCATTTTCAAGGCCTTGAAGTAATTAGTTCGAATTTTGTGTAAGGCTAATAAATCCAGGTTTGTTTCTATTCTCCCCCACCCAGCTACATGTTTCTTGGTGGTGGCAGGCAACGTGTCGTTCGCTGGTGGCGGGATTCTAT
Organism: Scyliorhinus canicula; assembly: GCF_902713615.1. NCBI lineage: Eukaryota > Metazoa > Chordata > Chondrichthyes > Carcharhiniformes > Scyliorhinidae > Scyliorhinus > Scyliorhinus canicula. Next base: position 37,236,824 of record NC_052163.1, read on the forward strand.
GTTCCCGCTGCTGCCAATGGGAATTCCCATTGAAGCCATCCCACTTCATGGGAAATCCATGGGCGGGGGCGTCCTGTCACAGAATCCCGCTGTCAGCGAACGGCTGGAGAATTCCAACCCTGATTTCATGCGGGTTAGATTCATTTTCTAATCCCATCTCTCGCTTCAAGACGAGGGCGGTTCGAAGGCAAACAAAGATTTGAACAGCCCAGGAACGTTTTGATTAATATGTATCAGGCTTGCCGAGCATACATGTCTCAGGCAGGAATGAGGTACAGCGGACTTTAAAACATACACTAATAACCATTTTCAAATAAATGGTAAATTTCATGCAACGTATGATTTCACCAACTTCACATGTTTGATAATTGAATAATTGTTTTGCGGCACTATTTGAATTTATTTTCATTTCATTTGTTTCATTTTCATTCTTTAATGTCTATAAAGTGGAAAAAATATTTGTTGGAAAGAAGTTAGGAACTTACACGCCAAAATAATAGAACTATTGCACAAAGAATGGCAACTATTGCAGAAACAATCACACCAATTACTATTGGATCCTTATAAGAAACTTCTTTGCAGTGTCTTGTTTCTGCACAACCATCTGCACAGCTTTTCATATTGGACTCTGAAAAGATATAAAACATATTTTGACAAAAGGTTTGCACATTTTATATCTCCACATTGTCATGAAATTATTTTCATTTTCTATAATCTTCTTTTACTCCGAACTGAAAATAAGAATGAAATGCAGAAGGCAGAATATGTTATGCCACTGATTAGAACACATCGTACCTTGTTTATTATTTGCTCAAACAATGTGAGTGTCCCTGGCCAGGCCAGCATTTGTTGCTCAATCCTGATTTCCCTTGAGAAGTTGGTGGTGACCACTTTTCTTGAACCCCTGCAGCTCATGTGGTGTAGGTACACCTGCAGTGCTGTTTGGAAAGGAATTCCGGGTTTTTCACGCAGCAACAATGAAGGAACACTGACATAATTCCAAGTCAGGATGGTGTATGGTTTGCAATGGAACCTGAAGATGGTGGATGGGATGTATAAGCTGTCCTTGTCCTTCTACATTTTGTAAAGCTGTGACTTTGGGAGTATGCAGTTAAAGGAGGTTTGATAATTTGCTGTAAATAGTACACACTGCTGACACTGTGTGTCAGTGATGGAGGGACTGAAGACCTTAAGGCTGTGAATGAGATATCAATCACACTGGTTGCTTTTTCTGGGATCGTGTAAAGCTTCTTATTTGGAACTGTACACATCCAAGCAAAGGGAGAGTATTGTGTCTCCTAAATTTTACCTTGTCGATGGTGATCAGGCTTTGGGAGTCACAAAATGAGTTACTTGCTGTGCTGTTGCTAAATTCAGGATGGTTGGCGTAGTGTTCACAAAGACCACAAAATAGCTTTAACTTGAACAAAGCTATAAATTTATTAATACTACTAATTTGGATTTGATACTTACTCCTATATAATACACACTTGAGTGTGTAGGTAAGGGTCCTACTCTGATTTACGCCGACGGGACCGGCTACAGGCGGGCGGGACTTCGGCCCATTGCAGGCCGGAGAATTCGGGCGGTCCCGGTGCCCATTGAGTCACGCCGGTCCCGCCATTCTCCGAGGCGGGCGGCGCGACTCACGCCGGGCCGGTTTTTGGGGGGGGACGGGAGAATTGGGAGGAAGGCGGGGGCAGGATTCACGCCGACCCCGGCGATTCTCCCACCCGGCGGGGGGGTCGGAGAATCCCGCCCATGGCTAAAAAGGTGCAGACCAAAGCCACTTAATGTTGTAGGGTTGGATATTTGATACACATTTTTGGAGATTGTACAGAAAAAATTGTAAACCTGTTTTGTTTATAACTGAGTGATTGTGCTCTGATTATTTTCAAAGAAGTCTAAGCCCTGACTTAAAGAAGAAAGGCTGAAACTATTTTACAAGGGTAGATCTTCCAGGTATATTTATAGGCTAAGTCCAAACATGCTCAGGCATGTTCCATCCAAGAATGCTATGGCGCTAGCTGAGGGAATTAGAAATTCCCTCACTGATACTTTTCAAACTTCTTGGGCATTGGGTAATATCTCAATACATCAAACATACAGAAAGCGACTTTATTCTTTAGAAAGATTCCAGGGTAAAATCCTAAATATTACTGCTCAGTATTTTGAGGTACGTATTGGAGATGTTGATGAGGGGTAGCAAAAGGGATCATTTAGATGGGTAGGCCAAAGCGAAACAGCATGAGCCTAAAAGAGACGGTTCATGGCTGACCAATTCCCTGGACTTTCTTGAGAAAGTTTGATCTTGTGGATAAGGTTGGAGGCATTGCATTTATTAATCATCTGGACTTCTGTAATTGATGCACAGAAGTAGCTGATTGATAAGTTATGTGCCCCTATTAGGCAAACTTTGTCCATGATTTAGAGTAAACAGCAAAGGGCGGGGAGATGATAAAGTTGGTCATTGGTAAAGCCCCACATGGGTTGGTATTGAGATTGCTGTGTTTTCAATTGTTGTCAAACATTCCTCTCAATGATCTATAAGATTATTAGTGCTGGGTGACATCACATCGGGGCTGAGCCAATCATGCTGGCCAACATGCAACAAGTGAACAAGATCTCAGCAGCTTTGGTCAAGTGATGGATGGAATTCAACATGACTAAATGTCTAGTTATGAGACGAGGCAGAGGAAACAGGTGGTGGAATTCTCCGTCACCTTATCCGGGCGGAAACCAGCCTACCCCCCCCTCCGAATCCCTACTTCTGGATGATCTCCCAAGAAGCCACCTGCCACCTTAGCTGGTGAGTCAAGAGATGGCTGGCCTTCTCCCCATACTCATACGACACATTGCTCAACCGCCTCAGCTGGTGCACCATCCAATCCATAGACAGAAGGCCAAACTGCATTTGCCTTGTATGATATGATCTCCCCTCTAATCACCACCTTCAACACCTCCCACAGAATAGAGGGTGAGACCATCCCATTCGCATTGAACTCCACATATTCCCCTCCGGCTCTTGAAACTTTCCTGCAAAGTCCCATATCCGACAATAGCCCAATATCCAACCTCCATCCTATGCTCTACATCCGGCTCGCCTCCAACATTAGATCTACCAAATGCGGAGCATGGACAGAGGTAACCACAGCCAAATATTCTGCCTTCCTCACCCTGCAGATAAGAGTCTGACCCATTACAAAATAATCTATCCTCGATTGCATCTTGTGCACAGGGATAAAAATGGGAACTCCTTAACCCCCCCAGAGTGCATAAGCCGTCATGGATCCACACCCCTCATCTCCTTCATGAATCCAAAAAGCACCTTCGCCATCCCAGAAGGGGCCAACGACTTCAGCTTAGAACAATCCAGCCTTGGGTCTAATTCACAGTTCAAATCCTCCCCCCCCCCCACAAACTGTGTGGCATGTGGCGCAGTGGTTAGCACTGGGACTGCGGCACTGAAGACCTGGGTTTGAATCCCAGCTCTGGGTCACTATCCTTGTGGAGTTTGCATATTCTCCTCATGCCTGCATGGGTTTCACCCCCACAACCCAAAGATATGCAGGTCAGGTGGATTGGTCACGCTAAATTTCCCCTTAATTGGAACAAAAAATAATAAATGGGTACTCTAAATTTATTTATTTTTAAATCCCCCCCACTGCAGAATCAGTTGGTGAATGTGTCGATCCAGTATTGTGGCTATCAGCCGGCTTATAAATGTTACATCATCCCAATTCGAGGCATATGCATTTACTAAAAACACTGACTTTCTCTCCAATGTGCCTGCAACCATCATATACTGCCCCCCCCCCCACATCAACATAGACCTTCTCTGCCTGGAAGCAGATCCTCTTATTGATTAAAATCGCTCCCATCACCCCGGGCCCTGGCTATCAAAGCCTGATTGAAAAACCTGGCTCCCCCAGGCCTTCCGAAGCCTGGTCTGGTCCTGCTCCTACAAATGAGCCTCCTGTAACAAAACACTTCGGCATTGGCCCCCTAATTCTTTAAGTGAGAGAAAACCCTCGCCCTTTTCACAGGCCCCCCTGACGTCTTGCACATTCCAGGTGACTAGCCTTGTCGGGGGTCTCTCACACACCCTCCCCCCCATCCCCCCCACACCCCCACCTTCGAGTCAGCCATTACCACTGTGATGAATCATCCCTTCATTGTAAATTCCTAGGTCCTAGCCCCACCTGAGGATGAGTCAAAGAAAATCCCCTGGTCACTGTTAGCTCTCTCAGACCAGTCCCAGTCCTTTCTCTTTAATGAAGGCCTCTGCCTACTCAGGCATGTCAAAGTCATGCAGCAAAATGCTCCATCGGCGGGATCCTCAGATCTGCCAGCGCAGCCACACGCACGGCTTGGGGTGGCCATAATGGGAAATCCCATTGGCTGGATGCCGGAATAGAGGATTTTGCTGCCGGCGAGGGCGTGCCGCACAGGAAAACACGGCTGGTGGACTGGGGAATCCTGCCCATGGTCCTTCGAGCCCATCATGACTCACAGTCTCGCCGGATACACTACCCCGAATCAAATTCCTTTGTTATAGGACACCGGCATGGCCTTGTGGAAGGCCGCACAGCTCTTTGCCAGCTCGGTCCCAATGTCTTGGTAGACCTGAACTGTGTGTCTGACCTACTCAATATTGCAGTTCTTCTTGGCCCACTTCAGGATTCATTCCTTCCTCTGAAAGCTATGGAAGTGAATAATCACGTCGTATGGTGGCTCATTCAGCCGTGGCTTCTGCTGGAGTTCCCGATGGGCCCGATCCAATTCTGGAGCAACCTCACCATCCTGAGATTCAATCGCTTTGACCTGTTTTCCAAGTCCTCAATTTTTGCCTTCAAGCCCTTGTTGCTCTCTGTCACGAGCAATGAGGTGAGCTGCTCCTCATCTCACGACAAGCCCTTCAATATTTCGCCTCCATTCTTCACAGCCTTTGATGTCTTACCCAGCTGCTCTTGGATCGGGCCTCCTCAATGATGGCTTGAAGGATTAATTCAACTCCTTTCCTTGCTGATCAAAGTGCTTGTCTATTTGTTTCCCGAACTCCTCTAGCTCCTGCACTATCACCACAGCTAGCGTGTCCACCATGATGGGCGCGGCCTCCTCTGCCATTTTTTCTCCCTCAAGATTCCCTCGCCAGACTAGCAGCCAGGGGTTTCCTTCCAGTGAGCTTTCTTAATGAAATTTTCGACGTGGCTCCATCAACTAACCATTACCCAGGTCGGTCAGCTGGGTTTAAACACAAAACTCCCCCGAGAAACGGGCAAAAGGGATTGGAAAAACAAGCACCCTGGTTGGAGCTGCCTTTCGGACAACTTGTTCTCACATGATGTCACTGGAGAACCCCGAGGGTTATGAATCTTTAGGATTCTCTAGTCCAGAGGGCTACGGATGATCCATTGTTGAATACATTTTAAGACTTGAATAGATGGAAAGCGGGCACGAAAATGGATTTACAGCTGAAGATCAGCCATGATCATATTGACTGGTGATGCAGGTACATCGGACCATGTGGTCTACTCTAACACCTATTCCTTAGGTCCTTGTGTTCCTTTCTCCCTCTCTTGGTCATCATCGATGCAACTTGCCCTGGCATCACCCAACCTCAAACATAGGTTGTCATTTACTCCGAAAGAGGACGATGCAGTGACAACTCACCTCGCCAGCTGGACACTATTTATATGTAGCCATGAATGTGCATGGTCTACGTTCTGGCTGACGGGGAACTCAATTTGGAGAGGGGGCTTAATTTGGGAGAGCTAGGGCAGCATGGTGGCGCAGTGGATAGCACCCACAACCCAAAGATGTGCAGAGTAGGTGGATTGGCCACGTTAAAATTGTCCCTTAATTGGAAAAAAAAGAATTAAGTACTCTAAATTATAAAAATAGATTTGGAGAACTGGCCTTTGTAGTAGTCACCACTGATGTATATACTGTACATATATATGTGTTTTACGGTAAGGCCCCTGTACTACAGGTACGGGGGTGGATCCCTGCCTGCTGGCTCCGCTCAGTAGGTGGAGTATAAATATTTGTGCTCCCCGTACAGCAGCCATTTTGTCAGCTGCTGTAGGAGGCCACAGATCTCGGTGTAATGAAGCCTTGATGACATTCTACTCTCGTCTTCTCGTAGTTGTGCATCAATTTATTACACTGAGTTTCCAGCGATGGATCTCCACATCAAGCCGGATTGCCTGCAGCTGCATCCTCAAGCAGACAACGCCAAAAAGGACTTTGAACATTGGCTAGCCTGTCTTGAAGCGCACATTGGGTCTGCGCCAGACTCAATCCCAGAAGCACAGAAGCTCCAGATTCTGTACACGCAGCTGAGCTCCAACGTCGTTCCCCTCGTCCAGGATGCGTGGACCTACGCAGAAGCCATGGAACTACTGAAGGAAAACTACGCTCAGCAGACTAACAAAATCTATGCCAGGCATCTCCTCTCCATGCGGCGCCAACTTCCCGGTGAGTCGGTGGAAGATTTCTGGCGTGCCCTGCTCACCCTAGTTAGAGACTGTGACTGCCAGGCCATTTCGGCCATGGAACACTCGAATTTGCTGATGAGAGACGCATTCATTACGGGCATAGGGTCTGACTACATCCGCCAGCGCCTCTTAGAAAGGGCCACACTCGACCTCGCGGTGACCAAAAAATTAGCGCTCTCACTTACGGTCGCATCACACAACATTCAGGCCTATGCCCCCCGACCGCACGGCCCACCACCCCTGTGCATCATGGACCCCGCAGATGGCCACCTCTTCATTGACCCAATCAGCGACCACCCTCAGCCAGCCCCATGCCTGTGCCGCACGGCAGCCATCCAGCCAGGGGGGACCCAAATGCTACTTCTGTGGGCAGTCAAAACACCCCCGACAGCGCTGCTGGAGTCCAGCAGGCAAGAGATCTTGTGCCTGTTGCCCTTCACCTTTGTTGAAGTGGTCGCAAGGTTGTGTGGTCGAGACTGGTCAATCGAGACCTCTGCAAGGCCTGTGGCAAGAAGGGACATTTCGCTGCAGTGTGCCAGGCCCGCTCAATCGCCACTGTAGTCCCTGCACCACCCACATGCGGCCAGTGGGTGCCGCCATCATCCCCTCCTCGGACCACATGCGGCCAGTGGGCGCCGCCATCTTGCTCTACTCACAACACTTGCGGCCCGTGGGCATCATCTTGTCTCTCTCAGGACCAATGGGCGCCGCCATCTTGCCTGCCCTAGGACACGTGCGGCCTGGGCCCCGCCATCTTACCCGCCTCTGGACCCCTGCCCGTCGGGCACCTCATCAGGCCACTCATCGCCTGCAACCGCCGCCGACCAGTCGCATCTAGCCTCGGTCACGATTGACCAGTCTCGACCACACAACCTCGCGACCACTTCAACAAAGGTGAAGGGCAACAGGCACAAGATCTCTTGCCTGCTGGACTCCAGGAGCACTGAGAGCTTCATTCACCCGATACGGTAAGGCACTGCTCCCTCGCGGTACACCCCGCTAACCAGAGAATCTCCCTGGCCTCCGGATCCCACTCTGTGGTGATCCGGGGGTACTGCATCGCCACCCTCACCGTCCAGGGCATGGAGTTCAGCAGATTCCGCCTCTACGTCCTCCCCAACGTCTGCGCTGCCTTGCTACTCGGCCTGGACATCCAGTGCAACCTCCAGAGCCTAACCCTGAAATTTGGCGGGCCCCTACCACCCCTTCCCATTTGCGGCCTCGCGACCCTTAAGATCGATCCGCCTTCCCTTTTTGCAAACCTAACCCCGGATTGCAAACCCATCGCCAGCAGGAGCAGATGGTACAGTGCCCAGGACAGGACCTTCATCAAGTCGGAGGTCCAGCGGTTGCTGTGGGAAGGTATCATCAAGGCCAGCAACAGCTCTTGGAGAACCTACGTGGTAGTGGTGAAAACTGGGGAGAAACACAGGATGGTCGTTGACGACAGTCAGACCATCAATCAGTACACGCAGCTCAACGCGTACTCCCTCCATGCATATCTGATATGGCCAATCAGATTGCACAGTACCGGGTCTTCTCGACAGTGGACCTGAAATCTGCCTACCACCAGCTCCCCATCCGTAAGACGGACCACCCATACACAGCGTTCGAAGCAGAAGGCCGCCTTTACCATTTTCTTAGGGTTCCCTTCGGCGTCACCAACAGTGTCTTGGTCTTCCAACTTGAGATGGACCGAATGGTTGACCGGTACGGACTGCAGGCCACTTTTCCATACCTGGACAATGTAACCATCTGGGGCCATGACCAGCAGTACCATGACGCCAACCTGTCCAAATTTCTCCACACCACCACTCTCCTCAACCTGACTTACAACAAGGAGAAGTGCGTGTTCAGCACGATCCGCTTAGCTATCCTCAGCTATGTGGTCCAGAACGGAGTTCTGGGGCCTGACCCCGATCGCATGCGCCCCCTCATGGAACTCCCCCTCCCCCACTGCCCGAAGGCCCTCAACCGATGCCTGGGGTTATTTTCATATTACGCACAGTGGGTCCCAAACTATGCGGACAAGACCCGCCCACTCATTCAATCCACCATTTTTCCCCTGATGGCCGAGACTCATCAGGCCTTCAACTGTATCAAGGCCAACATCGCCAAGGCCGTGATGCACGCGGTCGACGAGACGCTGCCTTTCCAAGTCGAGAGCGATGCATCAGATGTCTCTCTGGCTGCCACCCTCAACCAGGCAGCAGGCCCTTGGCATTCTTTTCCCACACCCTCCATGCCTCTAAAATTCGGCACTCCTCCATTGAAAAGGAGGCCCAAGCCATCGTTGAAGCTGTGTGGCATTGGAGGCATTACCTGGCCGGCAGGAGATTCACTCCCCTCACTGACCAATGGTCGGTTGCCTTCATGTTTAACACACAGCGGGGCAAGATCAAAAAGGATAAAACCTTGAGGTGGAGGATCGAGCTCTCCACCTACAACTACAAGATTTTGTATCACTCCAGTAAGCTCAATGAGCCCACCGATGCCCTATCCCAAGGTACATGTGCCAGCGCACAAGTAGACCGACTCCGGACCCTGCACGCCAATCTCTGTCACCCAGGGGTCACCAGTTTTTACCATTTCATCAAGGCCTGCAATCTGCCCTACTCCATCGAGGAAGTCAGGGCAATCACAAGAGACTGCCAAGTCTGCGCTGAGTGTAAACCGCACTTCTACCGGCCAGACCGTGCACGCCTGGTGAAGGCCTCCCGCCCCTTTGAATGCCTCAGCGTGGACCTCAAAGGGCCCCTCCCATCCACCGACTGGAATACGTACTTTCTCAGTGTGGTCGATGAATATTCCCGATCCCTTTGCCGTCCAATGTCCCAACATGACATCTGCCACCATCATCAAAGCCCTCAACACCATCTTCACTCTGTTCGGTTTCCCCTCCTACGTCCACAGCGACAAGGGATCCTCATTTATGAGCGAAGAGCTGCGCCAGTACCTGCTCAACAGGGGCATTGCCTCGAGCAGGACGACCAGCTACAACCCCCGGGGAAACGGGCAGGTGGAGCAGGAGAATGGGACGGTCTGGAGGGCCGTCCAGCTGGCCCTACGGTCCAGAAATCTCCCGGCCTCCCGTTGGCAGGAGGTCCTCCCCGATGCACTTCATTCCATTTGGTCGCTCCTGTGCACCGCGACTAATAAAACCCCCCATGAACGTCTCTTTGCCTTCGCTAGAAAGTTCACCTCTGGGGTTTCGCTCCCAACATGGCTGGCAGCTCCAGGACCCATTCTGCTCTGTAAACACGTGCGACTCCACAAGGCGGACCCATTGTTCGAGAGGGTACAGCCAACCTGCAGTACGTTTACATAGCGTACCCCGACGGCCGCCAAGACACAGTCTCACTCAGGGACCTGGCACCAGCTGGTTCCACACACACACACACACACCCTCTGCCCTGGCGCCACCCTCCCTTCCCCCGGCGCACCCCACCGCAGCCCCCTCTCCGGGACAATCCGTCCTCCCCTTGCTCCTACCCGGGGATGAAAAGGATTTTGACATGTTCCCGGAGTCACCAAAGACCAACCTGCCACCTGAGTTGCCACCAGCACTGCGGCGCTCTCGATGGCAGATAAAGGCACCAGACCGCCTGAATTTGTAATATTATCTGTAATTTTAAACACAACTTTCTGTATATAATTCTCCACATCCCCGCTGGGCTCATTTTTTAACAGGGGGTGAATGTAGTAGTCACCACTGATGTATGTACTGTTTATATATATATATATATATATATATATGTGTGTGTGCTCCCCGTACAGCAGCCATTTCATCAGCTGCTGTAGGCCACACATCTCAGTGTAATAAAGCCTCGATTACATTCTACTCTCGTCTTCTCGCAATTGATAGTGATATCTCGTAACATCAGCCTTTTAATGTGCATGCATGATATGCTAATGGTGGCAAAAAAGCTTCCTGATATTGTTTGTCAGGAAGCTGGAGCAACCTTGAAGATCCTGAAAACATCATTGCTAATGTTCATCCCATTGTCAGAGAACTGATCAAATGATTTCTGGCATCACACCAAATT